>NC_042618.1:482208211-482508211 GCF_901001135.1 Rhinatrema bivittatum
CAGAGCAAGTGGCGAAGCTGAGAATATGCTCCCTTGTAAGAGGCCACCTTGAGCGTGGAGGCCACATCTTCACAGGAACGTTGAGAGCAGAAATGACAACAGGTCCTGGGACAGAAAGAGGCTCAGGATGTCCTCACAGCAGGAAAGTGCGGGAAGGGACAAAGCATGCGAAGGTTTTCCCTTAGTGAGAGGGTGGCTGATGCCTGGAACAGCCGACTGAAAACCAACGGCATTTAAGACAATTTTTCAGGCAGACGTTAAGAGTCTACCCTTCTATCCAGGAAGTGTGCATGAATGCTTAGCCGGGCCTACCCGCAGTGCCGCCGGTTTCCTGCAGCAAACGTGAGCAAATTCTGCTACCTTTATGTGACAACTTTTGCATGATTTCACATAGCTGCATATTAAACAATTTTCTTCTGCTATTTCTGTGTCTCTGTGCTGGGGAAGTAGGATGGGAAGGGGCTAGAGCGAGAGGGGATGGAGGTGGATAGAGATTCAGAGGGAGGAGAGGAGAGGAGGGCGTCTGGGATCAGAAGGAATGATCCATTCATACCACTCCATGCCAATATCGAGCCTTTCTCGCACTCATACTTAGGGAACTTCGGTTTTATTTATTTTTTTCTGGGAACTTCAATGTTATAACAAACAAAGTACTGAGAAAAAATGACTGGGGTTTTTTTTTTTAAATTAAAACATTGACATTCCCAAAGAAAACAAAGGTTTACTTATCCTGCACTCCCTTCCAAACCCCTCCAGTCCTCTCATTCACCGTCTCTCCACATACACCCCTCCGATCTCCTCATCACCCCCCACAGCTGCTCAGTCCTCTTATTCTCTCTCTCCCCCTTCTGATCCCCTCACTCATTCTCCACAGCACCTCTCATCCTCACTCCCTCCCTCCATACACCCTTTCATCTCCTTCACACCCACTGAATCTCTCCCCGCAACCCTCCCCACCCCCTTAATCACGTTCCCTCCCTCCACATCCTCACTCATTCCCTCAGCAGCTTCTCAGATCCTCTGCCTTCCTCCCCCCACTCTACCTCGCTCCATCCGCATCCCCTCAAATTCCCTCACTCTCTTGCCCCCCCCCACTCTCCACCCCTCGGTGCCTCAGGCTGCATCATCCTCTTCTCCTGGACTTGATGTGCTTTGAAGCGAGTGGGGTAACATAGTGCTGCGGGAGGATGATGCAGGTCCACAAGCACCACCGCTGCTCCCGCTGATGCCCCAGCCCAGGTCAGCCACAGTGGGAAACCAGGGGACATACCAAGCATCAATCTTTTCTCCTGCGTGACAATCAGACTGCACCCCTGCACCAAAAACCTTCAGTTTTCTCTTTCTCACACTGGCAGACTCGCACCTCAGATCCAGAGCCCGAGGTTGTAGCAAACAGAGTCTGGCGCAGTGAGTTATATTTCAAAATCATAAACTTTTAATCTTCTGGGAGGTACCAGCAGTCCAATTCACACTAAAATCACCAAAAAGATGACAAAATAAATAGACTTTACATTTCTTCTTCTGATCTCTAGCATTTAGATCGTAATCTTCTTCTTCAAAGAACCCTGTTACATTAGTTTACATTCCCTCATAATCTCGTCAATGCTCACATCCCATCTCTGAAATCTCCGGATGAGGCGCACAGAATCTTCCATGATGTGCCCGGGGTCTCCAGGCCCCCCCTAGGTGCTACATGGCCATAGCTAGGAGTCTATCAGTGGCTACCCAACATCCAAGGTGGCACCATCCTGCTGGCCTGGATGGATCCCTCTGCCGAATGCATTCACAAATCCAGGGCCGGGGCTTCCATCAGGCAAACTGGGCGACCACCTAGAGTGCCAAAAGTTTGGGGATGGCAAAATCCCTCCAGTATGGGGCCCAGAAGTGGTAAGAAGGGAGCGCTGTGCGCTGGGGGGCAGGGAGGGGAATGACCCAGGATTTGCACAGGGTGCCAAACAGCCCTGCACAAATCCTGTCCAGACTAACTCGCAGCTCAGACTTACACTGACACAGGGCACACGCTCCCTAGAGGTCCTCTTTACCAGATATTCCTAAAGAGGTGGACGCAGAAAGCAGCGTCAGACTGCTCTGAGGCAGCGCAACGCACAAATCAAAAGAAGAGATGACAATACTGCATAAGGGTGAAGGAGCAGGATTTAGGGCCTGGCCCACGTTTGGGACAGTGGTGAGACATGAGAGGGATCTGCTTTGAGTTTATGTGATAGGAAGTCTCAGTCTGAGCAGCACTGACTGTGTTACCTTCTGACATTAAAGAGGGGGAGCCAGCACAATCCAAGTGAGGGCTCAGTGCTGCCGCCCTGCTCCTCCTGCTCACATCTTCTTTTCTTCTTTTGCTCTAGGTTTCCTACAGACTTTTCGAGGACATGGGGCTTTTTGAAACATTCAAACTTCCCGTGAGGGAGTTCATGAACTATTTTCATGCTCTGGAGAACGGCTACCGAGATATCCCTTGTAAGTACAGGCGTTGCTGCCCCCTTACATAAGAACATAAGAAGTGCTGTGCTGGGTCAGCGGCCTGTCTGACAGTGGCCAAATCGGGTTAAGGTGGGCAGCTGATCCCTAAAGAGCAGATCCATTGCTTGTAACTCACTGCCAGGGATAGCGATGACTAAGAATGTGCTGTGGACATTTCCTCCAGGGATCTGTGCAAACCCCACTATGCTCGTCGCCTCGATCGCATCCTCTGGCAATGGATCGCACTGTTATGGCCGCCGGCCGCGGCAGCACGCGACCGGGGCCGACTGTCATGGCCGCCGGCCGCGGCGGTCCGCGGCCGGGACCTGGCACTCACCCGCGGCGTTGGGGCTCCAAAGAGGCTCCTGCGGGGGCAGAGAGCCTCAGAAGACGTTCTCCGCGGGACCCGGGCCGCGGTGCGGCTGGCTGCAGGCCTCTGACTCCGGCCATGGCCCCGCCCCCTTTTTCTCTCCACTAGGGCCGCGCGCGCGCGGCTGAAGAAAGCATTTAAAGGGGCCACGACAGGAAGTGTCGTGGTTCCCTTATGCAGCACTTCCTTGGATTTGGTATTTAAAGGCAAGGTCTGCTCCTCAGACCTTGCCTTAGTATTGAGGCTCAGTTCCTGGTACCTGTTTGGCGTTCTGGATCTTGCTGTTCGTCCTGCTTCTGCTCTTCTCCCCGTTGGACTGATTCTGTGGCTCCTGACTTTGGACTGTTGGTGGTGACGTCTCTGGCTTTGACGCGGACTGGCTCTGGATCCTTCTCCTTCTTGTCCCTGGATTGGCTGCGGACCATTCTCCCGTCTGCCCCTGGACCGGCTGCCGACTTCTCTCCGGACTTCGACCCTTGGATTTGGACTGGGACTATTCTTCAAGTGTTCTCTTCGACTTCGTACGACCTGCTGGAGGCGCCAGCCGTCTGGAAACCACGACCTGCAGGAGGCGCCTGCATCCAGATCATCTCCATTCTTCAGGGAGTCTCCTAAGTCCCAGCGGCCGTGCCCCTACGGGCTCCTCCTGGGGGGGTCACGAGCTTCCAGGGTGAAGTCTTCAAATCCACCTCTCCAACAGGCCTTGCTATCCGACAGTAGAGACCGAGAAAGGTTTACTCCCTTCATGGCAGTGCTGACTCTACTTCGGAACAAGGGTCCACTTTACGGATCACAACAGAATACTAAGGCCATGGACCCGGCAGAGGCCACAACTTCCCTAGTCATTCCGGGATTGGCCCAGAAGGTCATGGAGCAGCAACAAATACTAGAATCCATGGCGGCTTCCTTAGGACGACTAAACGCTCGGCTGGATTTCATAACGCCAACTCAAGTTATGCCACCACCACTACCCTCGGTGGTACAGAATAATCCCCAGTCTATAATTCCACTACCGACTCCGCCACGCTACGCCGGAGAACCTCGCCTGTGCCAGGGGTTTCTCAACCAGTGCAGTATGCACTTTCTTCTTCAAGCTGCTATCTTTCCGGATGATCTCACCAAGACAACCTATATTCTATCCTTGTTGGAAGGTAAGGCCCTGGCCTGGGCCTCTCCGTACTGGCGTCGGTCAGATCCGATACTACAAAACCTGCCTAAATTCGTGGAGTTATTTCAAGCAGTGTTTGACGACCCTGGGAAACAAGTGGTCGCAGGTTCCAGGATTTTACAACTTCGGCAAGATGATCGACTACTGGCCGACTATACCATTGAGTTCAGAACTTTGGCATCCGAGCTCCATTGGGAGGAGAATTGTCTCCGGGCAATTTTCTTGGAAGGCCTGGCGCCTAGAATAAAAGATGAAATGGCAGCCCGAGAATTACCACAGTCCCTGGATGCCATCGTGGACCTGGTCACCCGAATTGACCGACGACTACAGGAAAGAGCACGGGAAGCCTCCAACACAAGAAGTCAAGCAGCAGGAGCCACGCCTTCCCGTTCGGTTCCTATCTCCTACATGGCACCTCAATCAGAAGGAACTACGGAGGAACCTCTGCAACTGGGGCGAGGTCCCCTCTCCCCAGAGGAACGGCAGAGACATCACAAGGCAGGCCTCTGTCTATACTGCGGTGGAGCGGGTCATCTCCTTGCCCGTTGTCCTATACGTCCGGAGAAACTTCAATGTCTAGGCTCTACTGGGGGAGTAACTCTAGGCATTACCTCTCCGGCTCTTCCACTGACTCTACAGGTCACCCTAGACTTCGAAAAGCACGGATTCTCTACCCTGGCTTTAGTGGACTCTGGGGCTGGTGGGAATTTCATCCTACAAGATGTGGTAGATCAACTACACATCCCCACTTGCCTATGTCCAAAGCCGTTAATTGTATCCTCCATCCATGGAGATCCCCTACCCGGGAGGATAACCCATCATACTGTTCCGATGACATGTCACATATCACCAAATCATACTGAGAAGATTTCTTTTTATATCATCCAAAGAGCAATCCATCCTATAGTTCTTGGCATTCCATGACTACAGTTACACAACCCTCAGTTCGACTGGACTTCTTTAAAACTCATTCACTGGGGATCAAAATGCCTGGAGTCTTGCATTCCCGGATCAAGTTCCTCCAGCAGTTTCATCTGTACCTCTCAGCAGGAGTGTCTACCGTCGCAGTACAAGCAGTTTTCGGACGTGTTTTCCAAAAAAGCTGCGGACATTTTACCCCCACATCGAGAATTCGATTGTAGTATCAATTTGATTCCAGGTTCCACGCCTCCTCGGGGTAGGGTCTATCCATTGTCTGCTTTGGAGACCCGTGCTATGACAGAATATATCCAGGACAACTTACAGAAAGGATTCATCAGGCGCTCTAAATCTCCGGCTGGGGCCGGCTTTTTCTTTGTTGGGAAAAAAGATGGGACCCTGCGTCCATGTATTGACTACCGTGGCCTTAATGCCATTACCATCAAAGACCGGTATCCGCTACCTCTCATAGCGGAACTTTTCGATCGTCTACAGGGAGCCAAGTTATTCTCGAAGTTAGATCTCCGAGGAGCGTATAATCTTGTCAGGATTCGTGAGGGTGACGAGTGGAAGAAGGCATTCAACACCAGGGATGGACATTATGAATATCTGGTCATGCCTTTTGGATTAACTAATTCTCCGGCTGTATTTCAGCATTTCGTTAATGAGATATTTCGAGACCTGCTCTATGTCTGTGTTGTAGTCTTTCTGGATGACATTTTGATTTTTTCACCCAATTTACAGACACATAGACAACATGTTATTCTGGTGTTACAACGTTTACGGGAAAACCAACTTTATGCAAAACTCGAAAAATGCATCTTTGAGCAAGAATCTCTACCATTCTTGGGGTATATTATTTCTAAGCAAGGATTTCAGATGGATCCATCTAAATTGAAATGTATTGAAGAATGGCCCCAACCTAATGGACTACGTGCATTGCAGCGTTTCTTGGGGTTTGCTAACTACTATCGTAGCTTCATCCGGAATTTCTCCAAGTTAGCGGCACCTCTTACGGCTCTTACCCGCAAAGGAGCTAATGTTAGGGCTTGGTCTCCAGAAGCGGAAGTAGCGTTCCGGGCGCTTAAGAGCTCATTTCTCAAGAAGCCGTGCCTCCGGCATCCTGATCCCAGACGGCCGTTTGTAGTCGAGGTGGATGCATCCACTGAAGGAGTGGGGGCTGTTCTAAGTCAGAATGACACCACTGGAACTTCTCATCCTTGTTCCTATTATTCTAGGAAATTTTCGTCAGCTGAATGGAATTACGCTATTGGTGACAAAGAACTCCTTGCCATCAAATTGGCATTTGAAGAATGGCGACAGTGGCTGGAGGGAGCCCAGCACCGGATCACAGTTTACACTGATCATAAAAATTTGGTTTACCTCCAACAAGCCCAACGTCTGAACCCACGCCAAGCTCAATGGGCACTGTTCTTTACACGCTTTAATTTTGAATTACGTTACCGACCTGCTAACAAGAATATTAAGGCAGATGCCCTGTCTCGGTCCTTCTCTCAGAGGATGTTGAAGAACCTATCCAACACATTATAGACCCCGCCTGCATCAACTTGGCTGCTACATTCACAGTTCCACCTGGTAAAACGGTGGTACCCAAGAGACTCCGTAATAAAGTGTTGGTCTGGGGACATGACTCTCAGCTAGCAGGGCATCCTGGACAAGCCCGGACTCAGACACTTCTTCAGCAGTACTATTGGTGGCCGGGAATGTGCAAGGACATAAAAGCTTATGTGGCCTCCTGTCCAACTTGTGCTCAACATAAAATTCCCCCAGGGAAGACACAGGGATTGTTACAACCGTTACCAGTACCGTCGAAACCTTGGACACACATCTCTACAGACTTCATTGTGGAACTTCCGTCCTCAGAGGGCAATACTGTTATATGGGTGGTTGTGGACCGATTTTCAAAAATGGCTCACTTTATTCCCTTACCCTCCCTCCCGTCTGCTCCTCAGTTGGCCCAATTATTTATGCGCCATATCTTCCGACTTCATGGTCTGCCACAGCACATTGTTTCTGACCGTGGTCCCCAGTTCACAGCACGTTATTGGCGCAATCTCTGTAAAAAATTTCACATCTCATTAGACTTCACTACTACGTTTCATCCTCAAGCCAATGGACAGGCTGAACATACGAATCGTACGTTAAAACAATTTCTGCGAATCTATGTTAACTCTCGCCAGGATGACTGGGCGACTCTTCTTTCTTGGGCTGAGTTTTCCCATAACTCTCATGCCTGTACTGCTACGGGAGCTTCGCCTTTTCAGATCATTTTTGGACGTCAACCCAGACCACCTTTGCCGTTACCATTACCAG
The DNA here is from genome assembly GCF_901001135.1 of Rhinatrema bivittatum. Taxonomy (NCBI): domain Eukaryota; kingdom Metazoa; phylum Chordata; class Amphibia; order Gymnophiona; family Rhinatrematidae; genus Rhinatrema; species Rhinatrema bivittatum. The sequence goes on from NC_042618.1 coordinate 482,215,477, forward strand.
TTCCATCCCCAGCAGCCCAGCTCACTGCTACACAATTAAAAAGACTTTGGATCCATACTCAGCAGATGTTGCAGAAAGCGGCACTCTCTGCCAAGAACTTTGCCGATCGACATCGTCAACCTGGTCCTACGTTCCGTCCAGGTGAAAAAGTATGGCTGAGCACCCGACACATCCGATTGCGGGTCCCGTCTATGCGATTAGCTCCCCGTTATATCGGGCCCTTTCCAGTGCTTCGACAGCTAGGACCGGTGACCTATCAACTTCGTCTGCCAGCAACATTACGGATTCACAATTCCTTTCACACGTCGTTGTTGAAGCCGTTGGTCCTCTCTTGGCCCACTCGCAAGATTCCTGAAGCCTTACCGCCTAGAGCAGAGGATGAGACAATTTACCAGGTGCATGAGGTACTTGATGTCCGCAAACGAGGTCGCACATGGGAGTTCTTGCTGTCTTGGGAAGGATTCGGTCCAGAGGAGAATTCTTGGGAGCCTGCTAAGAACATTTTGGATAAATCTCTCCTTCAGAACTTTCACAATGAACATCCGAGTAAACCCAAGCCTTCTAGAGGGAGGCCTAGAGGAGGGGGTACTGGTGCAGCCGCCGGCCGTGGCAGCACGCGACCGGGGCCGACTGTCATGGCCGCCGGCCGAGGCAGTCCACGGCCGGGACCTGGCACTCACCCGCGGCGTCGGAGCTCCAAAGAGGCTCCTGCGGGGGCAGAGAGCCTCAGAAGACGTTCTCCGCGGGACCCGGGCTGCGGTGCGGCTGGCTGCAGGCCTCTGACTCCGGCCATGGCTCTGCCCCCTTCTTCTCTCCACTAGGGCCGCGCTCGCAGCTGAAGAAAGCATTTAAAGGGGCCACGACAGGAAGTGTCGTGGTTCCCTTATGCAGCACTTCCTTGGATTTGGTATTTAAAGGCAAGTTCTGCTCCTCAGACCTTGCCTTTAAATACCTTCACGGCAGTGCTGACTCTACTTCGGAACAAGGGTCCACTTTACGGATCACAACACGCACAGCTTGACTGTGCACTCAGGACTGGATTTAGTGCAAAAGGCTCCCTGGGTGAAAATTATTTCTAGTGCCTCTCCCCACACTTCAGTTATATTTCTGCAAAATCTGCATAAAAGACAAGACAAGTGTCTTCCTATTTGTACTTTAATTAAGAAATGTTTACATAGGCCAAACACAATTAAATCTTGACTTTGTAAGTTTTTTCTCAGCAACTTTTGCAGAAAATTTCAAATTTTTGCAAAGCAATGTTCTCAGTCACTGTACTACAACATTCACATTTTGTAAGGAAAATAAACCACTGGGCTGGCTAAAGTGTTTCCAGTCCATAAACGTTAATCAGTTGTTTCCTCTTGAAAAGTGCAAAGACCAGGGGAACACAATGAAGTTACTGGGTTACATTTAAAACTAAAAAGAGAAAATATTTTTTTACTCAATGCATAATTAAGCTCTGGAATTTGTTGCCAGAGGTTGTGGTGAAAGCTGATAGTGTAGCTGCATTTAAAAAAAGGTTTGAACAAGTTCCTGTAGGCAAAGTTCATAAACCATTATTAAGGTGGAGTTGCAGAAATCCACTGCTTATTCTTGGGATAAGCAGCTTGGAATCTCTTTACGCCTTGGGATCCTGCCAGGTACTTGTGACCTGGATTGGCCACTGTTGGAAACAGGATACTGTGCTTGATGGATCTTTGGTCTGACCCAGTATGGCATGTTCTTATGTTCTAATGTGGCACTAAAGCAGAGTTACTTTACCAAGCAAAGTCAGTATTGATGCAGATTCTCCTTTGGATCACAATTCTCCTTCAGTCCATAAATTTGGTACTTGTTCATCTTGCTCCTGCTGTACTAAAACCTGGGTTTTTCATAACCAACAAAGGTACACCTTCTGAAAATCCAAATACACCACATGTACCAGATCACCTTTATCCACATGTTTATTAACCCCTTCAAAAAAATGAAGCAGACTTGTGAGGCAAGACTTCCCTTGGGTAAATCCATGCTGGCTGCATCCTATTATAACAGTTTCCATGATTTTTCCAGGCACTGAAGTCAGGCTCACCGGTCTATAGTTTTTTGGTTCCCTTATTTAATATGCAAATGTCTGCATATATGCCGCAGAATTGCAGCAGAAGTTTGTAAGTCTTACCACAGAATTTCCACTTTAGCTGCTGCAGGAACTGGGGGTTGTGGTAATAACCTTGTTTTAGTTCCCAGACCCTGTGACTTCATGCAATGTGCAGTCAGAGCTTCCACCCAAGGGATGGCTGTGTATTTTTTTCTAAAATGCTGTATTTATGAAGTGTGCTGCAGTCCTTAAGAGAAGAAAAAGTTTGCAATGTGAATGAATATATTGTACCTGGTACTTCCTGTCGCTAATCTTTTTTTTTACGTTAGCAAGTAGCATAAAGTAGGTGAATCTGCCCACGGATGGACTTTCCAAACTCCTTTATTGTCACATTTTGTATTGGTCACAGATCACAACAGGATCCATGCCACGGATGTGCTGCATGCTGTCTGGTACCTTACCACGCAGGCTATACCAGGCCTCCCGACAACTGTCAGCGACCATGGATCAGCAAGCGACTCGGGTATGCTGTTCTCTTCCACTAACAGGTCAGCCAGGCCATGCTCACTCTTAGTTGCATCCAGGCTCTGTGGGTGCTGATAATTCAGCTGCATTATAGTCAGGAGGAGTGGGGAGAGGTCAGATGTGGGTGCTGATAATTCAGCTGCATTGTAGTCAGGAGGGGAGGGGAGTGGGGAGTGATCAGATGTGGGTGCTGACAATTCAGCTGCATTGTAGTCAGGAGGGGAGGGGAGTGGGGAGTGGTCAGATGTGGGTGCTGATAATTCAGCTGCATTGGAGTCAGAAGGGGAGGGGAGTGGAGAGGGGTCAGATGTGGGTGCTGATATTTCAGCTGCAATGGAGTCAGAAGGGGAGGGGAGTGGGGAGTGGTCAGATGTGGGTGCTGATAATTCAGCTGCATTGTAGTCAGGAGAGGAGTGGGGAGTGGTCAGATGTGGGTGCTGATAATTCAGCTGCATTGTAGTCAGGAGGTGGAGGGGAGTGGGGAGTGGTCAGATGTGGGTGCTGATAATTCACCTGCATTTTAGTCAGGAGGGGAGGGGAGTGGGGAGTGGTCAGATTTGGGTGCTGATAATTCAGCTGCACTGGAGTCAGGAGGAGGAGGGGAGTGGTCAGATGTGGGTGCTGATAATTCAGCTGCATTGGAGTCAGAAGGGGAGGGGAGTGGGGAGGGGTCAGATGTGGGTGCTGATAATTCAGCTGCATGGGAGTCAGGAGGGGAGTGGGGAGTGGTCAGATGTGGGTGCTGATAATTCAGCTGCATTGGAGTGAGGAGGAGAGTGGAGTGGGGAGTGATCAGATGTGGGTGCTGATAATTCAGCTGCATTGGAGTCAGGAGGGGAGGGGAGTGGGGAGTGGTCAGATGTGGGTGCTGATAATTCAGCTGCATTGGAGTCAGAAGGGGAGGGGAGTGGGGAGGGGTCAGATGTGGGTGCTGATAATTCAGCTGCATGGGAGTCAGGAGGGGAGTGGGGAGTGGTCAGATGTGGGTGCTGATAATTCAGCTGCATTGGAGTGAGGAGGAGAGTGGAGTGGGGAGTGATCAGATGTGGGTGCTGATAATTCAGGTGCATTGGAGTCAGGAGGGGAGGGGAGTGGTCAGATGTGGGTGCTGATAATTCAGCTGCATTGGAGTGAGGAGGAGAGTGGAGTGGGGAGTGATCAGATGTGGGTGCTGATAATTCAGCTGCATTGTAGTCAGGAGGGGAGGGGAGTGGGGATTGGTCAGATGTGGGTGCTGATAATTCAGCTGCATGGGAGTCAGGAGGGGAGTGGGGAGTGGTCAGATGTGGGTGCTGATAATTCAGCTGCATTGGAGTTAGGAAGGGAGGGGAGTGGGGAGTGGTCAGATGTGGGTGCTGATAATTCAGCTGCATTGGAGTGAGGAGGAGAGTGGAGTGGGGAGTGGTCAGGTGTGGGTGCTGATAATTCAGCTGCATTAGAGTCAGGAGGGGGAGTGGAGTGGGGAGTGGTCAGGTGTGGGTGCTGATAATTCAGCTGCATTAGAGTCAGGAGGGGGAGGGGAGTGGGGAGGGGTCAGATGTGGGTGCTGATAATTCAGCTGCATTAGAGTCAGGAGGGGAGTGGGGAGTGGTCAGATGTGGGTGCTGATAATTCAGCTGCATTAGAGTCAGGAGGGGGAGGGGAGTGAGGAGGGGTCAGATGTGGGTGCTGATAATTCAGCTGCATTGGAGTCAGGAAGGGAGGGGAGTGGGGAGTGGTCAGATGTGGGTGCTGATAATTCAACTGCATTGGAGTGAGGAGGAGAGTGGAGTGGGGAGTGGTCAGGTGTGGGTGCTGATAATTCAGCTGCATTAGAGTCAGGAGGGGAGTGGGGAGGGGTCAGATGTGGGTGCTGATAATTCAGCTGCATTAGAGTCAGGAGGGGGAGGGGAGTGAGGAGGGGTCAGATGTGGGTGCTGATAATTCAGCTGCATTGGAGTCAGGAAGGGAGGGGAGTGGGGAGTGGTCAGATGTGGGTGCTAATATTTCAGCTGCATTGGAGTCAGGAGGGGAGGGGAGTGGGGAGTGGTCAGATGTAGGTGCTGATAATTCAGCTGCATTGGAGTCAGGAAGGGAGGGGAGTGGGGAGTGGTCAGATGTGGGTGCTGATAATTCAGCTGCATTAGAATCAGGAGGGGAGGAGAGTGAGGAGGGGTCAGATGTGGGTGCTGATAATTCATGTGCATTGGAGTCAGGAGGGGAGTGGGGAGTGGTCAGATGTGGGTGCTGATAATTCAGGTGCATTGGAGTCAGGAGGGGAGAGGAGTGGGGAGTGGTCAGATGTGGGTGCTGATAATTCAGGTGCATTGGAGTCAGGAGGGGAGGGGAGTGGGGAGTGGTCAGATGTGGGTGCTGATAATTCAGCTGCATTGGAGCAGGAAGGGAGGGGAGTGGGGAGTGATCAGATGTGGGTTCTGATAATTCAGGTGCATTGGAGTCAGGAGGGGAGGGGAGTGGGGAGTGGTCAGATGTGGGTGCTGATAATTCAGCTGCATTGGAGTCAGGAAGGGAGGGGAGTGGGGGTGGTCAGATGTGGGTGCTGATAATTCAGCTGCATTAGAGTCAGGAGGGGAGTGGGGAGTGGTCAGATGTGGGTTCTGATAATTCAGGTGCATTAGAGTCAGGAAGGGAGGGGAGTGGGGAGTGGTCAGATGTGGGTGCTGATAATTCAGGTGCATTGGAGTCAGGAGGGGAGGGGAGTGGTCAGATGTGGGTTCTGATAATTCAGGTGCATTGGAGTCAGGAAGGGGAGGGGAGTGGGGAGTGGTCAGATGTGGGTGCTGATAATTCAGGTGCATTGGAGTCAGGAGGGGAGGGGAGTGGGGAGTGGTCGGATGTGGGTGCTGATAATTCAGCTACATTGGAGTCAGGAGGGAAGGGGAGTGGGGAGTGGTCAGATGTGGGTGCTGATAATTCAGGTGCATTGGAGTCAGGAGGGAAGGGGAGTGGGGAGTGGTCAGATGTGGGTGCTGATAATTCAGCTGCATTAGAATCGGAGGGGGGAGAGGTCAGATTTGGCTGGTGTTATTTGAGCTGCATTTGCTTCCCTTCTAAGGCTGACTGTATAATAATTGGAGCGAGATATATGCAAGCTACTTTTTAAAGATGTTTCATTACTGATTTTAACCATTTTATACCAAAGCAAGAAAAACAGAACACAATGAAGGGTCTGGTAAGGGTAAATTTCCCGACCTGAGAATCCTCAGTTGCCCCATTATGATTCAAACCTTTTCATGTGTTTTGAAAAAATTAAGTCATTATTTCCAAACGTTCTTAAATTTGTACCTGCAACTCCTGTGCAGATAAGCGTTCCTCTTTTGTGAACTGCCTGCCACCCAGCCTTCCTTAGAGTGTGCAAGCTCCTCTGCTTCTGTGATGTCTCTGCCATTTCTTTCCTTCCTTCAGATTCTGACAGTGGGATCACCCATGGCCACATAGCTTATGTCTTCTCCAAGATGTGCACGGCCTCAGACGAGAAGTATGGGAGCCTGGCTGGGAACATTCCAGCCCTTGAGCTGATGGCCCTCTACGTGGCTGCAGCCATGCACGATTACGACCACCCAGGCAGGACCAATGCCTTCCTCGTGGCAACCAGTGCGCCCCAGGTGAGCTGTCACAGCCAGTGCTGCTTGCGATCTGCAGGAGGTGGTGCTGGGGTGTGATGCGGACATGTTCCAGGTGCTAGGGGCGCGATGGAGATGACTGGGATGCGTCTGCGATGCAATTAATCAGGAGGAGGATATGCATTATAGTGCACTCAACAGTCCCGAAGAAAGTGATATCATAAATAGTACTAGACAGTCGACTTATTTTAGTCTGAAAAAAGTGTATAATCTTATACAGTTTTGACTACAAGCAGCACAAAACGTACAATCATATGCCACAAACACAATGCTGTCCTTAAGAATATTATTTCTGTATTTAATAATGCATGCAAAACCCTGTGAAAACTGCCCATAATGAACGTATCCAGCATGGCCCATGTGAAGGCATTCAAAGCAGAAATTCAGCTCATAGAATAGAAGCTGCAGGGCACAGATGATAAAGGAGGTTGATAAATTGAATAAACATTGTTTTCTCATCTTTGGCATTGTGTTTTATATGCATTAAAATGTAGTTAAGGACAGTGTGGTATTTGTGGTATAAGATAATAAACTTTCAGAAACGTTTGTAACTGTCCAGCACTATTTATGATATCACTTCTTTGGGACTATATAATATGCAATATTTTGTTTTTGACTGATTTTTGTTAGATGAGGATGTGTTGCTCCTTTTTTCCGAATGTGTTTAACCCAAGCATTACTTATCATTTGAGGAAATGTAGAATTTGCCGTCTCTTACCTTCCCTCCCTGCCCCAGGCTGTGCTGTATGGCCTAAGACTTACCAAGCTGGGCCAGACCCAAGGTCCATTGAGACAGGGACAGCTCAAGGCAATCTGCTGCCTGAGGCGAGGGAAAAAAACAGCACCCCCCCCCCCCCCCGCAAAGGCGTAGTGCAGGTGAAATCTCAAAGAGAGCAAGGGAGGGGGTGCTTTTTTGACTGCCGCAGCACACTGAGCCGACGATTTCAATGTGTTATCCACTATGACACCTAGATCTCTTTCTTGGGTTGTAGCACCTAATATGGAACCCAACATTGTGTAACTATAGCATGGGTTATTTTTCCCTATATGCATCACCTTGCACTTATCCACATTAAATTTCATCTGCCATTTGGATGCCCAATTTTCCAGTCTCACAAGGTCTTCCTGCAATTTATCACAATCTGCTTAGATTTAACTACTCTGAACAATTTTGTATCATCTGCAAATTTGATTTCCTCACTCGTCGTATTCCTTTCCAGATCATTTATATATATATATAGATCCCTCAAAGAAAGTACACGCTAGCAGAATACTTCTCCTCAGTCACACATGCAGAACACTGACAGATCCTCACCAAATACAGAATAGGGAGGTCATAAATTATAAATAGAAACATGCAGACAAAACTGAACTGGAAACTGCAACAAAGCCAGACAAGCAGTACAACAATGGAAAAAGAAAAACATCACCATCTTACTAGATAAACGAAGCTTGACCGACGTGCCGCAAATGCGCAGTAGAGACCAGCTCTACCGCGCATGTGCGGGCGAGCACGTCGCTCTGAGCAAGCGTCTGAAAGAAAACAATGGCGGCGTCCAGTGGCAGCAGCGGGCGGCGGCGGCGGCGGTACCAGCAGCGGGCGGCGACGGCGGTAGCGAGCGGCGGCGGTACCGGCAGCGGGCGGCGACGGCGGTAGCGGCGGCGGTAGCGACGGCGGTAGCGGGCGGCGGTAGCGAGCGGCGGCGACAGCGGTAGCGGCGACGGCGGTAGCGGCCAGTAGCGAGGGAGGGAGAAGAGAGAGAGAGGGAGGGACGGACTGAGTGGGAGGGAGGGACGGAGAGAGAGAGTGGGAGGGAGTGACTGAGTGAGAGGGAGGGACTGAGTGGGAGGGAGGGAGTGGGACTGAGGGAGAGTGAGTGGGACTGAGTGAGTGAGAGGGAGGGAGAGAGGGGGGAGGGAGTGACTGAGTGAGAGGGAGGGACTGAGTGGGAGGGAGGGATTGAGTGAGGGGGAGGGAGTGAGGGGGAGGGACTGAGTGGGAGGGAGGGGGGACTGAGTGAGAGGGAGGGAGTGGGACTGAGAGAGAGAGGGAGGGAGGGAGTGGGACTGAGGGAGGGGACGGAGGGAGTGGGGACAGAGTGAGTGGGACTGAGTGAGAGAGAGGGGGGAGGGAGTGAGTGAGACTGAGTGGGAGGGAGGGACTGAGTGAGAGGAGAGGGAGAGAGGAGAGGGAGGGTGGGGAGGAGTGGGTGAGGGAGGGAGGGAGGTAGGAGGTGGTGAAGAGTGAGGGGAGAGAGAAAGAGGGGGAGGTGAGAGACAGAGGGATGTAGCCCGTTTTAACGGGTTTAACGGCTTGTTCCTTATAAAACACAGAACAATAAAAACACAAAATATAAATTATAATACTAAAACCATACTAATAAAAAGAATATTTCAAAACAGCTGATGAATAGAGCAACCAACAATCAAAAATTGAAAAAGTTTTACAAATTTCTCTAATATCTATAAAATATTTTAAAACAGCAGACCCATAATTAAAAAGAATAAAGGATTTTAAAATATTATTCTGCTCTCCATAGCTAGGAATTGTTGATTCCACTCACCCTGAGATTGTTGTGAATTAGTCAGAGGTGGTGACCTGCACAAACTTTCGTATACAGACACTCTGTAAGACACATGTTCTTTCTTATACACACTCTCTCATATATAACTCACAGATGGTCCCTGACACTCACACATGCTGAATCACTGACTTGTTCACACACATACACTCACACTGCTCTCACGCCCATACATATACATTCTCCCAGACTTTCACATATGCTCTCTCTCTCATACTCACATACTGACTCATGCTCTCACTCATCCTCACACACACACACTTACTTGTTCACTGACACGTACTGTCATGCTCACATGCATGCTGATTGACTCGTACACTCTCACAGCACTCACTGACACACACACAAACACACTCGCTCTCAGTCAAAACCACACATTCATTGACTCAGGTGCTTTCTCTCTCTCACAAGGTCTTCCTGCAAATTATCACAATCCGCTTGTGATTTCACTACTCTGAACAATTTTGTGTCATCTGCAAATTTGATTATCTCACTCGTCGTATTTCTTTCCAGATCATTTATAAATATATTGAAAAGTAAGGGTTCCAATACAGATCCCTGAGGCACTCCACTGTCCACTCCCTTCCACTGAGAAAATTGTCCATTTAATCCTACTCTCTGTTTCCTGTCTTTTAGCCAGTTTGCAATCCACGAAAGGACATCGCCACCTATCCCATGACTTTTTACTTTTCCTAGAAGCCTCTCATGAGGAACTTTGTCAAACGCCTTCTGAAAATCCAAGTATACATAAGAACATAAGAATATAAGAAAATGCCATACTGGGTCAGACCAAGGGTCCATCAAGCCCAGCATCCTGTTTCCAACAGTGGCCAATCCAGGCCATAAGAACCTGGCAAGTACCCAAAAACTAAGTCTATTCCATGTTACCATTGCTAGTAATAGCTGTGGTTATTATCTAAGTCAACTTAATTAATAGCAGGCAATGGGCTTCTCCAAGAACTTATCCAATCCTTTTTTAAACACAGCTATACTAACTGCACTAACCACATCCTCTGGCAACAAATTCCAGAGTTTAATTGTGCGTTGAGTAAAAAAGAATTTTCTCCGATTAGTTTTAAATGTGCCACATGCTAACTTCATGCTAACTTCATGCTAACTTTCTACTATCCGAAAGAGTAAATAACCAATTCACATCTACCCGTTCTAGACCTCTCATGATTTTAAACACCTCTATCATATCCCCCCTCAGCCGTCTCTTCTCCAAGCTGAAAAGTCCTAACCTCTTTAGTCTTTCCTCATAGGGGAGCTGTCCATTCCCCTTATCATTTTAGTAGCCACCGCTGTTCCATTCCCCTTATCATTTTGCGTTGTACACCGCTCTGACCAGACTTGTTTCTGCTTTAGCGCTATAAAAGAATTGAGAAATAAATGTTGTATAATCCTCTTCTTTCTTCGGCACCTCCCTAAAAACCTAATCATCCTCCTGCACCTCTGGCCACTGCCTTATGACATTTTTTCACTACCTTGAGATCAGACACTTAGTCCTGGTAAGTGCACATCCTCCCACTGTGAAATGGCAGATGAAGTAGTTGAACACAGAGCAGAGACCAAATCTTATCCTTATTTAAAATGTCTAGTTTGCTGGTATAAATAATCTGGGTTATGTAGTGGGCCCTTACTGTATCCATTTTTAAACTAGTTCATCTTTATCCACATTTATCCACCTTTATCCACATTTTTAAACTAGTTCACCTTTATCCACATGTTTATTAACTCCTTCAAAAAAGTGAAGCAGATTTGTGAGGCAAGACTTGCCCTGGGTAAAGCCATGCTGACTTTGTTCCATTAAACCATGTCTTTCTATATGTTCTGTGAATTTGATGTTTAGAACACTTTCCACTATTTTTCCTGGCACTGACGTCAGGCTAACCGGTCTGTAGTTTCCCAGATCGCCCCTGGAGCCCTTTTTAAATATTGGGGTTACATTTGCTATCCTCCAGTCTTCAGGTACAATGGATGATTTTAGTGATAGGTTAGAAATTTTTACTAATAGGTCTGAAATTTCATTTTTTAGTTCTTCAGAACTCTGGGGTGTATACCATCCGGTCCAGGTGATTTACTACTCTTCAGTTTGTCAATCAGGCCTACCACATCTTCTAGGTTCACCGTGATTTGATTCAGTCCATCTGAATCATTACCCATGAAAACCTTCTCCATTATGGGTACTTCCCCAACATCCTCTTCAGTAAACACCGAAGCAAAGAAATCATTTAATCTTTCCGCGATGGCCTTATCTTCTCTAAGTGCCCCTTTAACCCCTCGATCATCTAACGGTCCAACTGACTCCCTCACAGGCTTTCTGCTTCGGATATATTTTTAAAAGTTTTTACTGTGAGTTTTTGCCTCTACAGCCAACTTCTTTTCAAATTCTCCCTTAGCCTGTCTTATCAATGTCTTATATTTAACTTGCCAACGTTTATGCTTTATCCCATTTTCTTCTGTTGGTTCCTTCTTCCAGTTTTTGAATGAAGATCTTTTGGCTAAAATAGCTTCTTTCACCTCCCCTTTTAACCATGCCGGTAATCGTTTTGCCTTCTTTCCACCTTTCTTAATGTGTGGAATACATCTACACTGTGCTTCTAGAATGGTATTTTTTAACAATGACCACGCCTCTTGGACATTTTTTACTTTTGTAGCTGCTCCTTTCAGTTTTTTTCTAACAATTTTTCTCATTTTATCAAAGTTTCCCTTTTGAAAGTTTAGCACGAGAGCCTTGGATTTGCACACTGTTCCTCTTCCAGTCATTAAATCAAATTTGATCATATTATGATCACTATTGACAAGCGGCCCATCACCATTACCTCTCTCACCAAGTCCTGTGCTCCACTGAGAATTAGATCTAAAATTGCTCCCTCTCTTGTCGGTTCCTGAACCAATTGCTCCATAAAGCTATCATTTATTCCATCCAGGAATGTTATCTCTCTAGCGTGTCCCGATGATACATTTACTCAGTCAATATTGGGGTAATTGAAGTCTCCCATTATTACTGCACTATCAATTTGGTTAGCTTCCCTAATTTCTCTTACCATTTCACTGACCGTCTCACCATCTTGACCAGGTGGACGGTAGTATACCCCTATCACTATAGTCTTCCCCGACACACAAGGGATTTCTACCCATAAAGATTCAATTTTTTATTTAGTCTCATGCAGGATGTTTATCCTGTTGGACTCTATGCCATCCCGGACATAAAACGCCACACCTCCTCCCGGGTGCTCCTCTCTGTCATTGCGATATAATTTGTACCCCGGTATAGCACTGTCCCATTGATTATCCTCTTTCCACCATGTCTCTGAGATATCAATTAAGTCTATGTCATCATTCACTGCTATACATTCTAATTCTCCCATCTTACTTCTTAGACTTCTGGCATTAGCATACAAACATTTCAAAGTTTGTTTTTTGTTTGTATTTTCATTCTGCTTTTTAATTGATAGGGATAAGTTAGAATTTTTTAGCTCAGGTGAGTTTTTAGTTACAGGCACTTGGACTATTTTTCTAATTATTGGAACCTCACTGTCGGGATGCCCTAATTCTAATGCATCATTAGTATCCTTTGAAGATACCTCGCTCCGAACCATGCGCTACTGAGCGACTGTCGGCTTTCCCCTTTGTTCTAGTTTAAAAGCTGCTCTATCTCCTTTTTAAAGGTTAGCGCCAGCAGTCTAACTTCAGTTAGTCAGCCAGAGTGACTCACTGCTCTCTTGATTAACAAATGTTGGTCCCTATTCAAACCCAATCACACTACCTCAACACCTTTCCAAGGTGAGTAACTGAGCTGAACTATCAACTTTTTTACTTAGGTATACACTGCTCCTAGCTTATTTCTAGCTTCTGGCTACTTTTTGTGGGTTGTTTTTTTTGTGTGGTTTTTTTTTTTCAACACAAACACTCAGTTTGTATTAAATACAAACACTCAGTTCTTTAAAAGTCTGCAGAACACTCTGTTCTGCAGACTTTTAAAAATAAATACACTACCTACTGCTTACTAGCTACCTTATTGACTGACTATTTAAAAATACAAACAGTCTAACTTGTTTATTCACTGCCTTTCTGACTATTAAAGGCACAAACACACAAACACACTAAATAATATTCCCAAATAGTTAACTTTGCCCTAATACTTTTAAAAAAGACAATGTCCCAAGCAAAAACTTACTGATTCCTTTCAGCCACCAGCAAGGTGATCCTCTCCTCTCAGTGTTCCCAGTGTTCTCAGGGTTCTCTACCTTCCTAGAATACTCCTTCGATAATATTTCAGCTAGAACTACTTTGCTTGTTTTTTTTTCTTTAAAGCAAGATAAGGATATGGTTTTCTATAAAGATTTTCAGTGTAAAGATTTTCTTTTCTGTGGCCAAAATATCCAGATCTTTCCTGATGTTTCACTCAAGTTCATAGAAAACAGTTTTTTTCTTTTAAGCAAAGGGTTCTAGATATTGGAGCAAGTTTTTTTCTTAAATTCCCATGTAAATGTTTAGTAACCTATCAAAATAATAAATTCATTTTTCTTGACCCACTACACTTAGATCGCTTTTTAAGGGATAAGACACTGGGGAATTTGTAGTACCTAGCAATGATAAGTAGGTATATCTAAAAAGCAGATCGCCTCATGGCTCTATGATCATTATTGCTTTTTTCATTTTTGTGTTTCCTTTGACACTTCTCGTCCTCATTAATGTGGGCTAATATTTTGGAATTTTTATAGATTCAGTATTGGATGTATTTTATGATTATGTATTGCCACAGCATTTATGGGAGTAATTTTCAACCAGGCTGAATAAGAAAGTGGGCAAGAACACAACAGGGGTAGACATAGGGAACCCCTCACCCCAGATTCAGCACACCTCCCATGCCATTCACCAAGCCCATGGCCCCAAACACCCAGCCTAGTGCTCAGTGCCCTTAGTATAACAATAGAGATACCGCCAGTAATCACGCAATGAGACATTTACTGTGGACAAGTATGGCTGCAGCATACAACCAAACAAAGAAAACAATGCAAGGCTTTTGGTAATGCATAGTAATACAATTTAATACTGCTGGCCTAACAAGCCTAACTTAGTTAAACAGAGATTAAACATTACCTTCCTGGGTGATCAGTGCCAGATAACCATCAGCTAAGCCTTTGACAATCTACCCACCAATATGTATTCATCAGCCAACGAAACTGTTTAAGCTGAGGGGTGTTTTGCTGTCATTTCTGGGCCCAAATCCGTTGAAGACTGAGGTCCTGGGCTGAGCGCTGCTCACGTGCCACTTACCCTTTTCACCATGAAAGCAAAAATGACCTGCTGCACTAGATTTCCTGTCCATTTGCTAGAAAAGATGGTCTTGCAATGCTTGCTGCAGGCAATTGCCCTGCCCCTGTGGGGGCTGCTGTTGCTCCACATGATCCCTACTGGCCCAGATTTGCTGGTCACCCTGCCTCAAGCCCCAGTAACAGACCCTCGTTTGCTGGGTCTCCCCATACTTTAATTGATGCGGCCATGAACTCCAAAGCGTCTTGCAAATCATTGAGAAATATGTCAAGGCCTCTGTCCGACAAGTGCACCTCGTCTGGGTGAAATAGCCCCAGGCAGCTCTCATCAATCATCTCATGCATTTTAGAATATCTCTGGATGATGGGCATGAACCTTCGCATCCACTTATTTATCTTCTTTTTGGTTCTGTCCAGCACCTGGTGAAACCTTTCACCTTTCCGGACGCACCTGGGAGTGATGCAGGACCAAACCATACACATGCCTGGCAGCAATTCAGACACTGAAATGCAATCTTTCTATATCTTTTGGATGAACTGGACACTGTGCGTAGTCACCAGGTCATTACCGCCTAAGTGTAGTATTATCGCCCATGGCGACATCTGTGTTCTGTTCATATGCAGGACCACTGGCATCAATTGGTCCCAACTCATTCCTGGCATGCCTTTGCATGTTGTTGACAAGTGGTGTGGGGCCATGCCCAAGTGTTCACCCAGCAGCCTGATCTTAGCTCTTAAGTGGGCCCAACGCACAACGGAATGCCCTGTGATCTATATATGGAGCATTCAGGAACACAGACTTGAAATACCAAGCAGTGATTTGTGTTACACATCAAAATATTCTGTTGGACGCACATATAACCGATACCTTTGGGAATGCCATCTGCCTATTGCCATTGTTGCCTCAGGGGACATAGCTGCTATTTTCACCCCATCTGGAAAGAATCCAAGCCCAGTGACAAGAGGGGAGATGATTCGAGTTGTTCTGCAGAAGACGTATGCGGAACCATCAGTGAATAGGAACCGACAGATAGTTAAGCATTACCCTTTACACATAAGATATGCCCATACTGCAGATGGCAATTTGAATTCCATTGCAAATTTTTCAGTGTGTTCAAATTTAAGCCCCGGAGGCAGCCACTGGAATGTGGCGAAACTTGACCTGAGTTGGGCAATTTTAACTTACCTTATACGTCTCCACCTATTAAAGAATTGGCAAAGACTTTCTTGGGCATCTATTCTTTTGTTGTTTCCTCACAATAAAAATCCATGCCCCCTCCCAAAAACTCAGATCGTCTAACCAAATGCTACTAGATTCTCCGCCTACAAAACTCACCCACCCCGAGGAAACCAGAGAACGTGCATTCTTCTCTGCCAGACCACTCCTATGAAACGGTCTACCAAAGGCAATAAGATGTCTCTGAGAGAGAACTTTCTTTAAAAAAGCCCTAAAAACTTTCCTCTTCAAGAGAGCACTCCCCAACCTTGATGACAACTTGTCCCCCTTCAGAGGATGCTATCTAGTCTTCTACTCCCCTCTCCTCTGACCCCCTGACACAACTGGACTCACTCCCTCGATGCTTGTTTTTTTTCTCCAGCCCTCCCCTAAGATTTTGCTTTGCCCATTCCCTCCTTCTCTATTGTCTGTATATGTTTTATATTGTACCCTGCTCTGAATGTAGGAAGGGTGGGTAATAAGTGCTTTCAAATAAATAAATGAATGAATATTAATGCCTTCTTTTTCTTGTTTTGTTTCATTGTATAAATGATATAAATTGAATTTTAAGCCAGGCATGTTAATATTGGATGTAGATCAACAAACCAATAATGCTTCTGATGTATTAATATTTAATGAGAAACAATTCCAGCTAAGCCATGCATGCACATCTTGTAAGCAACGAGAATTAGGGTCATCTTTAGGTAAAGGACAGATGATATGAATGTCATCAGCATACAGCATAAATTCCATATTGCACTTTAACAAGATTTATGGCTGCATGTAAATGTTGAAAAGAATAGAAGACAAGGCAGATGCTGGTGGAATGCCCGTGTGTAGTCACCATCAGATAGAGGACAATTTGCTGCATATGACAAGATAAAAAAAAAATCACCAAACCAACTCAAAACTGGCCCACTGTTAGAAAGTCTACCCAATAGTATGATTGACCATATCGAAAGCGACAGAAATATCCCAAAATACCATAATACATGAGCGATCCCTGTCAAAAGATCAAAGAAGGAAATCAGGAACAAAGATTAAAGCCTTCTCAATGCTATGGGATTTTTGGAAGCCTGCCTGATGAGAATTTAAAATATGATGAGCATCCTAGAAATGTGAGCAGAACTAGTACAACTTTCTCAATCAAACAAGAAGTTGGATGATGAAAGGCAGAATTTCCAGCTTCAAATTTCCCTTTTTGGGATAGGCTGAAGCACTGCACATTTCAACTGATCAGGGACTCTCCCTCATTGAGTGATAAGTTAACCATTGTAGTGAAGAAGTCCAAGAAACAGGGTCCAAGCTGCCAGAGAACCCAAGATGGACAGCAGTCAAGCATGCAGTACACATTTTTAAGAGCCGGATAAAGTCTACTCAACCTCAGAGGAGGCTGCGTAAGAAAACTTATCCCATAACCGGTGAATCTGAAGCAGCAAAGTGTCCAGCGGCATGATTGCATAAATTAAGTCCTAAGGCATACCGCAAGTCCTTGACTTTGGCAAATTTGTTGCAGTAAAGGACTTCTGCATCTAAAGCTTCTCGAACAGGGTAATTAACTTTGTTCCTAGGGACGGTAACTTTAAAATGGGTGTGCGGGCGCCCATATACACGTGTTTCTAGGCGTGTGACCAGATGCGTTGCAATTTTATAACATATGCGTACATATGCACACACATCATAAGATAGCCCTGGCACTTCTCGGGTTCCCATTAAGCCCTGGGTATTTAGTGACAGTGTCAGCTGGGCAGAGGAGGATGGATTTGGGAGGTCCATTCAGATGCGTTGCAATTTTATAACACATGCATACATATGCACACACATCATAAGATAGCCCTGGCACTTCTCGGGTTCCCATTAAGCCCTGGGTATTTAGTGACAGTGTCAGCTGGGCAGAGGAGGATGGATTTGGGAGGTCCATTCAGATGCATTGCAATTTTATAACACATGCATACATATGCACACACATCATAAGATAGCCCTGGCTCTTCTCGGGTTACCATTAAGCCCTGGGTATTTAGTGACAGTGTCAGCTGGGCAGAGGAGGATGGATTTGGGAGGTCCATTCAGATGCGTTGCAATTTTATAACATATGCGTACATATGCACACACATCATAAGATAGCCCTGGCTCTTCTCGGGTTACCATTAAGCCCTGGGTATTTAGTGACAGTGTCAGCTGGGCAGAGGAGGATGGATTTGGGAGGTCCATTCAGATGCGTTGCAATTTTATAACACATGCATACATATGCACACACATCATAAGATAGCCCTGGCTCTTCTCGGGTTCCCATTAAGCCCTGGGTATTTAGTGACAGTGTCAGCTGGGCAGAGGAGGATGGATTTGGGAGGTCCATTCAGATGCGTTGCAATTTTATAACACATGCATACATATGCACACACATCATAAGATAGCCCTGGCTCTTCTCGGGTTACCATTAAGCCCTGGGTATTTAGTGACAGTGTCAGCTGGGCAGAGGAGGATGGATTTGGGAGGTCCATTCAGATGCGTTGCAATTTTATAACATATGCGTACATATGCACACACATCATAAGATAGCCCTGGCACTTCTCGGGTTCCCATTAAGCCCTGGGTATTTAGTGACAGTGTCAGCTGGGCAGAGGAGGATGGATTTGGGAGGTCCATTCAGATGCGTTGCAATTTTATAACACATGCGTACATATGCACACACATCATAAGATAGCCCTGGCTCTTCTCGGGTTACCATTAAGCCCTGGGTATTTAGTGACTGTCAGCTGGGCAGAGGAGGATGGATTTGGGAGGTCCATTCAGATGCGTTGCAATTTTATAACACATGCATACATATGCACACACATCATAAGATAGCCCTGGCACTTCTCGGGTTCCCATTAAGCCCTGGGTATTTAGTGACAGTGTCAGCTGGGAAGAGGAGGATGGATTTGGGAGGTCCATTCAGATGCGTTGCAATTTTATAACACATGCGTACATATGCACACACATCATAAGATAGCCCTGGCTCTTCTCGGGTTACCATTAAGCCCTGGGTATTTAGTGACAGTGTCAGCTGGGCAGAGGAGGATGGATTTGGGAGGTCCATTCAGATGCGTTGCAATTTTATAACACATGCGTACATATGCACACACATCATAAGATAGCCCTGGCACTTCTCGGGTTACCATTAAGCCCTGGGTATTTAGTGACAGTGTCAGCTGGGCAGAGGAGGATGGATTTGGGAGGTCCATTCAGATGCGTTGCAATTTTATAACATATGCGTACATATGCACACACATCATAAGATAGCCCTGGCTCTTCTCGGGTTCCCATTAAGCCCTGGGTATTTAGTGACAGTGTCAGCTGGGCAGAGGAGGATGGATTTGGGAGGTCCATTCAGATGCGTTGCAATTTTATAACACATGCATACATATGCACACACATCATAAGATAGCCCTGGCTCTTCTCGGGTTCCCATTAAGCCCTGGGTATTTAGTGACAGTGTCAGCTGGGCAGAGGAGGATGGATTTGGGAGGTCCATTCAGATGCGTTGCAATTTTATAACACATGCATACATATGCACACACATCATAAGATAGCCCTGGCACTTCTCGGGTTCCCATTAAGCCCTGGGTATTTAGTGACAGTGTCAGCTGGGCAGAGGAGGATGGATTTGGGAGGTCCATTCAGATGCGTTGCAATTTTATAACACATGCGTACATATGCACACACATCATAAGATAGCCCTGGCACTTCTCGGGTTACCATTAAGCCCTGGGTATTTAGTGACAGTGTCAGCTGGGCAGAGGAGGATGGATTTGGGAGGTCCATTCAGATGCGTTGCAATTTTATAACATATGCGTACATATGCACACACATCATAAGATAGCCCTGGCTCTTCTCGGGTTCCCATTAAGCCCTGGGTATTTAGTGACAGTGTCAGCTGGGCAGAGGAGGATGGATTTGGGAGGTCCATTCAGATGCGTTGCAATTTTATAACATATGCGTACATATGCACACACATCATAAGATAGCCCTGGCTCTTCTCGGGTTCCCATTAAGCCCTGGGTATTTAGTGACAGTGTCAGCTGGGCAGAGGAGGATGGATTTGG
Source organism: Rhinatrema bivittatum (assembly GCF_901001135.1). NCBI lineage: Eukaryota > Metazoa > Chordata > Amphibia > Gymnophiona > Rhinatrematidae > Rhinatrema > Rhinatrema bivittatum. The sequence goes on from NC_042618.1 coordinate 482,234,861, forward strand.
GAGGTCCATTCAGATGCGTTGCAATTTTATAACACATGCGTACATATGCACACACATCATAAGATAGCCCTGGCTCTTCTCGGGTTACCATTAAGCCCTGGGTATTTAGTGACTGTCAGCTGGGCAGAGGAGGATGGATTTGGGAGGTCCATTCAGATGCGTTGCAATTTTATAACACATGCGTACATATGCACACACATCATAAGATAGCCCTGGCTCTTCTCGGGTTCCCATTAAGCCCTGGGTATTTAGTGACAGTGTCAGCTGGGCAGAGGAGGATGGATTTGGGAGGTCCATTCAGATGCGTTGCAATTTTATAACACATGCATACATATGCACACACATCATAAGATAGCCCTGGCACTTCTCGGGTTCCCATTAAGCCCTGGGTATTTAGTGACAGTGTCAGCTGGGCAGAGGAGGATGGATTTGGGAGGTCCATTCAGATGCGTTGCAATTTTATAACACATGCATACATATGCACACACATCATAAGATAGCCCTGGCACTTCTCGGGTTCCCATTAAGCCCTGGGTATTTAGTGACAGTGTCAGCTGGGCAGAGGAGGATGGATTTGGGAGGTCCATTCAGATGCGTTGCAATTTTATAACACATGCATACATATGCACACACATCATAAGATAGCCCTGGCACTTCTCGGGTTCCCATTAAGCCCTGGGTATTTAGTGACAGTGTCAGCTGGGCAGAGGAGGATGGATTTGGGAGGTCCATTCAGATGCGTTGCAATTTTATAACACATGCGTACATATGCACACACATCATAAGATAGCCCTGGCACTTCTCGGGTTACCATTAAGCCCTGGGTATTTAGTGACAGTGTCAGCTGGGCAGAGGAGGATGGATTTGGGAGGTCCATCCAGATGCAGCCCTTCTTTCTCCGGGGTTATATAATAGCTCCGCAGCTGCAGCTGAGGCAGGCACGGCAGTCCTTTGGATTAAGAAGTGAGTACAGAAGGCAGTGAGGAGTTAGAATTTTGTTATTTTACAGGCCCAGCTGGTTTTAGCCAAGCAAGAACTGCTTGGTGGTCCCGGCCAGGGTCTGGAGGCATTTTCTTTTCCAGTCCACTCACTGGCTGGTTTGGTTTCTTCCCCTCTGGGTCATTTTTTGGAAATCTAATTTCAGGATCCAGGAGGAAGTTCTGACTGCCCTTCCCACCTGTCGGGAGCATTAGTAATCCTGCTCCAAGGGATCCCTCCCATCCCGGATTCACAGAACAAGATCAAGGACTGTAACAGCAATCAAGGCTAATCCAACCAACTGTGAGGAAAGGCAAAGCCCTCTATTGAAGAGGTCATCCATCCGGTGCTTCCAAACCTTGGGGAGAGAGAGAGAGTTTACGTCTCTGTGCAGAGACTGCAATCAAATATCCTCGCCAGTTGGAAGGGAAGGCTCTGCCCATCGAAAGGACACCCTGCCCACCTGGGGGCCCTGTTTTTCCAAGCTCTGGAGGGTAGGAATTCCCCTGGCTGGCATTTGAACATCCTGTACAGGCTGAGGAGGGAATTGTGACAAGAGAAATCATTGTGCTGCTGTAAATTGAGATTGTGCCAGTTTTCATCATTCTCATCGGTAAAGATTCGTTAGGACACTAACCCAGTGACTCCATTCTTTCTTTGGCACACCCAGCATGCTGTCCCAGGGAAAGAATAATAAAAGGCACAGGAGCCCCACTTAGCACTCTGGGCCCTGGGAGATACCCCCCCCCCCCCCCCTTCGACCAAGAACCCAAGCCCTGGAAGAAAGAGTCAGAGATCAAGCTAGCCTGGAACGTTCCTGTCCTCATGAGAACAACAAATATTTTTATGGCCTCATCAGGTAGCAATCTGCACCCAGATTTGGGATTGCACGTGCATTTGTGCTCCTAATTTTAAACTTATATGTGCACAGTAGCATAAAATCAGCTTTGAGCTGTGCAAGAAAGGGAGTTTTATATCTGGTGCACGTCCAACCCATGACCAGTTTCACCATTTCATCCACCAGTTTGCCCAGTCTATACCCAGGTCCTCCAGACCCCCCAGTTAATCCAGACCCCTCAAGCACTTAATAGATTTATTCAGTCTTACACCTCCTCCATACAGAAGTCAGCTGGGTGCGCACCCAGGCGCGTAGGTACATGGCCCCGCCCTGGAACTCCCATGCCCTGCCCATATTGCTCCCTGTTTTCCCATGTGAGATATTCGCGCATTGATACCTGTGCACGTTTGTTTGTGGTTTATAAAACCAGGTAGACATGTGCAGGTGCTAGATGCACACCCACTCCTGATTTTGGCATGCATCTAGCTTTTAAACTTCACCTTACAGCGAATAATTCAAACAGCTGATTTAAGGACCATTACAATTTTGAAAGGCAATAAAATTTGCATGCTGCTTTTATGCACACAAGACCACCACTCCCCGGATAATTTTCAAAACCCATTTCCATGCATAAAACGGGTTTTATGCAGGTAAATCCTTTTGAAAATTCAGCCATAAATCTGCTGCCTGCTAGTATCATGGAGGGTCAGCTAATCCTGGTACAATGTGGTAAATAACAGTCCCCCCATTAACTTGAAATTATAATTGGTCATTACAGATATTTTGCACCTTTATTTGTTTAGATTGATGTTTTTAGGGTGGGAGAGTGAATTTTCGATACGTTTTTAGACTGTAAGGGATATGGCTGCTTTATTCCCCACTGAGAATGGGAGTTGGAATCGGGCAGCTCTGCGAGGGATTTTTTTAATGAATGTATTTTTGCTATATTTTGGTTTTGTTATGAACCTTTTTTAGAAGGTTGGAATACAAAATAGAAATAGAAACTTGTTCCACTCAACTCATTATTCCATCAAACATCGTCTACGCCACTCTTCGCCAAGCTTAAGAGCTCTAATCTGCTTTTCCGCTCTTCGTAAGGGAGCTGCTCCATCCCCTCTTCATTTTGTTTGTCCTTCTTTGCACCTTTTCTAGCTTCCCCATATGAAGGATGAGACAACCAGAACTGTAGACAGTACCCAAGAAGTGGTTGCATCAGAAATCTATACAGAGCTATTATGCATGACTTCCCAAAATCCTGCTCTGTGGTGATTGCTCTTGTTTACTCTGCTTTTCAGGCTGTGCTGTATAATGATCGCTCTGTGCTGGAGAACCATCATGCTGCTGCAGCTTGGAATCTCTTCATGTCCCGACCTGAATACAACTTCTTAGTCAACTTAGACCATGTGGAGTTCAAACGTTTCCGCTTCCTTGTCATCGAAGCAATTCTGGCCACTGATTTAAAAAAACACTTTGATTTTTTGGCTGAATTCAATGCAAAGGTACATAGAGTTGTATACATTTCCATTGTCTAGCTAGGTAGTTCTAGTATAATGGAACACAAATCAGAAATGACTGTTGAAAAGACAAACATTTCTGGAACTTTCTCTGAAGTAATAAATGTATATCCAATCCTATTAGCTCAGTAGTAGCCATCTTGGAGAAGAGTGGTAGGAAATTTAATTGGGGCATTTGGTCTAGCGGATAGGAGTGAAGTTTCAGGGTTCCATGGAAGACAGGACCAGCTACAAAACTCACGTGCATGTTCATGAGCGCAGAGAGGTACTTCGGCCTGAAATACTGGCTGTCAGGGCTAGAAGTAAGGCAGGAATGCTCAGGTTTTCCACTCTCTTTTGGAAAGACTACAGATTGAGAAGAATCCTGCAGAGAAGGCAGAAGGGAAGAGCCACCTAGAGATGGCCCTCAGCCAGGCGGGCAGGAGGTCTCTGGCAATAAGTTGCAGAGCACACAGGATTGGAGATCCCTTAGGGATACTCTGTAGAATTCTTGATGTTATCTTATCATTAGCTGCCCTCACCTTTGGCATGCAATATGTAGCCTTGGATGTGCTCATTTATCTCTGATGCTCACTTGTTAGATATATGCCGTATTAGGGCATTGCCAAGGTATACAGTGGATGATAGTTCAGTGAATTGTGTATCTTTATTTTCTGAAGCCTTGTTATTGACTGTGTACTCTTACGCCTTACAGGTGAACGATGATGTGGGTCCTGGAATAGACTGGTCTAATGAAAATGATCGTTTACTAATTTGCCAAATGTGTATTAAGTTGGCTGACATCAACGGACCTGCAAAATGCAAAGAATTACATTTACAGTGGACAGAGGGTATCGTGAATGAATTTTATGAGCAGGTAGGTACTATATTATGCCTCCAGATTGGGCTGTGCCTGCAGTTGGAATTGCATTCTGCTCACTATTCTGTATTTATCAGCAAAGCACTGACTGTAAGGTGAGCGGCACACAAAGACAATTATGCTGTACTCAGGAATGGTCAACTCTAGTGCTGAAAAACTACAAACAAGTCTAGTTTTCAAGGGACTTTCAGTGATGCTCCTCAGCTGAGAAGTCATATGCAGGAGAAGCTCCACTAGGGCCAGCTCATTTACCAGCAATATAGATACTTCAGAACTAATAATATCGGCATTAACCTTACCCCCAACTACCTAATACATGGTGGATGAGCAACAACAGGAAATAATGGTTTTTTAGTGATGATCCTTCAAAACTAGCAGAATATTACGGAGAACGCTCATGGTTCTGATTCCAAGATGGCAACAATGAAAAGAAATTGATTCTGGAATTCAAGTATAATCTGCCACAGGATATCTCTAAAAGATCATCTACTGTGGTAGAAGATAGGCTCAGTAAACTCCAATCTTCATTGGATGAAATAAAAGGAGTTGACAAGCACACAAGAATCGCAGAAGCTGAACAGAGGATGCTTGCCCAGGAAATGGCATTTGATCAATTTACCATTCAGTTACAAGCTTTGGAAAAGAAAAATGCAGCCCTGATGGAGAAAACCAAGATCAAGAGAATCATGGCTGCAGAAACAATATAAGAATAATTGGTTTACCAGAGAGCGTTAAGGGCCAGGAATAGCTCCCACAGAATTTGGGCCTGTCTTTATTTATTTATTTTATTTAAGGATTTTTTTATATACCGCGGCACGTGAAGCATATCACCTCAGTTTACAGCAAACAGTAATTCAGCCAAAGGCTTTACAAAAAACATATTAAATAGAGCAAAACACATAGCATGTTTACCAGTTAACTTGAAAAATAAATACCATAAACGTAATAGTAACAAGGATAACCAATAAATTAATCTACATCTACCTTATAAATGGGCTCTGACCGACGGCCCCCAAATGCGCAGTAGAGAGCAGCTCTACCGCGCATGTGCGGGCGAGCATGTCAGTCAGAGCCGTGCGTGCCCGAAAAAAAAAATGGCGGTGGGGCCGGAGGAGGAGCAGCGGCGCCGCGCGTGCGCGGGAGTGACCCCCCCCCCCCCCGAGATCTGCCGGCAGGAGCGGGAGGAGAAGTAGCGGCGCCGCGACACCCCCCCCCCCCCGAGATCTGCCGGCAGGAGCGGGAGGAGAAGCAGCGGCGCCGCCGCGCGCGTGGGAGTGACACCCCCCCCCGAGATCTGCCGGCAGGAGCGGGAGGAGAAGCAGCGGCGCCGCGCGCGGGAGTGACACCCCCCCCCCCCCCGAGATCTGCCGGTTGTGGATGATCTTAAAGGAGAGGGGGAGTGACTGAGGAGAGGGAGGGGAAGGTGAGAGGGAGGTGAGAGGGAGGGGAGGTGAGAGAGAGAGGGGGAGGGAGGTGTGAGAGAGAGAGGGAGGGAAGAGAGAGAGGGAGGGAGGGAGGGAGGTGTGAGAGAGAGGGAGGGAGGGGGGGGAGGAGAGGAGAGGGAGGGGGAAGGTGAGAGGGAGGGGGGAGAGAGTGAAGGAGGAGGGAGAATGACGGGGAGGGAGTGGGAAGAAAACGGACCGAGCCCGTTGTTACGGGCTTAACGGCTAGTAAGGAAATATTCAGTAGGGAGCTTTAGAAACAGAGCCCATGGTGGTTCAGCACGCTGGTCAGGTAGGCCCTATGAGAGATGTGGACAGTAAACGTAGACCATTGGTGGCACAAATTCTTACTTTTGCGGAGAAAGTAAAACTTATCACAGCATATAAAAAGAAAGGAACTTTGACTTACAATGACCACACAATTCTGCTATTCAGTGATTTCTCTGTCAGGTTTCTGAGAGCAGAAGGGCTTTGGCTCAGATCTGTACAGAGCTTTACAAAAGAAGTATAAAATTTGCATTACAATTTCCCGCTAAACTGCTTGGGTCCGATGTTCAGCCATATCCAACTAAGTTACAAGGGATATTCAGCGGCACGGCTATGCTGCTGAATATCCGCACACAAATCGCTATTTAGCCAGATATGGCTGGTCTAACTTATCTGATTAACATAACCAGATAAGAAGTGCTGCCCTGATCCATCCACTGCCTGCCCACTTTCTAAGTGGCCTAAAGGTAGCCAGATAAGTAACTTATCCAGCTATCGGGTGCTGAACACGCTATGAATATGCCGCCCCGTATTTTTCAAAATGGAAAAGAAAGTTTGATTCAGATAAGGGAACAGGCAGAACACTTTCTGGATAATTTACGTGAAAAGATGAATAGCAAATTTGGTCTTACTGTGCAATTTCTCAACAAAGAAAATGTTTCAAATTATGGCTATGTCATTGGTGGGTCCAATATTTTGCTGGTGCACAATCCAGTTGTTGTATTTTGTTGTTCCTGCAGAGAAAAATGATTCTGCAAGCTGCTCGGCTTTGATAAATATTTCAACATTTTAGGCAGAGGCAGGCTTTTCAGTGAGCAGATGCTAGAAGTTTAATTTTTCTTTTCTGTCTCCAGCATCTCACCGTTTCATATTTACCTGAGCCGTTAATTATCTTTTATGCATTAAAACAGTTCCCATTAGAGAGGAAGTGACGTCATCCCGGGGCGATGGCAGCTTGAATGCCGAGCTCGCAGTAGCCACAAAGAAAAACCGCATGCAAATTGAGTAAAACGGCACTCCGCCGGACCACACGAGCAGGAGAGGCAGGGGGAAGGGTCGGGCCTTGAAACGCCGAAATTGCAAGCAAAAAGAAATTGCCGGCAGTGAGTACGGGGCAGAGGTGGAGGGAGCCCCGCGGGAGGAAAGAACTTTCAATATGGCGACGGACCACGTGGTGGAGTCTGGGATCGCGGCGACTTGCCTCCCTAGTGCCCCCACACCGGCATTGTGACTGCAGCAGAACAGTGCCCTGAAGTCCCAGCCGTGCAGGGAGGTTATCCTCTGGACGAAATCGGCTGCAGGCAGGGACAGTGAGGCGGTGGAGGAGCGAGCTCAGCGGGACGTGGAAGTAATCAAAATGGCGTCGGACCACATGGCAGGGCCCGGGGAAGCGGCGAAAAACTAACCTAAAAGATTCCAGAGGCCCAGAAGTGCAGTAACAACCGTGGGACAGCACAATTTGGACATTGGGACAGCTTACCCAGTTGGGACTGAGTCGAACAAGAGTGGGAGAGAGCTGGTTTGAATGTAAGTCCCCCGGGGGCTGCAGCAGGCTCACCGACCCTGAATGCCAGATCCTGAGAAGGCTGAAGTGGTGTCAAAGGGCCTTGAGGCTGGGGCAGATCGGAACAGCAACGGCACAGCGAATGGCAGCCCACAGGAAAACAATAGATTTATCAGCGTTTGCCTACAGTGACTCTATGGAAGGGGAGAAAGGAGCCCCGAGGGGGGACGAAGTGGACAATGTGGCAGCCGTGCAAGCAGATATCGGTGAGTCCCATTTGGGGTTGCAGACTGGAAACAGTCCCACTAAGCAGGAACTGCAGACATGGTTGCAAGATATGAAACAGGAAATTATACAGACACTGAAATTGGAAATCAAGGAAAATATGGGGGCGCTTCGGGTGGAGGTAGAAGAGCTGGGAGAGCGCGTACATGTGGTGGAGCAAAGTGTGGATGAGCAGGCCGCTACCCTTGGACAACACAATAAAGACATACAAAACTTGCAGCAGGTCACGGAGGACTTACTCACTAAATTAGAAGATTTGAAAAACCGGCAGCGCCGCTGCAATGTTAGAATCCGCGGTATGCCGGAGGGGGAAGAAACAATTGATTATGGACTGGTTGTGCAAAATATCTGCAGGTCCATATTGAGTTTGGAAGCGGAAAAGCCATATGGGCAACCAATTCTTATTGATAGAGCTCACCGTGCGATGGGTAAGCCCATTAATAACAAACCGAGGGACATTGTGGCTTGCCTGCATAATTTTACCATCAAAGAACTGATCATGAATAAAGCAAGAGGCCTGGGGCGCATAGTGTGGAAAGGAGCGGAGATACAAATCTTCAATGATGTGTCTGCAGTAACGTTACAAAAAAGAAGGGCGATGAAAAATATTACCGAAACCCTGAAAGCGGAGAATGTGAGATATCGGTGGCTGTATCCGTTTGGGATTATGTTTACCATCAGTGGAAACTCCTGTGTTGCAAGGAGCCCGGAGGGCGCTGAAAAATTCTTGAGACAACAGGGCATCGCAGTCAAAACACAGCTGGTGGAGCAGCCGCCATTGAGAGGAGTTCCCACCCTTCGCTGGCAATGAATGGGAAAGGGAGGCAAAAGGCTCAGACGTCAAGAGCTTGCCGGGGGGGGGGGGGGGGGGGCTCCAGCGTGGGTTGAGGAGGATACTATGCTGTATTAGAATATATCTCTTCATTGTTGGGGGGGATTCCATGTTCTGGAGTTATGAATATGCTGTTATGGGGATCGCGAGTTGGTTGTGGGCTGAAGTACCCATGGTATATAGTAGGCCGGTCCGGCATTTCCGGTTTACCCTGTTAAGGGATAAAGTTGACTGTGTTCGTGGTTACATTGGGGGGGTTTTTATGATGTTTTATTGCCTAATACATGCACATGTTCCGCTTATGTTATGGGGCTACACGGGATGGGATCATTCCTCCTATGGCTTGGGTGAGGATGGGTTCCTCACGGATGGTGGAAGGGGTTGGGGGGAGAGAGGGGGGAGGGGGGTGGGGATGGGGGGTACAATCTTCTGGTGCAGTGGCAACAAGGGGGATGGGAGTATTTTTCAATTTATAAGTACAGGTCTATTAGAGGGAGGTCAGAATGGCTAAATTGAATATAGTGTCTCTGAATGTGAAAGGGCTGAATCACCCACGGAAGAGGCAATTGTTATTCAAGGATGCCAAAGCACATAAGGCGCAGATATATTTTATACAAGAAACTCATCTGCTGAAGCGAGACGAGTGGTTATTGAGGGATGCTGCATATCCGCATGTTTTTCTGGCTTCTAATTGTGAGGCGAGGAAGACCTGTGGGGTGAGAATTCTGCTGGGTAAAGAATTGAGGGTCGAGATTTTGGATACTAGAAAGGACCATCAGGGCAGGTATATTGCTCTAGTGTTAAAGATTGATAATATTTTGATGACCCTCATTAACGTTTATGCCCCTAATCAAAACCAAGGGATGTTTTTTATTCACCTGGAGCAATCACTTAGTGACTTTATTCAGGGTCCAGTGCTTGTTGGTGGGGATTTCAATACCACCCTGAGCCCTACTATGGATCATAGCGCTGGGCGGGGTGGCGGTAAAGGGCACAGAGAAAGACTAAAAATGTTGATGGAGCTCTGGGGGCTCATGGATATTTGGAGACAACGACATCCTAAGGATAGGGATTATACCTTTTTCTCTAGAGTGCATGGGGTTTATTCCCATATAGATCTGTGGCTGGATAGTAAGAAATGGGTGGTGGACTGTGAAGAGTCGCAGATTGGCCAGATTGTATGGTCAGATCATGCCCCAATATACGGGACATTTCGACTGACGCAGGAAGAAAGGGGGATGAAATATTGGAGGCTCAATGATAAGCTCCTTATGGATGTGAAAACTTACGATTCTCTGCGGCTAGACATTGAAGACTATTTTGAGAGAAATAATAATGGGGAAGTCCCTTCCCGGACGGTTTGGGACTGCTTTAAAGCTGTAATTCGGGGGCGCCTGATAGTCAGGGGAGCAGCGAAGCTGCGGGAAGCGAGGAAATATAAGCAGGAGCTGACAAAGGTCATTGGGAAATTGGAATTGGAACATAAGAGAGTAGGGGGAGGTCGGGTCCTCCGAGAGTTAGATCAGAAACGTAATGAATTACGGGCCTTATTAGATGGGGAGATTATGGATAAGCTGGACCATAGACGAGGGATCCACTTTCTGGAGGGTAATAAGCCGGGTAAATGGCTAGCAGGGCAACTGAAACAACAAATAGCGCAAAGTACCATCCTCAAAATAAAGGCCCATAACGGTAGCATTCTCATGGAAAATACGGGAATCAGGAATCGGTTTGCCCAGTTTTATCAGCAGTTATATACGGAAGAGCTAGCCGTGACTGCAGAACAAATAGATGACTATTTGGGGAAGATTACACTTCCCAGCTTAGAGGAGCATCAAATCCAAATTTTGGAAATGCCAATTACTAGGGGGGAGATCTCAGATGCTATTACTAGTTTAAAAGTACACAAGGCCCCTGGGTTGGACGGCTTTACCGGGCTGTTTTATAAAAAATATAAGGATTTGCTTGTCCCACAATTGCAAAAAGTGTATAATGATTTACTTGAGACTTCGGCTCTCCCGGAAACCATGAGCCTGGCAGGGATCACGGTGTTGCCCAAGCCGGGTAAGGATAAAACGCTGTGTGGTTCTTATAGGCCGATATCCCTACTTAATATCGACCTAAAAATATTAGCTAAAGTGCTGGCTAGACGTTTAAATATGGTTTTACCTTCCCTTATACAGCCCAATCAATCTGGGTTCATACAGGGCCGGCAGGCGGGGGATAATGTTCGGAAAGTAGTAAATTTGATGTGGGCCGCAAAGTCACAAGGGGTACCCATGGTCTTAATGGCGGTGGATGCGGAAAAGGCCTTCGACCGGGTGCACTGGGGGTTTTTGTTTGGGGTTCTGCGTAAGCTGGGCTTAGGTCCTAATTTTCAGCAATGGCTTAGAGCAATGTATACTCACCCCAAGGCATGTGTCAAAGTGAATGGCTATTATTCAGAGGCGTTTGCGTTGGGGAGGGGTACCAGACAGGGGTGCCCCCTATCCCCTCTGTTATTTGCACTATTTATGGAACCATTGGCTGCTATTATACACCAAAATGGGGATATAAAAGGATTGGACATAGGGGGAGATTGTTCTAAAGTCACGCTGTTCGCAGATGATCTCCTGTTTACAGTGGCCCACCCTCAGAGTACCCTATCGCTTTTAGTTCAAGAACTGGACAGATTTAGTGGAATGTCTGGATTCAAAGTTAATATGACCAAAACCGAGATTTTGAATGTAACACTGCCGGCGGAGCAGATCCCGGCGTTACAGGCAAATTTCCCTTCAAATGGGCTACGAAGGGAATAAAATATCTAGGGATCACACTGTCTGCAAATTGGAGGCAGTTGTTTCATCTTAATTATGTTCCCTTGATGCTGCAAATGACTAGGGATCTGGATGTATGGTTTCCCTATAGGCTATCATGGATGGGGAGAGTGGCAGTGATTAAAATGAACATACTACCCAGATGGTTGTATCTTTTTCAATCGTTGCCGATAGAGGTCCCCTCGAAATTCTTACGATCTCTGCAAACCAAGGTGTTCCATTTTATATGGAGGAGAAGACCCCCGCGAATAGCGAGGAGGGTGTTGTACCGTCCTAGAGAGGAAGGAGGACTCGCGGTTCCTAATTTTATTAAGTATTATCAAGCGGCACAGCTCCGGGTCATACCGGAATGTGCTGCAGGGCGATGTCTAAAACTATGGGCTCAATTTGAACAAAGCCTGGGGGGGGGTATGCCATTACATACGAGGGTGTGGGGGCTCCCAATGAAAGGACACCCTAAAGAGGTAGAAAATCCCTTTACGCAGGCAACGTTAAAAATTTGGAGTCAATGCCGGGGGAGGCTAACGGGGACAGAGGTGGTGACTCCCTTATTACCTATTGGGCTGTATCAGCAAAGATGTGCGGTCTTTGAAGGGGGGTTGGTCTGGATAGGTGGAGCAGGTGGGGGATTTTGCGATATGGACAATTGTTTCAGGACTCTCGCATAATTTCCTTTGAGGAATTACAATGTACACATGATCTCCCCAGAAGGGAGTATTATCGCTACCTCCAGATACGACATTGCCTTCAGGACCCTTATATCAGAGTGAATACATGCAGGCAATGCTCGGCGTTTGAAAGCCTATGTAGTACAAGGGACGAATTAAAGGGGACAATTTCAGATATCTACGTTTGGTTATCTGAAAAAGACTTGACCCGTCATCGTTTTCAGCAGGCCTGGGAAAAGGACTTAAACTTGAACTGGACGGCGGCACATTGGACTACTTGCTTTCTTCAAGCATCAAGAGGGACTATCTCGGCCAACATAATGGAGACTAACTACAAAGTTTTGACGAGGTGGTACCTGACACCGGCCAAATTGCACAAAATGTACCCAGCACAAGATGAAAAATGTTGGAGGAACTGTACACAAAAGGGGACATACTTACACATTTGGTGGGAATGCCCCACTATCTTATCGTTTTGGCAATGGATCCGGCAGGCGCTCATACAGATGCTACACATTCCGGTGTCCGCTGATCCGGCACTTTTCTTGCTGTCCGATTTTCCAGAGACATGGCCGAAGAGGGTGAGACAGCTGGTGCACCACGTGCTAAGCGCGGCTCGTCAGGAATTGGCGGCCCATTGGAAGCAGGACAGGCCGCCGGCTGCGGAGTCAGTTATACAGCGGCTATGGCTTATGCACTCATGGCTATATCAAAGGGCCACACAACAGGATGCCGTGGCAAAGCATGTCTTAATTTGGGAACCTTTTTTATATTGGTATAATGTGCTTTGAGAACCAGGAGAGAATTGGGGCAGCGCAGGGCCTCATGGGGACGGAGGCTCGGAGCAGCTAGTATCTGCGGTTATGGTGATATTGTGGGGCTCCCTCGGGACACGATGGAGGCAGCCAATCCCAAGGCTCCCATCCTTGGAGCATGTGTCAGCCAGAGAGACTGTTATAGGGGGGGAGGGGGGGGGGGGGGGGCGGGGGGGGAAACAAGAAAAGAATGGCAAGCCATTGGTTGTGAAAGCTTTATTGTACATTTAAGTGTTTTGTATTCAAAGCGAATATGGATATGTTATTGTTCTCGTTGCCAATAAAATATAAATTAAAAAAAAATAAAAAAAAAGTTCCCATTAGCAGGAGATTTTATATACTATTAAGTAAATTTTAAAAGGAGCACGCATGCACCCATAAATGAACGTATGATGCATGCAAGCAAAAATACACTCAGTTTTATATCATGTGTGCAAGTACATGCATATCATATAAAATATCCCTACCACATGTATCTGTGGAACCTTTACACACATACTCACAAGTGACTTGAGAAAGAGAGAGAGAGAGAATCTGACACTCTGTATATCTCCCACTGTAAGAAGGGCACTTTCAAATCAAGGTGGGTTTGGGGTGGGGGGGAAGGACAATGTTACAAGGGTCTGCAGGCCAATGTAACATGGATCAAAAACGAACTAACCGCCCACGAGCTCCCAGAGTACCTGGATGGCCTTATAGATTTGGCTGGAAGAAATGACCACTGTCTTCAGCAATAGGCTCGGGAGCTCCACCTGCCACGCAGGCCCATCGTGCTGGCTCCTCAATTTCAGCGCCCCCTCTCTCCTGTTCCAATGGCAGCACTGGCCAAACATGCCTGGAGGAACAAATGCAGCTTGGCTAGGGGCGCCTCACCACTGAATAAAGGCTCCATTGACATCAGCTGGGACTATGCTCCTACTGTGCTGGGACTGGACACCAGTTGGAGCTGTCCACTGAGGCTGGGAAACTAACTAGCCTAGGAACTGGTGAGGATGTGATCCTAGGTTTCACAAATCCTGCCTCTCAACTACTGCTCCTGGTGACTATTGCTGGAAATTTCACAGAATTTCCTACCTAGGCCCTGGTGGACTCAGGTGCCAGGGGGAATTTCATAATGAAAGCCCTTGCCGACCATGTTCAGCTTCCCACAGTTACCAGAGAGATTCCCCTAGTCATCTCCTCCATTCACGGGGATCCTCTCCCTGGCCGGATTATCCAAACTACAGCACCCTTGTGCTTATGCACCAGCTTGTTACACGTTGAGAGCATAGTCTTTCATATCATTGACAAGGCAGTATATTCCATTGTGCTGGGCTTGCCCCGGTTGCAATGTCACTCCCCACAATTTGACTGGGATTCGTTGCAACTGACCAGATGGAGCTCCCAGTGCCACGACTTGTCTGCAACGTGTTGAACCACCAACTCGTTTACCCTTGATGACAACCCTGGAGGGGCTCCCACCCCAAAACAGAGTATACAGATGTATTCTCCAAGAAGGAGGCTGAGACTCTGCCTTCCCATATGGTGAATGACTGTGCTATCGATCTGTTACTCAACACCGAACTGCCTTGTGGAGGAGTATATCCTCTATCCACCCAGAAATGAAAGCGATGTCAAAGTACATTAAAGAAATCCTTGACCAGGGTTTCATCAGACCCGCCACATCTTCCACTGGGGCATGGATCTTCTTTGTCTCCAAAAAGGATGGATCATTACATCCATGCATTGATTATCAGAGGGTTGAATGCAATAATGAAAAAGGACTGCTACCCCTTACCACTCATTTCCAAGTTATTTGACCATTCCCAGGGATCTAGAGTTTTTACAAAGTTGGACCTCCGCAGGGCCTACAATCTACTTTGGATCAAACATAGAGATTAATAGAAGACGGCATTCAGTATGCGAGATGAGCACTACAAGTATCTAGTGATGCCCTTTGGTTTATGTAATGCCCCCGCTGTATTCCAGAAAATGATGAATGAAATCTTCAGAGACCTCCTCTACTTCTGTGTCATCCTGTACCTCGATGATATTCTCATCTTCTACAAAGATCTCAATTCCCACTGCCAGGATGTTTGCCTAGTCCTCCAGAGGCTACGAGATAACAAACCATACGCAAAGCTGGAGAAATGCCTTTTTGAGAAATTGAGCCTTCCTTTCCTAGGATATATTGTACCTAACAAGGGCTTCCACATGGATCCAGATAAGGTCAAATACATCCCAAACTGGCCACAGCCTTCCGGTCTTTGCGCCCTGCAAAAATTCCTAGGCTTTGCCAACTATTACCGGCATTTAATCCCCAACTACTCCCAGATTTCGGCTCCCTTCACGGCACTCAGTCAAAAGGGAACCAACACCAAAGCCTGGCCTTCAGAGATAGTCATTGCCTTCCATGAACTGAAGGATGCATTCCTTCAAAAGCCATGCTTCCATCACCCTGACTCCACATGTCCCTTTATCTTCAAAGTTGACACTTCCTTGTTGGAGGTAGAAGCAGTGCTGAATCAGTACTCCGATATGGGAATCCTTCATCTCTGTACTTTCTTCTCACAAAAATTCTCCCCCGCATAATGCAACTATAGGGTTGGGGACAAGGAACTTTTGGCCATCAAGCTTGCACTTGAGGAATGGCACTATTGGCTCAAAGGTGCTCAACACTGCACTACCATTTACACCGATCACAAAAAAACTTAGAACATCTTCATCATGCTGAACGCTCGCCAAGCCTGTTGGTTGCTATTCTTTGCACATTTTGACTTTGAGCTGAGGTACCGGCCAGCCACCAAGAACATCAAAGGCAGAGGATACACCGGACTTTCCCGTGCATAATATCGACCCTGCCTGGGTTATTCTGGCCACCACCATTGCCATCGTCATCCCATGCATACTCCGAGAAAAAGTCTTAAAGTGTACCCCATGATTCCTGTGTTGCAGGTCACCCTTGGGTGGGCCCGAACCCTCACGTTGCTCCAGCAATACTACTGGTGGCCCCAGATGTGGAGAGATGTCAGGGCCTATGTGGACTCCTTTTCCATCTGTGCATAGCAGAAACCTTTGACAGAATGACCCTGGGGGTTGTTACAGCTGCTGCCAGCTCCCAGAGAACTCTGGACCCATTTGTCTACCAACTTTGTGGTGGATCTCCCTCTCTCGAACAGCTGCACAGTCATTTGGTTTGTAGTCAACTGATTCTCTAAGAGGACTCATTTCATCCTGCCTCCTGGACTTCCCACAGCCCTGGAATTGGCCCAACTATTCATGCACCACATCTTCTACCTGCACAGCCTACTCAAACACATTGTCTCTGACCATGGGGCACAGTTTACTGCCACGTACTGGTGCTCCCTCTGTAGAAAGTTTAACATTTCCTTGGACTATACAACGGCATACCACCCCCAATCTAATGGTCAGACCAAACGAACTAACCACACACTGAAAACCTTCCTCAGAGCTTATGCAAATGACCAACAGGTTAACTGGATCTCTCCTTCTATGAGCAAAGTTTTTCCACAACTCTCACATCAGCACCGCTATGAGGTCATCTCCCTTCCAAATTGTTTATGGGAGACAGCCGTCATCCCCATCACCTATCACTTTGACTGTTCCCTCGCCTGCGGCTCAATTGAATGCTCAGGAGCTCCAAGAACTCTGGATCTGCACTAAGGCAATGCTTCTGAATGCAACTGAGAGGACAAAAAAAACTATGGATGCACACCGTAGGCCTGCACCAGCTGGGGACAAGGTCAGGCTCAACACCCATCACAGCTTATTGTATGGAACAGATATGACTGAAGAATTTTGGATTTGGAGGATACGAGAAGCCAATCATCCAGATGCGGAAAGACCTTTATACCTGTCCTTCTTAGGAGGGCTACAGCTAGGCATTTTGTGAACACTCTGGGGGCTGATGAGAGACCAAAAGGGAGGACCTTGTATTGATAGTGTTGAGCATTGACCTGAAAACACAGGTAGCGCCAAGAAGACTGGTGCATTGGGATGTGAGAATAAGTACCTTTTGAGATCCAAACAGCATATCCAATCGTTGGGTTGGAGGAAGAGAAAAAATGGTTTTGAGAGATGTCATTTTGAATTTCTCCTTCCAAATGCATCTGTTGAAAGCCCGGAGGTCCAGTATGGGATAGAGACCCCCAATCTTCTTCAGGATGAAGTAGTATTGGGAATAAAATCCCTCGTTGCACTGGTGTTGAGGTAGCACCTGAATCGCTTGTTGGTGAAGTAGCGAATGCAACTCCTGTTGAAGAAGCAAATTCTGCACATGATCCCGTAATGAAGAAACAAGGTGGGGGAGCGAAGAGTTCCTTCTGAATATTATTATGTACCCCTTGCGAATCAGATTCAGTACCCAATGGTCTGATGTGATAGAATCCTAGACACTGTAGAAATGAGATAATCTGCCCTCCACAGTGTTTGGAAGGTCGATCACTCCAGTCACACCCCAGTGTACTATGGGTTGTCGCCTGCTTTGGACACGTCGTGTGTCAACGACTGCTGTTTGTGCGTCATGTGTGTTGATACTGGCTTATGCGTCGTGCCCTGCCTGTCCTTTGACCCTTGCATCGAGGTTCATGCATTGGGTCGGTATGTCGTGATATGTCAAACGCACAGGTTGGTACAATGCAGACTCTTGATTAGGAGCGTCACACTTCAGGTGTGTTGTAGGTTGAGATGTTTCCCAACTCCCAATACCTTTTGACGATGCTTTAGTCGATGCCATTACCTTCTTGTGTACTTTAGAAATGGCTTATTTTATTTTATTTATTTATTTATTTAACAGCTTTTCTATACCGACATTAGAATGCACATCATATCTGTTTACATCTCAACAGTAGGTGGAAAATACAATGAACAGGGGTGGGAGAGGGACAACAATAGAAATTCGAGGGCAGGAGGCTCTAGGGGGAGCCTGAAAATTGAACTAGAGAAGTAACAATAACTCGAGAGGTAACATATTTACATGATGCAAATTACTTGGAGCGGCTTGAGTCACTTTGGGCATTCTGGAAGCTTTCCCCACTTGGTCCTGCTTGTCCTGAAAACCAGAAGATGGTATTGAGCCTACCGACAATAATCTTTTCTCTTGACCAGAGGCAATGAATGGGTTGAGTGATGCGTCGATATTGGTGCATAGGAACCCGAAGAGGCATCTTCAGTCTCTCTCAGCCTGGCTGTCTTCATGGCCCGCTGCCTCTGGGCCCTTGAAAGCATCCTGCTGCAGTCTCAGCACGTCAATTGATCATAATCAGGCCCCAAGCACAGATAGCAATAATTATGTCCGTCTGCAAACTATCTCTCTCACTTACCCCTGCACATAGGCTCCCACTCTCACATACACAATCTCTTTTTCACACACACCAGCTCCCAGTCTCTCACACATATACACACACTCCCTCACAATCTCCTCACATAGGCTCCCTCTCTCTGCCATATACACTCATGCACACTCACAAAGGCTCTCTCTCTCAGACACACACACACCCCCTTGCACATAGACTTGCTGTCTCTCACACACACACACACACACACACACACACGTCTACAAACAGGCTCTCTCTCACTCACTCAATGGGCCTTTCACATTTTTGATGGGAACTGTTTGCAGCAAGCTGGGACCTGCTCCATTTTTGGTGCGAGTGGGATGGGTTCTGCTTGTGGCATGCTGAGCCTGCTCCAAATTCTGCGCAAAAAATGGAAGTTCTATGGAGGGGAATTCTGTGCAAATTCTGTGCTCCGCAGAAGCGCATAATTCCACCAGGAGTAAATTGGGCTTTACATTTGCTCAAAGGCATCTGAGGGTGTTATACATAGTACAGTAGGAGGGAAGGAAATTGCTTTCATGAAGACAAACAATCTTCTTTTCTTATTGAAATGTTAACCTCCTGATTAGACAGGAGAAAGAGATGGAAGGCTGCTTTTAGTCTCCTATTGCCTGGTGTTTGTCTGTCTGTGCTTGTCTGTGTCCATATACAGAGGAAGCAGTGTTGGGCAAAATTAACTTGTGAATGAAAAAAAAACCAGATGTATTGTTCTAAAATGTTTTTGTTTTACAAAGCTACCTCCTGACCTTATGCCTTCTCTTTTAATTTCCTGTAAGAAGGTAGTGAATTGGTCTTTACATGTTTTAGTCTATAAAATTGGCACTGACATACCACTGTATTATAAAGGCTTTAATGGTGCTGCAAGGGCGGGGCAGGGTGAAATACTGCAATCCATCTTACTTGCTCAGAGTCTGCTCCTTTGGATGATGCAAGATCAGTCAGGTACTACTACAGTCTTGTTTTACTGCACCTTACATATCAAAATGAGAAGCAAACCTAAAGCAAGTCTGTACATTGCACTCCAGTTTGTCTGGAGAATGGGCCACTTTCCCCTGTACACTCCAGCAGATTATTCAATTGTGAAAAAGGGTCAGCTAGGCATGAAAGTAACATAGTAAATGGTAGCAAATAAAAATGATAAGAGGACATCTAATCTGCCAGCAACACTTTTATGTGTATTTACCCAAAGTAGATCAATTTCCCACAGGCAACCTAACCCCAATCCCATTGTGTGTCTACTTTAAGGTTGCAGCTGCCATTCTGTGCAGGTTTCCCCATGCTTTGCAGGAAGCACAATGCAGCCAGATCTCTGCTGTGACTGTCCTGGGATGCAATTGTCACTTAGTGATGGTTGTGCATTTTCTTGCCATTAGGGATCCTCTGTGTTTATCCCATGCTTTTTTGAAGTCTATCACTGTCTTTGTCATCACCACCTCCTCTGGGAAGTCATTCCAGACATCCACTACCTTCTCCATAAAAAAGTTACCTCCTGATATTGTGCCTGAAGCTTCATATTTGACCTCTGGTCCTAAAGCTTCCTTTCCATTAAAAAAAAGCTTGGCTTCCTGTGTACTAATATCTTTCAGGAATTTCAATGTCTGTATCATATCCCTCCTGTCTCGCCTTTCTTCTAGGGTATACATATTAAGTTTCTTCAGTCTCATCTCATAAGACTTCCCGTACAAACCCTGTACCATTTTGGTTGCCCTTCTTTGGATCGTCTCCAGCCTTTCTAGATCCTTTCTGAGATATGGCCTTCAGAACTGAACACAGTACTCCAGGTGAGGCCTCACCAATGACTTGAAAAGAGGCAGAATTACTTCTCTTTTTCTACTGGTTATGCCTCTCCCTATACATCCAGGCATCCTGCCAGTTCAGGCCACCACCTTATCACATTGTTTCGCTACCTTGAGATCATCCAACATTATGACACCAAGGTCCCTCTCCTGGTTGGTGCACATCAGCCCTTTACCACCTACGTATACAACTCTCGTTGATTTTCCCAAGTGCATGACTCTGCAATTTTGGGCATTGAATCTTAACTGCCAAGTATAAGACCACTCCTCAAGCTTTCTTAGATCACTTTTCATTCTGTCTTCTCCTTCAGGAGCATCCACTCTGTTGTAAGTCTTAGTGTCATCTGCAAAAAGACAAACTTTTTCTTCTAACTCCTCTGCAATATCACTAATAAAGATATTGAACAGAACTGGGCCTAGGATTGATTCCTGAGGTCCTGCACTTATCACTCATTTCTCTCCTCAAAGTGAATTCTATTTTCCATTATATTCTGTCTTCTATCACTTAACCAGTTTCCTAATCCAGGCTATTACTCTGGGATCCATCCCCAGATCATCCAAATTATTAATGGGCCTCCTATGCAGAATGGTATCAAAAGCTTTGCTGAAATCCAAGTAAACCACATCCAGTGCATGTCCTTAATCTAATTCTCTAGTCACCCAATCAAAGAAATCAATGAGATTCATCTGACACAATCTGATGCAGTAAAACCATACTGCCTTGGATCCTGCAAACCATTGGCTTGTAAACAGTCCACTATCCTTTCCTTCAGAAGAGTCTCCATCAATTTTCCCACCATCAAGATATGGCTAACCAGCCTATAGTTTCTAACCTCCTCTGTGTTATCACTTTAATGAAGAGGGACCACGTCTGTCTTTCTCCAGTCCTGCAAGACCATGCCCATCTCCAAAGATCTATTGAGGAGATCCTTCAGCAGACTCGCCAGGACATCTCTGAGCTCCCCTCTAGCCTCATGACTTTGTCCACTTTCAGTTTCCCAGCTGCACCCAGACACTGTCCTCCACAAATGGTGTTGTATCTACCTGGCTCTCATATGTACCCTCAGCAACTTCCCTCAGTTCTTCTCCAACCTCTTCTTCAGTGAAAACTATTTAGCATGTCTGCTTTTTCCTCAATTTCTCTTAGTCTTACAATACCACCTCTGGCCTTCCTTCTTTCACTGACATACCTGAAGAAAGTTGTGTCATCTCATTTTACTTCTTTTGCTGTATTTTTTTCCATTTGCCTTTTGGCCATCCTGACTTCTTTTCCTTCTTCTTTCAGCTTAATTAGATATTCTTTCCTGTGTTTCTGCTCCATTTCTGCTCAAGAGTTTCACAAAACAGTGAATAGCTGCATACAACTGGTTACAAATTTTAGAAAACATAAATGAAACTGATTAACTTTTTAATCCTCTGTTACTTAGTTAAAATGTTTCCATCAGTGAGTATAACACTTTTTAAAATTCTGATGTCTTTATAACTGTTCTATTGTCTAATCTCTAGGGAGATGAGGAATCGAGTCTTGGCCTACCAATAAGCCCTTTCATGGACCGCTCTGCTCCTCAGTTAGCTAAGCTCCAGGAGTCCTTTATCACTCACATTGTGGGACCACTCTGTCACTCCTATGATTCAGCAGGCCTGATGCCAGGCAGGTGGGTGGAAGACAGTGATGAGTCTGGAGATACAGATGAGCAAGAAGAAGACATAACAGAGGAAGAAACATCATCAACACGTATGTAACATGTTCTATCTGTGTTCTCCTGCAACACTCAGAGCCCTTGGGAGGGAGCTTTCCTTATATTTCCTACTTCCCTGTGCTACAAAAGATTCAGTGCACCTTTCAAGTAATTACTGTTATTTAATTATTTATATTTTTGTCATGGACTGACAGGCTGGAGTCTGGAAGCATTCCCTTAGAGGCAGTATAGAGCTGCAGGGCAGGACTGGAGCTTGTCTTCTGCCTAACTTCTGCAGGGAAGAGGGATTCAGCTTTGTAAGGAACTGGGGAAACTTTTGGGGAAAGGAGAGACTTTTCCGAAAAAATGGGATCTACCTTAACCAGAGTGGAACCAAGCTGCTGGCACTAACTTTCAAAAAGGAGATAGAGCAGCTTTTAAACTAGAACAAGGGGGAAAGCCGACAGTCACTCAGCAGTGCATGGTTCGGAGAAATGTATCCTTGAAGGATACTAATGAAACAGGAGAGTTAGGGCATCCCAACAGAGAGGTTCCATTAAAAGCAAACATAGTCCATATGCCTATATGTAAAAAATCACCAAAGCTAATGATTTCCGAATTATCCCTAACAACTGAAAAGCAGGTTAATACAAACAAAAAACACACTTTGAAATGTCTGTATGCCAATGCTAGATGTCTAAGAAGTAAGAAGGGAGAGTTAGAGTGTATAGCAGCAAATGATGAGATTGACATAATTGGCATCACAGAGACTTGGTGGAAGGAGGATAACCAATGGGACAGTGCTATAGCAGGGTACAAATTATATCGCAATGATAGGATCAACTTGGTGGGGGTGTGGCACTTTATGTCTGGGAGGGTATAGAATCCAATAGGATAAAGATCATATAAGAGACTAAATGCTCAGTAGAATCTATATGGATAGAAATCCCATGTGTTGGGTAAGAGTATAGTGATAGGAGTATACTACCATCCACCTGGACAAAATGGTCAGAAAGATGATGAAATGCTAAGAGAAATCAGGGAAGCAAACCAATTTGGCAGTGCAATAATAATGGGAGATTTCAATTACCCCAATATTGACTGGGTAAATATAACATCAGGACTTGCTAGAGACATAAAGTTCCTGGATGTAATAAATGACTGCTTCATGGAGCAATTGGTTCAGGAACCAAAAAGAGAGGGAGCTATTTTAGATTTAATTCTTAGTGGAACACAGGATTTGGTGAGAGAGGTAACGGTAGTGGGGCCACTTGGCAACAGTGATCATAACAAGATAATAACTGAAAGGGGGACAATAAATAAATCTGCAACTCTAACACTAAACTTTCAAAAGGGAAACTTTGATAAAATGAGGAAAATAGCTAAAAACTGAAAGGTGCAGCTGCAAAGGTTAAAAGTGTTCAACAGGCATGGATATTGTTTAAAAATACAATCCTAGAGGCGCAGTCCATATGTATTCCATACATTAAGAAAGGTGGAAGGAAGGCAAAACGATTACCAACATGGTTAAAAGGTGAGGTGAAAGAGGCTATTTTAGCCAAAAAAATATCCTTCAAAATTGGAAGAAGGATCCATCTGAAGAAAATGGGATAAAACATAAGCATTGTCAAGTTAAGTGTAAAACATTGATAAGACAGGCGAAGAGAGATTTGAAATGAAGTTGGCCATAGAGGCAAAACTCATAATAAAAACCTTTTTAAATATATCCAAAGCAAGAAACCTGTGAGGGAGTCGTTTGGACCATTAGATGACCGAGGGGTTAAAGAGGCTCTTAGGGAAGATAAGGCCATTGCAGAAAGACTAAATGAATTCTTTGCTTCCGTGTTTATTAATGAGGATGTTGGGGAGATACCAGTTCCGGAGATGGTTTTCAGGGGTGATGAGTCAGACGAACTGAACGAATCACTGTGAACCTGGAAGATGTAGCAGGCCAGATTGACAAACTAAAGAGCAGCAAATCACCTGGACCGGATGGTATGCATCCTAGGGTACGGAAGGAACTAAAAAATGGAATTTCTGATCTATTAGTTAAAATATGTAACCTATCATTAAAATCATCCATTGTACCTGAAGATTGGAGGGTGGCCAATGTAACCCCAATATTTAAAAAAGTATCCAGGGGCGATCCGGGTAACTATAGACCAGTGAGCCTGACTTCAGTGCCGGGGAAAATAGTGGAAACTATTCTCAAGATCAAAATCGTAGAGCATATAGAAAGACATGGTTTAATGGAACACAGTCAACATGGATTTACCCCAGGGAAGTTTTGCCTAACAAATCTGCTTCATTTTTTTGAAGGGGTTAATAAACATGTGGATAAAGGTGAACAGGTAGATGTAGTGTATTTGGATTTTCAGAAGGTGTTTGACAAAGTCCCTCATGAGAGGCTTCTAAGAAAACTAAAAAGTCATGGGATAGGAGGTGATGTCCTTTCGAGGATTACAAACTGGTTAAAAGACAGGAAACAGAGAGTAGGATTAAATGGTCAGTTTTCTCAGTGGAAAAGGGTAAACAGTGGAGTGCCTCACGGATCTGTACTTGGACCAGTGCTTTACAATATATATATATAAATGATCTGGAAAGGAATACGACGAGTGAGGTTATCAAATTTGCAGATGATACAAAATTATTCAGAGTAGTTAAATCACAAGCGGACTGTGATACATTACAGGAGGATCTTGCAAGACTGGAAGATTGGGCATCCAAATGGCAGATGAAATTTAATGTGGACAAGTGCAAGGTGTTGCATATAGGGAAAATAATCCTTGCTATAGTTACACAATGTTAGGTTCCATATTAGGAGCTACCACCCAGGAAAAAGATCTAGGCATCATAGTGGATATTACCTTAAAAGCGTCGGCTCAGTGTGCTGCAGCAGTCAAAAAAGTAAACAGAATGTTAGGAATTATTAGGAAGGGAATGGTTAATAAAACGAAAAACGTCATAATGCCTCTATAATCGCTCCATGGTGAGACCGCAGTTTGAATACTGTGTACAATTCTGGTCGCCGCATCACAAAAAAGATATAGTTGCGATGGAGAAGGTACAGAGAAGGGCAACCAAAATGATAAAGGGGATGGAACAGCTCCCCAATTAGGAAAGGCTGAAGAGGTTTGGGCTGTTCAGCTTGGAGAAGGGACGGCTGAGGGGGGATATGATAGAGGTCTTTAAGGTCATGAGAGGTCTTGAACGAGTAGATGAGAATCGGTTATTTACACTTTCAAATAATAGAAGGACTAGGGGGCATTCCATGAAGTTAGCAAGTAGCACATTTAAAACTAATCGGAGAAAATTCTTTTTCACTCAACGCACAATAAAGCTCTGGAATTTGTTGCCAGAAGATGTGGTTAGTGCAGTTAGAGTAGCTGGGTTCAAAAAAGGTTTGCATAAGTTCTTGGAGGAGAAGTCCATTAAAGGCTATTAATCGAGTTTACTTAGGGAATAGCCACTGCTATTAATTGCATTTGTAGCAAGGGATCTTCTTAGTGTTTGGGTAATTGCCAGGTTCTTGTGGCCTGGTTTGTCCTCTGTTGGAAACAGGATGCTGGGCTTGATGGACCCTTGGTTTGACCCAGCATGGAAATTTATTATGTTCTTATGTTCTTAACTAAC
The DNA here is from genome assembly GCF_901001135.1 of Rhinatrema bivittatum. NCBI lineage: Eukaryota > Metazoa > Chordata > Amphibia > Gymnophiona > Rhinatrematidae > Rhinatrema > Rhinatrema bivittatum. The sequence continues at coordinate 482,260,123 of NC_042618.1, forward strand.
CCCCTCTCTCGCAGGTTGAGCCCTTGGATTTTGGGGGCCAGTAGGGCTTGTATCCAATTCCCTGTACGTACCCAGATCAGTCCAGACTCCTGGGTTTTGCCTCCCTTCCAGCAGATGGAGACAGAGTAATTTTCTCAGGCACCGCCACTTGCAACTCCTCAGTATTTCTCTGTCTCCAGCAGATGGAGGTGGTGCAAAACTTGCAGTTCTGAACCTCTTAGCAAAAAAATCCAAAAAACCAGGTTTTAGGGGAGAGGAGTTCCCTCCTAGGAGGTTGGCAGGTCCTGGTGGGACCATCCTTCCTAGTAGCAGGGCCGGGCGAGCAGGGATTGGTGACCCAAATTTGCTCCAGTTTTCCACACTGGAGGTTGAAAGCTGGTGGTCCAGTTCCCTCGCCTTCCGGACTTCGTGGGGAGAAAGAACCTTTGCCAAGGCTCCAGATAAGGCTGTCTTTTTTCTCTATTTGTGTATTTTTTTTGTGCTTGTAAAGTTTGTCTTAAACAAATAAGAGAGGGTTTTTGTTTTCTTTTCAGGCCTTGCTGCTGCTTTTTCCCCGGCACCGGAGGTACAGGGAGGCAGCTCCAGGGATTTCTTTCCGTTTGTTTTTTGTTTTGCAGCTCCCGGTCTTTTTTTCTTCCTCTCTGTGCAGCTGTCCCCTGCCTGGTTTGCACACTCTGCCAACATGCCAAAGGAGCTCCGATGCTCCGTGTGTGATCGCGTGTCCTCGTGTTTATTGCGGGACTCTCGCTGCTCTTGGTGCCTCTCAGCAGCAGAAGGCACATCGGATGGGGCAGCAGCAGTTTCTGCAGTGCCAGCCCGGGGGTGCCGAAAGCACGGCAGGAGGCAAGTGATCTGTTCCCACTGAGCGCGGGAACAGCGGCCATTTTGGATACTTTGGCCATGAAGTCTCAGCCTGCAGCGGCGGGAGGGGAGCTTCCATTGTTGCTTTCTTCTCCCAATCTAAACACTGAGGATGCCCAGGGGGCCTGCGGAGAGCAATCGGGGAGGATTCAGATTCTCTGGGGGAGTATTCTGTCTTTTTCCTTTTTTGCCAGAATTTGTGCTTTCAATGCACAAAGCTTTTCTGGCCTGCCAGGCCACAGGGCAGCCCTCTCGAAAGCGTAGGACGGCTGAGCCCTCCTCTGGTAAGGAGCCCAAGTCCTCAAGGTCCTTGGTAGCTACCAGGGTCCAGAAGATTCGTGGTCCCTCGTTGTCAGGGGCTCCGGAGCAGGGGTCCTCAGAAGAGTCTCTCCAGGATGGCTTGCCAGGGGATGTCATACCAGAAGCGGAGCAGGATCTTGGTCCTCAGGTTTTATTCAAGGATGCGGCAAAGGTTCTTGCTGTGGATGGGGATGAGCCATAGAAACATAGAAATGACGGCAGAAGAAGACCAAATGGCCAATCCAGTCTGCCCAGCAAGCCATGCACTCTTTTTTTTTTTTTTCCTCATACTTGTTATGCCTGGCTTTCAGTACCCCTTAGTTCCATTTCCCCTCCACCCCACCACAATGTAGAGAGCAGTGCCGGAACCACATCCAAGTGAATATCCAGCCCAATTAGGGGCAGCAACCGCAGCAACAAGCAGGCCACACCCACGCCCTTGTCCACCCAGACTATGCAACTCAGACCCTGTTGGTCGCCGTCCATATACAGATCCCCCCTTCCACATTCCCCCTGCCGTTGAAGCAGAGAGCTATGCGTTGAAAGTGAAGTATTAGACTTTCTCCCCTATCGTTGAAGCAGAGAGCCACGCTGGACATGCACTGAAAGTAAAGTATCGGCCCATTTGGTTTTGGGGAAGTAACCTCCGTAACAAGCAAGCTACGCCTCGCCTCTTTCTGAATGCAAATCCTTTTTTTTTTCTTCCACATTTCCTCTTGCTGTTGAAGCCTAGAGCAATGATGGAGTCTCATTAACCGTGTGTATGTACATTGAACAAGGGTATTATCTCCAGGTAGTAGCACTCATTCTCGCGAGCCACATTAACAATCAACAAATATTGAACAAGCCTAATAATTGGCAATACCTATAGCCTATGTCCTCACTGGTAATTTTATATACTCTTACCCACCCCTCTGCTTTTTTTTTTTTTTTTGGAGATGGCAGCCCTCCATCCTTCCGCTCCATGAAGGTGGTATACCATTGGCATCCCGCTCCGTGAATGCCACTCCAGCCTTCCGCTCCATGAAGGTGGAACACCGACCACTGGCATCCCGCTCCGTGTTCCACCGACCACCAGACGAACACCAACCACTGGCATCCTAAGTGTTCCACCGACCACCAGTGGAACACCAACCACTGGCATCCTAAGGTGTTCCGCCTTTTTCAGAGGGATGAATTAGGTTCCCTGATTCCAGCTGTCCTGGCGGAGTTGGCTATACTGGTACCTCGAAAGGACTCTGCCCACAAGGATGTGGACTCAGTCATGGCGGGCTTATGGGCTCCGGCTAAAACCTTCCTGTTTCACAAGTCAGTGAAGCAATTGATGGTCAGGGAGATTCTCCGGAGATTGGCCTTAAGGTGAGCAGAGCTACGGATAAGTTGTACCCTTTGCTAGAGGAAACTCTGGAGCTCCTGTAGGTGCCGAAGGTGGATGCATCCATTTCCACAGTTACCAAGAAAATGACCAAACCCATGGCAGGGGCCGTGGCCCTAAAGGATTTGCAGGATAAAAAAATTGGAAGTGCACCTCAAGAGGAGTTTTGAGGTCTCAGTTTTAGGCATCTGGGCTGCTGTCTGGGCTTCCTTGAGATGGGTGCAGCAACTTCAGAAGAGCAGAACTTTGTCACCCTCTGAGGCCCAGCGCACTGAGCATCTCGATGCAGTGGTTGCTTATGGTGCCGATGTCCTCTATGACCTTATTTGTACTTCATCAAGGACGATGGTGTCCACAGTCTCAGCTAGGAGACTCCTCTGTTTGCAAAACTGGTCGGCTGATGTTTCCTCTAAGGCTCAGCTGGAGGCTCTTCCATTTAAGGGCAAGCTCCTTTTTGGAGAAGATCTAGAGCAGCTCATAAAACTCTTGGGTAAAAACAAAATTCACAAGTTGCTAGAAGATAAGCCCAAGGGGGCCAGAGGGTCTATCCCACCACGCTTGAGTTTTCGAGGCCAGCAGCATTTTTGGCAGAACAGAGCTACGGGACAGAGACAGACCTCGGGGAGGTCGCAGTCTTGGAGCCAGTCCTTTCGGGCCTGTAAAGCGGGCAAGGACTGTTCTGGTGGCACTAGGTCTACCCAATGAAGCGAGGCTGGCCTACTCTTCGGTCCCAAGGATAGGTGGTCGTCTCACGCACTTTTACGAGGAGTGAGTCAAAATAACTTCAGACCAGTGGGTCTTAGACGTCATAGGATAAGGTTATGTTTTAGAGTTTGCTCAGCCGCTCAGAAGTCTTCTTCTGTGGTTCCCTTGTGGCCCAGCAGGCAAGGAGTTGGTGGTTCAGCAAACTCTCGAGTGCCTACATCTTTTAGGGGCTATAGTTCCTGTCCTTCTGCACAAGAGAGGCAAATGAAAATTGGTTCTTACCTGCTAATTTTCGTTCCTGTAATACCACAGATCAGTCCAGCAGGTGGAGTCAGAGAACAATTAGAACTTTGGGCACTGCTACATAACGAGAGTGCCACCTGCAGTCACTCAGTATTGACCTGTACCCAATTCCATGCTAACAGAACTAAATAACAAAGGGTAGCACCCAACCAAATTTCCGGACTACCACTTCTCCGCTGGCAAAAACCAGACCGAACAACTGCTTAAAACTGCTCCATGAATTATGTCTGCAAAAAAGGAGCTTCAACAATAAAAAACTTAAGTGGGTTCTTAGGGGTTTGTGTGAGGTGCTGTTTAAGTCCCTTAGGAGAGCTACCATTAAGGATCTCAGACTGAAGGTTGTCTTCTTGGTGGCTATTTGTTTGGCCAGAAGGGTTTCAGAAATTCTGGCATTGTCCTGCAGGGGCTCCTTCTTGCAGATCTCAGACACAGGGGTTTCTTTGAGGATGGTTCCGTCTTTTCTCCCTAAGGTGGGGTTGGCGTTCCACTTGAGTCAGTCGGTGGAGCTTTTGGTTTTTCAGAATCTAGAGTCGAGTTCAGCTCATGCCTCAGAGTTAAGGCATTTGGATGTTAGACAGGCTTTGTTGCGATATCTGGAGGTGACCAACAGTTTCAGAGTGTCAGAACACCTTTTTGTCCTGTGGTGTGGTCCTAAGAAGGGTCAGAGAGTATCGAAGGCTACTATAGCTCATTGGTTGAAGGAGGCTATTGGGGCAGCTTACATTTGTCATGGTCGTCTGGTCCTGAAAGGCATGAGAGCCCATTCAACATGGTCCCAGGCTGCATCATGGGCGGAGGGTCAGCTAGTTTCTCCACAGGAGATTTGCCTTGCAGCGACTTGGAAGTTCTTGCATACCTTTGCCAGACACTATAGACTGAATGTCCTTGCTTCAGAGGTGGTTGTCTTCGGAGAGAGTGTCATTCGAGCTGGAGTCTCACAGTCCCACCCATGTTAGGGAACCTTTGGTACATCCCAGGTTACTGGACTGAGCTGGGGCCGTACAGGGAAAGGAAAATTGGTTCTTACCTGCTAATTTTCGTTCCTGTAGTACCACAGATCAATCCAGAGTCCCGCCTCGTTCTGGAAAGTCCGCTCGTGCTATATGTCTAGTCTGTTTGATTATCTGAAGAATAGGCACAGGTTTTTTACTCTGCCTTTAGATTCTGTATCATAGTTGACATTTTGTATTTTTTTCTTTTCTCTGCTCATTCGGGGGATATTGTATTCTTAGTTTGATTTGGAACTGTTCTTGGTTTGGTATCAGCTTGGGTACATAGTAATACTGAGTGGTTGCAGGTGGTACACCAGGTTATATGCTGGCGCTTCTGAAAATTTCTGTCTCCATCTGCTGGAAGGGAGGAAAACCTGGGAGTCTGGACTGATCTGTGGTACTACAGGAACGAAAATTAGCAGGTAAGAACCAATATTCCTTTGTACATCATGGTGCAGGCTGTGAGCTGGACATAGAGTACTGGCAGGAAGCTGTACACAGAGTTCAGGCTGAGGCTTAATATAGACACAGACTGAATGCAAGGACTGGCTGGGGCTGGATACAAAGATTGAATGCAGGGACTGGCTGTGGCTGGATACAAACACAGACTGAATGCAAGGACTTGCTGGGGCTGGGTATGGACACAGACTGAATACTGGGATTGGCTGGGGCTATATACAGGTACATGGCAAAGGCAGGAACCAAGATAGGTGTGGGACGAGGACAGGACTGGACTAGAAGAACAGGCAACAGTAAACAGGGAAGCCTAACAAGGCATAATGTTGGCTAGGAGAATCTAGCAGGCCCAGAGGATGTAAGGTAAGGCAGAAAGGCCTAGGGGGCCACAGAGCAAGACAAGGAGGCCTGGGAGGCCACAGGGAAAGGTAAGGAGGCCTAGGTTGCTACAAGGCAAGGCAAGAGGCCAAGAAGCCACAAGGCAAGGTAGAAAGCCAGAGTAGGCCACAAAGCAAGGCGGGAGGCCTGCGTAGGCTGCAAGGCAAGACAGGATAGCAAGGACAGGGTGGCCAGGACAGGGAGCAAGGTGATTCGATGAAGAGGCACCGAGGTATTGAGCAGACTGGGTTAAATAGGACTGAGACTGAAGCGTGGTGTGACCAGTGCGGAGGTGACTGGCAGAAGTGTGAGTGAAGCTCATTGGAAACCTCTAATGGTGGGGAGGCATCATAGCAGGCAAAGCCAAGGCACGGTGAGGCTGCACTGCAGGCAAAACCAATACAATTATCTTAGAATGTGGACATTTGGCCGACAAAACCAGACTGACCAATTATCTTTCCATTCCTAACTCCTGCTCTTCTCTCAGTTGCTTCCACATGGCCTTAAGAGTCATTTTTTCTCCTTCTGCCTCTGAATTTCATTTATTTGGTGTTTTGGTACAGGAAAGAAAATTTTCAAGAGGAGAAAGGTCTACTGCCAGATTACGCAGCACTTGCTGGAGAACCATAGCATGTGGAAGAAGGTCATTGAAGAGGAGCCCAAGCTGGACTCACCCACCATGCACCAAACCTCAGAACAAATACAGGCCATCAGGGAAGAAGAGGAGGAAAAAGGGAGCCCTAATGGGGCAAGCATGCTTCCAAAACCCAATGAAGGACAAAACACTGAGCAGTATTCAAAGACAGACTGACCGGTGCACAGACTCCTCCTCCCAGACCAGCACAAAACCTTTAGACACAACACTGTAGAAAAATGGGATAATGTGCCTCCAGCTGTTTTATTCTATCTTTTCCTCCAGTTTTCAGTGAGGTACGCTGTTTGAAAAGTTTACACTCAAGAATGCTTTCACGCTCCTGACACTGGCCTCTACAGACATTCAGACACAAGAGGGCCAGGGTTACTGGCTGCACACTTCAGCAACACCAATGTAAGCGTAGGAGTAGATATATAGGTTGAGGAATACTGGTCACTGTAATATGAGAGAATTCTAGAGGAAAGGATTATGAGGAAAACAGGAACTGAAGCATTGGAAGCACATTTTTAAATTAACTCTAAGGTTCCAGTTAAGTAGGATACAAATTCCAAGGCTTTAAAAGACTTCTGGTATATCCTGCCAATGTTGTGTGTGTGTGTGTGTGTGTGTGTGTATGCGCGCATGTGAGAGTTCGTATTGTAGGAAGAGTTTGTTGTAGACTAGCTGTAGCACATGACATGTGAACAAATGTACTGGGACAGCTGTTTTGTTTCTTCATTGTTCATGCTGTGAGCCAAATGTCTATTTAAAGGTTAATATTCACTTTTTCAATATTTTATTTCACAATATTATATTTGTTCAATGATAGTTATCTTGTTGTAAATATGCAGAGATTTTTATCTATTTGTTTAGATAGCAAACTCCCCCTTTTTTTGTTTGTTTTTAAAGAAAACATTGGGGAACAATTTTGTAAAGATAATTATTTTAATCACTGTTTTTTATACAATGTAGCCATTACCAAGCCCAGCAAATAAGGTCTTAAATAGTCAGAATCTAGCCCTATGGGAATATACAGATTGAATCTAGCCCTGTGGGATTTTGGTAGTTTGTATGTTTATAAGTCGGGGTCAGAGCATTGAGCTGACACTGCTCCTGTGTCAGTCTGATAGTGCCTGGCTTTTCCATCTGACATGAAGGCCCAGTGCACAAATAGTTCCATCTCTGTTTGTCCAAAACCTCCAGCTTCTAAGCAAGGGGGCTGCTTAATGAAAGAATGAGTTTTATAATAATGCAAACATAAACCAGAGGCTATCTCTGGAGCTGCCTGCTTCAAACCCCTTCCCGACTTCCAGGTCTGATTTGGGGTGTATGGGCACTTGGTGCACCCTTCCTGTCTCAGGGTTTCTAGGGGAATTGCAATGCAAAAATTGTGTCTCTGGCACTTGATGATGAGGTCTGAATTTGCCGCTTAGCTTTCCAGTACTTTAGGATTGCTAATCTGTTCTCCTCTTTCATTCAAAAAAGGAATCAGAATGCCTACTGTTGTCCTAGTGATCGCATCTGCATTTTTGTTTTACAAAGGAAGAAGTATTCCAACAGTTATCGTATATTGTATATAGTTTAAAAGAGACAATATTTCAGAAATTAATGTTAAACTTTCAGTATTGAAGAACATGCTTGGAAATCACTTCTAGATAGCCTTACGCTGGGTAGAAAAGTGAAGATGCTACCCAAAACCTCCATGGCAAAGTTTTCCGTATTTAATGCAAGTTTCTCTACAAGGCTGAGAAACCACAAAATTGCAGGAAATTTTCAACGACAGCAAAGAGTGGATGGAATTCCTGTCTCTGGCCCCCACCGTGGCTTTCCAGCCTGGCTTTGGCTTGCACTATTTACATTTCCAACCTGGCACTTCAGTGGCCCATGAATATTTGCACATATTGTAAGCTTCATAAAACATATTGCAGTGTCTGAAACATTTTAATGGACTTCTATTACTTTAAAATCACGAGCACCTGGGCCGTGAGAACATTGTACAACATTTTTTAATGAAAAAAAAGAGAAAGCAGACCTTCCTGTTTTGCATCTTCTCACAGACAATGATCCAAATTCACATTAAGTAACTCCGAGGGTCTGAGTAGCGGTAAAGTCTGCCAAGTAATTTCAAACGTGTGTAAATTTGCTTTGGAAATCCTCGCACATGCTCTTGTGAAGTTACAGCTTCTCTTTGGAGGGCATAGCTTATACGTGTCCACTTCCATGCATAGGTCTTATCATCAAAATGTGCCCGGAAGTGCCAACTCTGCCCACTTCCATCCCTTGGATTGCCTCTCCTCAGTGGACGTAAAAATGCAAGCAAAATAGAGTTACACGCACTGAGCCCAGCTCATTTTAGAGCAGAGATTTACATGCACTGAACCTGTGTCGTTCTAGAATAGTCATTTACACACATAAACGCATGTTACACTTGGACTTTTTCATGCACTGAGCCCAAACAGCTATTTACAAGCATAAAACCAGATTTTATGCACATAAAGGCCTGTGAAAATTGCCTCCTTTATGTGCAGTCTATTTTACAATCTGACAGCAGGCAATTTGAGTCCACTCCAGGCTAATTCCCATCCCTGTGGATTGATTCTCTGGAAACTGAAGACAAGGAGTGCAGCTACTTGGGATGAGATTAAGAAATGCAAAAGCAGGACCAGCCTTTTAGAAGAAAAACTAAATATAAAGCTTCATCACCTCTCTGTTACCGAAACCTGTTAGTCTGAGCAGCTGTATAAAAATGTTAAAAGGGTACATTTTTGAACCTGAATGATGCTCTTCAAAATGTGCATGAAGGAGAATTGGAAACTATTTTGATAGTTTCAGTTTTTACTACTGAACAATCTTTATGTCTGTACACAAAAGCTGCCTTTGTGTACAAGCCTCTTTGTAGCTGCAGTCAGTCAAGCTCGGGTCTTTTACCTTGTAATATGAAGGATGGATGGACGAGTGTAAAAGCTTAGAAAGCTTTACTGAAGTCACTACAAGACACAGAAACAGTCAGTGGTGCAGTCCTAGCAAAGCAAGCAGCAGCTGGTACATTTGATTAGGTTACCATCAAGCTGAGATGCAGGATTCAGTTTTTGCCAGTAAATCCTTAGCTGCTTGCAGTAATGAATTAAATCAGCTAAGACCTGTGCACGCCAACCCACTGCCAGAGTAACTTCCAAATCATCCAGCAGCCACTTCATATCTTCCCCTGCACTTCTGGAGAAGCATTGTTTCTGCCACCAGAAACTGTTTGAAGTAATTACAGCATGGTTTGCTTGCTAATGTTTGAATATGTTCTGGATAAATCTGCAGCAGGCGAGAGAGAATTATTGTGAGCACGCCAAGTCTCTCGTCCTGGAAAAGGGCAGGCTGTTCGTTCATGACTAGGCTGCCACTTCAGTCAATACAGATTCCAGCAATGTGTTGCCGATATTTTAGTCATGTGCCATATTACTTTTTTATGAGACATTATCTGTGGTCTTTCTTTTCCCCACAACAAATAAAAATTGCATAGACATTTGATTCAGTGGATTACAGCATAATGTAATGGAGAATGCAGAAAAAGCAAAAGCTTTCTGTGGACAGCTGTGGGCAATATACAGGCAGCTGTAAAGATGGACAGCTGTGGGCAGCCTAGGGGCAAATTCTGTGTAAGATAACGGGGGCAGTAGTGACCAGAAAGGCTTTGGGGCTCCTTCTAGTCTTAATGTTCTGTAAGCAAGTTGGACATTTTGGATTGCAGTTTCATTTTGCTCTATCCATGAAATGAAGCTGTATTGTGAATCTTTTTAATATTCTTTTGCAGAATAAGATAAATAGATAAGTGCTAAGATATAGAGTTGCTTCTTGCAAAATCTTCACAGCAAACAAATTGTGACAAAGCTGCGGGGCTCCAGGCAGTTGCCGGCTTTGCCACCTCCTAAGGCTTTCACTGCTGACTGCTAACACAAAACTCACACCAATCTGCAGCTTTTTGACCATCTGTATAGCCTACCATGCACAAACACGAACAGTTTCAACAGGGAGGAAAGGGATGGGTTTATGGGATGCCTTGCAAGAATATGCTGTTAGATAAAAATCAGAAAATATTTATCCCTTAAAACTGCTGTTGAGGCCTGGGGAGTCATAGCATTGGCTGAGCAGCACCAGCTCGTGGCTGTAATTAGGATCCACACAGGTTGGGTTCAGAGAGCTGAAGGGTCTGAGGCCCTTAGCTAAGCACTGTCACTATAGTGGCTGAATGAAGAACCTAAGAAATGGGTCAGAACACAAGTCCATCAAGCCCAGCAGCCTGGCTCTGACAGTGACCAATCCAGGGTGCAAGTACCTGGCAAACCCCAATACTTAATACGAAATGCTGCTCCGTGTCATTCGTGCCAAGAGGTGGAGAAACCAAAGTCAGTCTGGCTAATAATTATTCATGGCCCTGTCCTCCAGAAACTTGTCCAAACCTTTTAAAACTCTTACACCACAGTTTCTGGCAACAAGTTCCATAGCTTAATTATGCATTAACTGAAAAAATGCTTCCTTACATTCGTTTTACATCTGCTCCCTGTTCATCGTAGGCAGTCTTCCCTAATCTCGACTATTTGAAATGTTCCCTACACACACAATTTTATAATTACAGTTTCATATCCCCTCTAACTCATCTCTTCTCCAGGCTGTGCAGCCTTTCTTCATGAGTGGGCTGATGCAGCTCTATGATCATTTTTATTTCCCTTCTCTGTACTTTTTCTAGTTCTGCTACATCTTTTCTTCAGGTACAGTTATTCAAGGTGTGGCCACACAATTCATCAATACAGAGGCATTATGATGTTTCCAGTTTTTCTATTCCTTTCCAAATAATTCCTAACATTCTATTTGCATTTTTGACCGGAGCTGGGTGGGGACTCCTAACATGGACTCCAGCATTGTGTATACATAACTTTGCATTTTTTTTCCATAGAATATAAGAAATGCTGTGCTAGGTCAGACCAAGGTCTGTCTGGGTCACAAGCACCCAGCAGATCCCATAAAATAGATCTATTTCCTGTTACTCACAGCCAGGGATAGCAATGGCTTTCTTTAGTCTATCTGGCTAATAATGTGTTATATGGACTTTTCCTTCAGGAACTTGTTGGACTTCTATTCAACCCTGCTATGCTCGTCACCTTGACCACGTCTTCTGGCAACAGATTGCACAGTTTATGCACTGATGATGAAAAAGTATTTTCTGTGATTTGCTTTAAATTTGCTGGTTCTTAGTTTCAGAGATAAATAATTTATTCAGCTGTTTTACCCCACTCATGATTTTATAAACTTCTATCATGTCCCTTCTTAGTCGCCTCTTCCAAGCGTCACTTTGCACTTGTCCACATTAAATTTCATCTGTCATTTCGATGCTCAGTTCCCAATAATATCTTGAAATTCCTCACAATCAGCTTATGTTTTAACTACTTTGCATATTCTTGTATCATTGTCACATTTGATCACCTTGCTTATTGCTCCTTTTCCTAGATTATTATGCATCATTGGTCCCATACAAAGCCCCGGGCCCTCCATTATTCACTTCGCTCCATTGGGAAGAAAGTGACTAGTTGTGTGTCCAGGGAGATAAAAACAGGAAAAATCATCTTGTAGTGGCCAATGAGGGCCTATGGCACTGTAGCCCAATAAAGGCCAGTTCAGCCTGAGCTGGAATGCCAAAAAGAGGAGGAGGAATTTTTGGGCCCATAAACTGCCCTCCATCTAAGCTAGGTAGGACTACCTCCATGCCAAAGAGGCAACAAAACTAAACCACGACAAATGAAACATTCACAAATACAGTTGAAATAAATAAAACTCCTGTTTATAGGTGATTTTTTTCCAAATAATTTGTGCAAAGTATTTGCATGGTCTAAGTTTTCAGTCTTTTAGTGTGATTGTTATATCTATGGTCTCAGTTATAGACCATGACTGTACACTGCTCATCCAGCTGTGCCTTTCTGCAGATGTACACTGTCATCCAGCTGTGCCTGTCTGCAGGTTTACACTCATCCAGATGTGCCTATCTGCGGGTATACACTGATCCAGTTGTGCCAGTCCACAGGTGTTCACAGCTCATCCAGCTGTACCTGTCTACAAGTATACACTGCTCATCCAGCAGTGCCGTGCTGCAGGTCTACACTGCTCATCCAGTTGTGCCTTTCTACTGGTGTACACTGCTCATCCAGCTATGCCTTTCTACTGGTGTACACTGCTCATCCAGCTGTGCCTGTCTGCAGGTTTACACTCTCATCCAGACGTGCCTATCTGCGGGTATACACTGCTCATCCAGTTGTGCCAGTCCACAGGTGTTCACAGCTCATCCAGCTGCACCTGTCTGCAAGTATACACTGCTCATCCAGCAGTGCCGTGCTGCAGGTCTACACTGCTCATCCAGCTATACCAGTCTGCAGGTATACACTGCTCATCCAGTTGTGCCTTTCTACTGGTGTAAACTGCTCATCCAGCTATGCCTTTCTACTGGTGTACACTGCTCATCCAGCTATGCTGGTCTGCAGGTACATACTGCTCCTCCAGCTATGCTGGTCTGCAGATATACACTGCTCATCCAGCTGTGTCTTGCTGTGGTTGTACACTGCTCATCCAGCTATGCTGCAGGTTTACACTGCTCATCCAGCTCTAGGGGTCTGCAGGTATACACTGCTCATCCAGCAGTGCCTTTCTGCAGGTGTACTCTGCTCATCCAGTTGTGCCTTTCTGTGGGTGTATGCTGCTCATGCAGCTGTGGTTTGCGGATGTATACTGCTCATCCAGTTGTGACTTTTTGCAGGTGTGCACTGCTCATCCAGATGTGAAGATCTGTGTGTACTCATCTACCTATGCCAGCCAATGGGATATCGATCCACCAGTGGGTATACACTGCTTGTACCACTGATTCTCACACCTTGAAATCTCGCTGTTGCTGCAAAATAAACAGAGCAGTCTAACAAGGAAAGGAACATTCTGATTAACTGATTTCCAAAGCTCAAACCATAAAAGATTTGTAGGTGAAGAGCAGACCAATCAATTAAGCTTCATCCTTGCTCTAAGCATGCCATAGTTACACAATGACTGTCTGAACTTTATAGTTAACTAGGGAACAGAGTGCAGTCAGCAGCTTCAGAAACTGGGGCAAACACACCCCAATAATTTAATTAAAGCCAATATTTAGCCACTGTCTGGCTAAACAAGTTAGCCGCATAAACTTATCTGGCTAACTTGGCCGAGATATTTAGCAGTGTGGCCATGCCACTGAATATGCTTGACTGACTTATAGATAGTTGAATGAAAGTACTCTAGGCCAAACAAATAGCTGAGTAAACTGGAAAAGGCTGAATATCAGTACTTATCTGGCTAATTAGCTCTACCCCAGAAAGCCCCATCCCACCCCTTACTTATCTGGCTATTTAGCTGGATAAACGATTAGTTGCCTAAGTGGTGGCCACTGAGAATGGCCAAATATTCAGATAGTGCCACTGAATCGACCTCATTGAATTTTATTTTTGAAATGTAAAAAAAGGGTAGTATTCAGAAGCAGAGATAGTCTGGGACTGCACTGAAGCCAGAGAAGAGATCTTTGCTCTGATACAGTTTGAAGATATTTAAAAATCATGAAAACTGTTTGAAAAAAGGGTCTTGGAATAATAAGTATTTATTTTTCCGTTGTACCCCAAAATTGTGAAACGTAAAATTCCACCCAGTTAGATTGGTGGCGAATGTGCACGAACGGGACCTGAACGTTCTGCTGTCAGTGTCACACCACAGAGAGGGCTACATATTGCTCTTGTTCCAGGGGCACTAAACTATGCAAAGTAACCTGCCTATTAGCCCAAATGTTTGGAACTCTGTATATTCTGAGTAATCTTCATGGTGGTGCAGAAGCACTGGCTTCAGTAGTCAATAGCTGTTGGTGGGCTCCGAGAAACTGGGGCATGGCCCTGCACTGCCTCTCAGCCAATCTGCCCAAATTTCAAGGGGATTACTCCTACGTACAACAAGCTCTCGTGCAAACTGAGAGAAGCTCGATTGTACTTAGTAAAAAAAAAACGTTTTAAGCACACTTGCCTGCCCCTGGTTGATTGGACAGGTTCTAGAAATCACTGGGGGAGTCCATTCAGGTCAAGATCCACAGTGAAGCTTTAGTGGTTAATTCATTAATTTTTATCTTGATCATCCACCAATTCATGGGCAGCTTGGGATCAGCAAAGCAGAAGAGTTCTCTTGCTTTCTGTCTTTGCTACCAGGCCTAGGTCAAAGAGGAGCCTGCTTGCCCTTGTTTTAGGGCAGTGGGGCATTGTCGTGGAACTCTGCCTACGGGCACCAAAATCTTAACTTCGTCCCTGTTTCCTACTAATTAGGTTCTGCTCATAAGCCTGAGCCAAAAGGTTTGGGTGAGGTTGCTAAAAGGCAGTTGATGTTCTGAGAATCAGTACCCAGATCCTGTGGGGGATGATCCACCTGGAAATAACTTTCCAGCTGTTTATTTCCTTCTGCTGGTGTTCTTTTCGTATCTTATGCCAAACTGTGCACATTACTCCTGTCTGCCGTTATGTCGCTTCCTGGATCTTGCACAAGTATTCAAAGGGAGAAAGTGTGAGAATAATCAGTTCTTATGGATTGTATATCCCATGTGACAGTATTCTCTGTTTTGAAGTCCTTATGGCACTGAACAATCTGCAGAATGTGATGAGTTCTTTGACAATCTGACTTGCATCACTGACAAACAGCAGTTTACACAGCTGAGCTTTTATAGGGGTTTTTAATGCTGAAACAGACTTTTCGATGGCAGGATCCTTCCTCCAGTGACCGTACGTGAGGAAAATTTGTCCCCCGTTCTAGATTCGATGTAACTTAAGGACCTTGTTTAACGTTCCCAGAAACAAGTTTGAGATGAATTCCATTGGGATTGTTGCACCAATAAGAAAAATTATCCCTACAATATGATGTACCTGCTGTGGTCTCACAAGCTCATGTAGAACTCTTTTTGGATAATGCTTTTATTGCTATCACACCCTGCGTAGAGTCTGCTTTTGTGCAGTTACAATATAACTACTGGAACTCAGCAAACCACATTTCTTCATATTTGTTTGACATTCGAATGGACTGCATCCCAACACACATTTATGGATTAGCTGAATAAGGTTTATGCTCTATTGTCTGTTTTTTCTTTCTTGTTGTACTGAAGTTAGTCCAACAAACGTATGGGTATATTTACTAAGCTGCAATGTGCATTATTAGTGAAAGACCTCCTTGCAAATAATGACACCAAAGCACGCCATTCCTTAGGCATCAGATCCCTTAGCCAGTTAGTTCAGGGCAATGCTGGTGCTCACAGGTTCCAGCAGATTATGGGACTTGTTTTAAAGTGCTAGGTGTGTGTTTTCTGACAGAGGGGCTGTACAGTCCATACGAAATGCTTAGGATCTGTTCAAAAGCAATATTAACAATAAAACTGCCATCTACTGTGGTGATATAAAATGCCATTTTCAGGATTTTACATGCATAATATGTAAGTGTTGTTTTCACCATGTGCTAGTCACATTAACTTATATTTATATAATGTCAATAATGTTGTAACCAAACATCTTCACTTTTATCACACAGACTTTGAGAACAAGGCCTTGTACTAATGTTTAGATGGTGATAAGCCACAGAGTGAATAATGCTTTCCTTTTTCACTACTTTCTTGCACTAAGACATGTAGCAATACTTAATATATTCCCTTCACAAGTATTTGTTAAGTAACTTAGGTAATGGCAAATGTTTTTGTACAAAATAGACTCTGTACAGAAAAAAAGTCTTTTCGATAAACATTATTTATTTTACTGTTTTGTAAGTTAGACACTGCTGAAGCTCCTTTTTGCCAGAATTACTGGAAGTGCCTATGGGTGATATGTATAATACAGTAAATATGTATTCAAAATTATTAGAACTGTTTCTCACAAAATGAAGAATGTGGATGTTTTAATGTGAAAAGAACTGTATGAGAGAAATACAAGTCATTGGTATTGTGTGTGGTGTAGTTATTCAGGAATGGGATTCACTCGGCCCCAGCAGGTGAGGGTGGAGAAGACCGGCAGCTTTAGCTGAGGTGCTCTCATTGGTTCCAGGACCAGCTGCTCTATGCAGCAGTCACCTCCCTGCCATGCACTGAATCAATATTGGGATAATTGAAATCTCCATTTTTAGGGGCCTTTCTAATCTGTTAGCTTTTCACCATCTGCTTCATTAGCCTGGACGCTTGAATGATAGTAAACCCCCACTGCTATACTTCTCTCCCCAGCTTGTGGACTTTATATGCTGTCCCAGTCTATCAGGTGAATTTTCAAAGGAGTTATGCATGTAAATGTTAATCTACTATAGTAGCTATTTTCAAAAGCCATTTATGCATGTGGGTGCACTTTCCATGGGTAAAACCTATGGACAATTCAATGGCATTGAATGTAGCAATTTTCAAAAGCCCACTGCAATGGATAAAGTGCATTTACATGTGTAAAACCCAGTTTTAAACATGTAAAGCAGAGTTGCTTACCTGTAACAGGTGTACTCACAGGACAGCAGGATGTTAGTCCTCACATATGGGTGACATCATCAGGATGGAGCCCAATCACAGAACACTTTTGTCAAAGTTTCTAGAACTTTGACTGGCACCTACTGGGCATGCCCAGCAATGCACCAACCCTGCATCCAGCAGGGGTCCCCCTTCAGTCTCGTCTTATAATAAAAGTATGTGCGAAAAATAAAATAAGAAACGTAAACGAACCCAACTCCGTGGGGTGGCGGGCAGGTTTCGTGAGGACTACCATCCTGCTGTCCTGTGAGAACACCTGTTACAGATAAGCAACTCTGCTTTCCCACAGGACAAGCAGGATGGTAGTCCTCACATATGGGCGAGTACCGAGCTGAGGATGCCCGAGCAAAGCACCAAATGCACCCAAAGACATGCAACAGGCACAACAACAGGGGTGGAAATTTGGTTAGGAGGGCATCCTGAACAGGTCGGTGGAAAGATGTTGGGTAATTAAACTGATAAGTTGTGTAGAATAGACTGGCCAAAGATGGAATCTTGCCTGCCAGCCTTATCTAAGCAATAATGTGCTGTGAATGTATGGAGAGAACCCCAGGTAGCAGCCTTACAAATATCAGCAAGCGGCACCGAATGGAGGTGCACTACTGATGTCGCTATGGCCCTGACCGAGTGTGCATTTACACGGTCTTGTAGCGGAATACCTGCTTGCTGGTAGCAAAAAGAAATGCATTCTGCCAACCAGGAGGAGAGGGTCTGCTTTCCCACAGGATTTCCCAATTTGATGGTATCAAAAGAAACAAAGAATTGAGTGGATTTCCTGTGGATCGACGTGCGGTCCAGACAGAAAGCTAGAGCACATTTGCAGTCCAAAGAATGCAGCGCCTGTTCTCCTGGGTTCGAATGGGGCCTGGGAAAAAAGGTAGGTAGGATAATAGATTGGTTAATATGAAATTCCGATACTACCTTCAGCAAAAATTTAGGGTGCGTGCGGAGCACTACCCTGTCATGCAGAATTTTAGTGTAAGGCGGGTAGGTAACTAATGCCTGCAACTCACTAACTCTGCGAGCGGACGTGATCGCAAGTAGAATAACTACCTTCCAGGTGAGATAGCAGAGATCTTAGGAGTGGAGAGGCTCAAACGGAGGTTTCATGAGCCGTCCCAAAACCACATTAAGGTCCCAAGGAGGGGCAGGAGGGCACAGTGGAGGTTTTAATGGAGCAAGCCTCTCATGAAACGTGATACTAAGGGTTGTGTTGAAATGGAAACATCTCCTATACCCTTATGGTACGCAGACACTGCACTAACATGCACTATGATAGAGGAAGTTTTTAGGCCTAACTCTGATAGGTGCCAGAGATAGTCTAGGAACCTTGCAGTGGAACAAGTGAAGGGGTCTATGGACATGGAATTGCCCCAGACAATAAACCTCTTCCATTTAGAGCGATAAGACCTTCTCGTTGAAGGCTTTCATGAAGCCACCAGGACTCGGGATACCGACTCTGAACGATTAAGAGGTTGGAGTCTTAACCTTTCAACATCCAGGCCTTCAGAGATAGAGCCTGGAGGTTGGGGTGACGCAGGTACCCTTCGTTCTGAGTTATTAGAAGGGGATCCTTCCCTAGAGGAATGTGCCGGCGTACTGATAGGTCCTGGAGGATTGGAAACCACACCTGGCGTGGCCAGTGGGGAGCTATCAGGATCATTAATCCCTTGTCCTGCCGGAGCTTCACGAGAGTCTTTGAAATGAGAGGAAGTGGAGGGTACGCATAAAGGAGACCGCTGGCCCAGGAGAGGGCGAAGGCATCGCTTGGTTGCGAGTGGTGACTGCAAATGAGAGCACAAGTAGTCTACTTTGTGGTTGTGGACCGACACAAAGAGGTTTATGCGAGGGTAACACCAGCGTTGGAATATCGTGTCCGCTATCGTGGGGTTGAGAGACCACTCGTGCAGATGGAAAGTGCAACTCAGCCTGTCTGCCAAAAGATTGTCCACTCCCGGCAAGTAGATTGCTTTGAGGTACATCGAGCGGGAAAGGGCTCATGCCCATATCTGTGCAGCTTCCTGACACAGGAGGAAGGAGCCTGTTCTTCCTTGTTTGTTGATGTACCACATCGCAACCGGATTGTCGGTTTGAATCAGGATGGCTTTGTTTGATAAGCAATCCTGAAAGGTCTTGAGGGCATATCTGACTGCCCATAGCTCCAGGAAATTTATTTGGTGTTTGGCTTCCTCTGGAGACCAGGTTCCCCCGAGTCTGCAGGTCGCCTCCATGTGCACCCCACCCAAGGTTGGATGCATCTATTGTTAAGGTAATTTGAAGTTCTGGAGCCTGAAATGGAAGGCCTTGAATGAGATTGGAGTGGTGTATCCACCAGGCTAGTGCCAGACAGAGCTGTTTGGTAACTTGGATAATGTTGGACATTGGCTGACAAGCTTGAATCCACTGGTATTTTAAGGTCCACTGCATCACTCTCATGGCTTGGCGAGCCAGAGTGACATGCACTGAGGATGCCATGTGACCCAGTAGTATGAGGAAGTGACGAGCAGTTGAAGATACTAGAGTCTGTAGGTGGTGTACCAGAGATGCTATGGTGAAAGCAAGATCCTGGGGGAGGAAGGCTTTCGCCTGTATAGGTCAGCCCCTATAAAGGATAGGGTTTGGGATGGAACTATCTTGGATTTGGGATAGTTGATTAGAAACCCTAAGGAGATCAGGGTGTGGATAGTGAGACACAGGGAGGCTAGAGCACCCTGCTGAGATGGAGCCCTTATCAACCAATCGTCAAGATAAGGGTAGACGTGGACACCCTGATTCCTGAGAAAGGTTGCGACCACTACCAGGCACTTGGTGAATACTAGTGGAGCGGACGCTAGACCGAATGGTAGTATACAGTACTGGATGTGACGAGGGCCAACCAGGAATCGCAGGTACTTGCGATGAGATGGAATAATTGCGATGTGTATGTAAGTGTCTTTGATATCTAGAAAGCATAGCCAATCTCCTCTTTGAAGTAGAGAACCCAAGGTTACCATTTTGAATTTTTCCCTCTGCAAAAATTTGTTTAGGACACGGAGGTCCAGTATTGGGCGTACAGTACCTGACTTTTTTGGTATTAGAAAATACCAGAAATAAAACCCTTGCCCCTGCTGAGAGGGGTACTGGTTCTATTGCTCGGGATTTGAGGAGGGATGAGACCTCCTGTTTGAGCAAGGGAGAGTGGTCGGACCTCCCCCACGTCAGCCGAGGTGGAGAGTCCGTTGGAACAGTCAGGAAATTTAGGTGGTAACCCTGAGTGACCACTGCACATACCCACTGGTCTGTGGTGACTGTATGCCAAATGCTGTTGAAGTGGCAGAGCCGACCACCGACCAGTATGGATGGAAGAGGAGGTTGGCTTACACTCTCTAAGGAGGAGTCAAAACCCTGACGCTGGTCCAGGCTGAGAAGCTGGCTGAGACTTTTGAGGCCGAGTCTGCCTGGATTGACCTTTTTGGTAAGGTCCAGAAAGGCATCCTCTAGAAGCCACTGAAGGTGGGGAACGCCTCGGTGACCCGGTCACAGAAGAGGATGGGGCCTTTTCTGGATGGGGCTTCTTTGTCGGGGGCTCTGTCGACGATGACGAGGACTTGCCTGGATCGGCGGACTGAGCCTTGCGATGACGGCATCGATGTTTTTCACAGTGATCTCCTTGATCCTTTTCTTGAGGAGGCAAGGAGGGAATAGACACCTTTGGAATCGCTGATGCCGGTTGGGCAGCAGCGATGTCCCGGTGCTGGCGAGAGGTTGACGGCACCGGCTCGGACGAAGTCGAAGCTATCGATGGAGTCGGGGTTTTTGACCGAAAGAGAAACTCCATTTTCTCTAAACGAGCCTTACGGCCCTTCGGTGTCATTTGGGCACATTTGGTGCAAATTAGAACATTGTGGTCGGACCCCAAACACATAACACAGACCCGTGTAGGTCAGTGACTGACATTGTTCGAGTACAGTCGGGGCACTGACGAAAACCCGACACCATGACTCCGACAAAAATTTAGCCGTGGTGCGGTCGATGGCCGGTAGGCCCCGAAGGGATAACGCGACAGGAATCGACCGCAAGGGTAAAACCTAACCTTTCGACCATGGCGTATGGATAATCGATAGGGGGACCCCTATGGGTAGAATTTTTTTGAAATTTTGAAAGAAGTTCCGTGAGGAAAATTCCTGTCAGGAATCTCAAGAGAGCTCCTTAACCCGTGTGGCTACTGCTACGTGGAAAAAAAGAAGACTAAAGGGGGACCCCTGCTGGATGCAGGGTTGGTGCATTGCTGGGCATGCCCAGTAGGTGCCAAAGTTCTAGAAACGTTGACAAAAGTGTTCCATTATTGTGCTCCATCCTGATGTCACTCATACGTGAGGACTACGATCCTGCTTGTCCTGTGACAAATGCTTTTGCAAATCAGGCCCTAAATTTTTATAAACCTGTAGAAAAATGTAAACATGAACTGAACAGGGATGGTCTTTTGTGTGTGTTTGTATAGTGCTGCATATGTTGTGGAGCACTATAGAAAGAAGTACTAATAGAGCTGCAGATGGAAACTTTTCAGTCACTTACTGCAAAACATTTTTTATTCATTTCTGGTGTTCTGGTGGTATGTGGCAAACCTGTTGACTGAAAACTAAAATGGATCTGACTATATGCATATATCAGATGTTAATTTTAATCACAGACAACATTATGACTTTGCTTTTGAAATCAAACTAAAATTGCCAAGATGCTTCAAAATGGGAACTAAACTAGGACTGGCCTAAAGACCCTGAGAACCTAGAGTTACTTTGCAGAGTTTGGTAATGCCTCCCTAAGGATTTCTAGGCCCATAACATGAACCCCAATCCTTTCCCTAGAAGCCAATTCTATGAAAGGGCTCAATCAACATGTATTAACCCTAGAGCAGGTGTTAGGAAGATATGAGACAGATAAAACACACCAATGTCTCACAGTTCTCCATAATAAAACAGTTCCAAACATCCCTTTTGACATAGGTTCAGAGTGACCTTCCTGTGCTGAGGGAGCCATTACCCGGACTTTATCTTAGGCTTCAGATGCAAGGCCTCTGTCAGCAGGGGCAGCGCTGCTTCTGGAAGCTCTCCTTTGCAATCACCGGGCGGGAGTCCAGATGCAGGCTCCCAGAGGGACTGTCCTTGTGCAGGTTGAGGCTGTTCCGTACCAGCAGTTCCTTGGCCATGAGCAGGAAGACTTCTTCCACATTCTGTGCTTCCTTGGCAGAAGTCTCCAAGACTGCCAGCAGCCCATGTTTCTCCGCCAGTGTGCAGGCATCTTCAAACAGGACCTGACGATTCTCCAACAAGTCTGACTTGTTCCCTTTAAAGTGGGGGACAGAGAAAAAGTTACTTTTTTTTTTAAATGTATTTTTCACTTAGAGGGTGAATATGGATAATTTCAAGGCTGCAGGAGTTCTGGTTGAAAGAGAAAAAGGTAAAGGAAAGGATTCCATGCAACAAGATTACGGCTCACTGTCAGCGGGGATTTTTGAATGCCTCTTGCATGGGGCTCAGGCTGGCCCTGTAGTGCAGGGAATGGTGGGGAGCTCATGTCGCCTGTAGACACAGGCACTGGAGGGAATGCTGTAGGAGCATAAAGTCGGCAAAGGAGCACTGGACAGTAAACTATAAAACAAAGACCTAGATTCATCATTTTGCTATAAATTTCACCTGAATAGCTCTCATATAAGTAAACTATTTATACCACTGTAGGAGGGGCACCTACTAAGTCAAGGTGAGGTTTTGGTGGTGGGCTAGGGTTTGGGGGACAGTTTTACATGCACAGCACAAAGATTTGATGTGATCTGAAGTGAGGAAAGGTACACAAAGATGAGATTTGTAGGAACACATTACCCCCCGTACTCCTCAGCCTCCACTGGCTAACAATTAAACAATGCATTCATTATAAAATCCTGATGCTAATTTTCAACCTAATTCACAATCCATCTGCTGTCTGGCTATGCACCGCCTTACGCCTACATCAACTTCGATGTCACTTAAGATCAATTGATATAAATTTTCCTCAGGTCCCAACGGTTAAAGTCGCTAGGCTAGAAATCACCAGAAAGCGCGCTTTACTCTGGAACTCTATCCCATCCACACTCAGACTATAACCAATCCTAAAGAATTCAGGAAGAAACTTAAAACCTATCTGTGCTCTGTCGACTTTGACACACACAGTTCAGAATAATACCTACCCTAATCTCCTTCATTCAATGTACATCTTGTCGCTTGTTTTTTTTTATTATGCTATCATTTTATTTTGTTCATTACGTACTTTTTAAACCTGTAAACCGCTTAAATCTTTTTTCATTATTTTGCTGTTTTATTATTATGCTGTTATTTTTGTTATATTATGTATGTTTATCTTGTAAACTGCCTAGATCTCTATTTTTTGTATAAGTGGTATACAAAAGCTTTTAAATAAATAAATAGTACTCTCGATCTAGTTCGATGCACTCTCTACCTAGCTATCATCAAGCTAGGGTGAGAGTACACTGTACAAATCTCATCTTTGTGTACCTTTCCTCATTCCAAATCACATCAAATCTTTGTGCTGTTTGTACCTCTGTGCACGTAAAACTGCCCCAAACCCTAGACCACCACCTCACCTTGATTACTAGTTGACCCTGCTGCAGTGGGGTAAAAGGTTGACCAATATGTGTGCCTCCCCAGAGGCTCACTCCACTCCTTCTCCCTCCGCCCGAAATGGGATTTGCGATATTTAGCGCAAATCCCGGTTCAGGCATATCACACAGCATAATGCCAGAAAAAAGGGGTAGTTATTTCCAGCGTTAAAATGTGTGCTAACATGCGTTACACTATCGCACGCAACGTTAAACACCCTTCATTTCATAAACTCTGCCCAAACTCCTCCCCCTTTTGACTTAATTTTTTAGAACTGGCATACATCTCGCGATGTGTTATTTATCGCATGAGTTATGGCGTTATCATTTGATGAATGACTCCCAAAGTTGGTTAAAAAAAAATCTAAAATTACAGGATTCAGCTTCCCCTTAAAAATATTTTATAAATTGAATTCACCTACCAATTAACATCAGCACCACATTAGCTGCCCCATACTTTTCAACTTCATGAATCCAGTGAGGAACAGATTCAAAAGTCTGACGCCTGGTGAGATCATAAGCAATGATAGCTCCATGGGCACTGCGATAGTAGCTTTGTGTTATGGTCCGGAAGCGTTCTTGACCAGCAGTGTCCCACACTTGTATCTGCAGGTATGGTGTTGAGGAGGAAAGTCAATGCAGTGACATCTCCATGTATTACAATTCCTACATCTATTCTTGTCTAATTTTTTTCCAACCTACATCTACATCGTCAAGAGACTCTTGCTCAGGCCTGATTTTCAAATATCCCATCTCCTGACATTAGATTCCTTTAGCCATGTTTACCATGTTAACAATTTAACCTCTTGCCTGCAAAAGACTGCAGTCTCTAATGACTAAATAATCTAATACATGATTAGCATCGTCTGTCCAGGGGAAGAACATGGTTGGAGCGTGGAAGTGAGGGATGCTTAGTAGTGGAACAGCAAAGGGTGATATGGATAGGCACGGAGTTGTGCAACCGTAGGTCTTCATACTGGGCCAGCAGGAGATGCTGTTGTGTGATCTCAAACAATAAACTAGTCCCAGGATGTCCCCAGCCCCTCCTCCAGCCTTAATATCTGTTACTCCCTTACATACCCTGCCTGGCCTGGCACATACCTTCTGCTCCCATTCCTCTAATGCACAGTCCAATGCTTCCTTTCCTCATATCATTACTGCTTCCCTTCATGAATGCTGCCTGATCTACCATGCTGCCCATTCTCAGGGCATACCTCCTCCCCCTTCATCATGTTTGCTATCTTACTACTACTTATAGCACCCAGTCTACAGATAAGAACATAAGAAATGCCCTCCTGGGTCAGGCCAATGCGTCATCAAGCCCAGCGTCCTACCTCTGACAGTGGCCTATCCAAGTAGCCTGGAAGCAGCTGGGAGTAGCCCATCAAATACCAATATGAAAATGTTTTATGTTTCTCTTTCCAAGAATTAAGAGGTGAAGAAACCAGTCTATCTTAATTAATTATGGACCTGTCCTACAAAAACTCATACAAACCTTTTTTAAACTCCTTTATACTACTCAACCACATTTTCTGGCAACAAGTTTCATAGCTTAATTGTGCATCGACTGAGAAAATTCTCTCTTAAATTTCTTTTCATCTTCTGCCTGTCAGCATCTCCTAGTCCTAGTACTATTTGATAGTATTATTCCATATTCGTTTGCTCCATACTACACATAATTTTATAAACCTCTATTATATACCCTCTAATTCAGCTCTTCTCTAACCTGTTTAGTCTTTCTTCATAACAAAGTCAATGAATCCGTGCGATCATTTTTTCAGAGGGGTAGTCATGTTAGTCTGCTGTAGCTTAGCTTGTCCATCACTTCAAGCATCTAACAAAGTGGACTCTGTCCTCGAAAGCTCATACTTCAATGAATTGGTTAGTCTATAAAGGGGCCACCCGACTCCTATCATAATCATTTTTGTTACCCTTGACTGTACGTTTTCCAGCTTTAATATATTTTTTTGAAGTGTGGTGACCAAAATTGTACACTGCGATCAAGGTTTGGCATTATCATGGATTGATACAGAAGCACTGTTATTGTCTCACTTTTGTTTTCTTTTCTTTTCTGAATAATTCCTCACATTCTACTTAATTTTTTGGATACTACCACACACTTTCAGTTCATTCCAAAAGACGACCCTGGAGAAGGACAGTGGCTGGGTGACAAGACCATGAATGGAAATGGGATAGATACACAACCCCATTTACAGAAGAGAATGTATGGGAAGAGCTAGGAAAACAAAGTGGCCATGAGGCCAGATAAGGTACATCCTAAGATACTAAGGGAGCTCAGAGATGTGCTGGTGGTTCCCCTAAAAGACTTGTTCATCAGATCCCTGGAAACGGTAGTGGTGCTGTGTGACTAGAAAAGCCCAGTGGTGGTCCTGCTTCACAAGAGGAGGCTGGAAACTACAGGCCGGTTAGCCTCACCTCGGTGGTAGGAAACTTAATGGAGATGCTGCTGAAGGAAAGGAGAGTGAACTATCTGTAATCCATTGAGGTCCTGGACCCAAGTCAACATGGACCCACCAGGGGAAGGTCCTGTCGACAAATCTTATTGGGTTTTTTTGATTGGGTGACTAGAGAAGTGGCTCAAGGAAGAGCACTTGATGTGATCTACTTGGATTTCAGCAAAGTTTTCAATACGGTCCCACATAGGAGACTCATGAATAAAATGAGAAGGTTGAAAGTGGGCACCAAGGTGGTGAAGTTGATTACAAACTGGTTGACTGATAGGAGGCAGCATATAATGGTAAATGAATCCTACTCTGAAGAGAGATCGGTGTTAAGTGGAGTGCCACAGGGATCGATATTGGGACCGGTTCTGTTCAATATCTTCATTGCGGAAGGGATAGAAGGTAAAGTTTGTTTATTTGTGGATGATACTAAGATCTGCAGCAGAATGAACATGCCTGAAGGAGTAGAGAGGATGAAAAGTGATTTAAGAAAGCTTGAAGAGTTGTTGAAGATTTGGCAACTGGGATTCAATGCAAAGAAGTGCAGAATCATGTATCTGGGGTTCAGTAATCCAAAAAAGCTGTATGTGATAGGGGATGAAAGACTAATGTACACAGACTAGGAAAGAGACCTTGGGGGTGATAGTGTCTGGCAATCTGAAGGCAGTGAAGCAATATAACAAGGTGATAGCTAAAGCCAGAAGATGCTGGGCTGCATAGAAAAGGAATAACCAGTAAGAAACGAGAGGTGATAATGTCCTTACAAAGGTCCTCGGTGAGGCCTTACCCGGAGTATTGTGTGCAATTCTGGAGCTTGTATCTCAAAAAGGACAGAGATAGCATGGAGGTTGTTCAAAGAAAGGCGACCAAAATGGAGTGGAGACTGTATTGGAAGACTTATGAAGAGAGGCTGAAGGATCTGAATATGTACACCCTGGAGGTGCAGGGGAGATACGATACAGACCTTCTCATACCTGACAGGCATCAAAGATGAACACCTCAGACCTTTTCCATTGGAAAGAAAAACTGTAGACCTAGGGATCACAAAATAAAACTCCAGGGGGAAGGGGGGGGGGAATGACTCAGAACAAACATCAGGAAATATTTCTTCATGAAGAGGATGGTAGATGCCTGGAATAGTCTCCCGGAGGTGGGGAGAATGAAATATTTCTTCATGGAGAGGATGGTAGATGCCTGGAATAGTCTCCCAGAGGTGGTGAGAATGAAAACAGTAATTTAATTCAAAAGGGTATGGGATAAACATTGCAGATCTCCAGAAACTGGAAATGAAGAAAAGAGTGCATGGAACGGCAGTTACAATCATAAGCAACTTGCTGGGCAGACTGGATGGAGCATTTGGTCTTTATCTGCTGTCATTACTAAGAAAATACTTCAAACAATGGTACTAGTAATGGTGTTAGAGTCAGCTGGTGCCATTTTTAAAGGGAAGCTGGCGAGGCAGAAGTGATGAAGATCTTGTGTCCGTATAACTTTAGACTTAACCGGATAAATTCAAAAAGAGTCCAGGACCGGTGTATCCATCAAATTTTCCTAGCAATGGCAGAGGCATCCCCAGAAGCACCGGTCCAGGATCGCAATCCTGGAGACCAACTTGAATTCAAGGTACGGGGCGGGGATGTGAACCTGGACACTGCAAAACTGACATTTTTGAAGTATAAAGGGAAGTTGGAGCAGGGCTTGGAGGGACTCCCGACACCAAAATTTTAATTTTTTTATATTAAAAGTCCCGTTTTGGTGGTGGTGGTGAGGAGGCAAGTTAGGCCCCAAGGGCCTTTGCCACTCGGGTGGGAGGGAGGCGGGGGACAGGCTGCGATGTATACAGATATATGGCTAACCACAGCCGAATAGCTTTATATCTAACCAGCAACATTCAAAAGAACACCTGCTTATGTTTAAAATTATTTGGCTATGGTTAGTCAGATAACTTTAATCGGGGATATTCAGTGGGACGTTTCTCCCACTGAACACACAGGACAAGTTATCCAGTTAACATTAGCCGGATAACTTGGCACTAAACAGCCAACTGAATATTGACCTCAATGTTTATTATAGTTTGGCAAATGAATTGAATCGAAATAAACATTAAACAAACTGACACCCAACAGAATAAACTTGAAACATATGAACAGAAATTAAAAATGTCCCCTACACATCTCTAGCTAGTATGGAACCCAGCATTATGTATGCATAGTTTGGATTATTTTTCCTTATGTACATCACTCTGCACTAGTCCACATTAAATTTCCTCTGTCATTTAGAACATAAGCACATGCCATACTGGGTCAGACCAAGGGTCCATCAAGCCCAGCATCCTGTTTCCAACAGTGGCCAATCCAGGCCATAAGAACCTGGCAAGTACCCAAAAACTAAGTCTATTCCATGTTACCATTGCTAATGGCAGTGGCTATTCTCTAAGTGAACTTAATAGCAGGGTAATGGACTTCTCCTCCAAGAACTTATCCAATCCTTTTTTAAACACAGCTATACTAACTGCACTAACCACATCCTCTGGCAACAAATTCCAGAGTTTAATTGTGCGTTGAGTGAAAAAGAACTTTCTCCGATTAGTTTTAAATGTGCCCCATGCTAACTTCATGGAGTGCCCCCCTAGTCTTTCTATTATCTGAAAGAGTAAATAACCGATTCACATCTACCCGTTCTAGACCTCTCATGATTTTAAACATCTCTATCATATCCCCCCTCAGCCGTCTCTTCTCCAAGCTGAAAAGTCCTAACCTCTTCAGCCTTTCCTCATAGTGGAGCTGTTCCATCCCCTTTATCATTTTGGTAGCCCTTCTCTGTACCTTCTCCATCGCAATTATATCTTTTTTGAGATGCAGCAACCAGAATTGTACACAGTATTCAAGGTGCGGTCTCACCATGGAGCGATACAGAGGCATTATGATATTTTCCGTTTTATTCACCATTCCCTTTCTAATAATTCCCAACATTCTGTTTGCTTTTTTGACTGCCGCAGCACACTGAACCGACGATTTCAATGTATTATCCACTATGACACCTAGATCTCTTTCTTGGGTTGTAGCACCTAATATGGAACCTAACATTGTGTAACTATAGCATGGGTTATTTTTCCCTATATGCATCACCTTGCACCTATCCACATTAAATTTCATCTGCCATTTGGATGCCCAATTTTCCAGTCTCAAGGTCCTCCTGCAATTTCTCACAATCTGCTTGAGATTTAACTACTCTGAATAATTTTGTATCATCCGCAAATTTAATAACCTCACTCGTCGTATTCCTTACCAGATCATTTATATATATATTGAAAAGCATCAGTGCAAGTACAGATCCCTGAGGCACTCCACTATTTACCCTTTTCCACTGAGAAAATTGTCCATTTAAACCTATTCTCTGTTTCCTGTCTTTAACCAGTTTGTAATCCACGAAAGGACATCGCCACCTATCCCATGACTTTTTACTTTTCCTAGAAGCCTCTCATGAGGAACTTTGTCAAATGCCTTCTGAAAATCCAAGTACACTACATCTACCGATTCACCTTTATCCACATGTTTATTAACTCCTTCAAAAAAGTGAAGCAGATTTGTGAGGCAAGACTTGCCTTGGGTAAAGCCATGCTGACTTTGTTCCATTAAACCATGTCTTTCTATATGTTCTGTGATTTTGATGTTTAGAACACTTTCCACTATTTTTCCTGGCACTGAAGTCAGGCTAACTGGTCTGTAGTTTCCTGGATCGCCCCTGGAACCCTTTTAAATATTGGGGTTATATTTGCTATCCTCCAGTCTTCAGGTACAATGGATGATTTTAATAATAGGTTACAAATTTTAACTAATAGATCTGAAATTTCATTCTGGAGCTCCTTCAGAACTCTGGGGTGTATACCATCCGGTCCAGGTGATTTACTACTCTTCAGTTTGTCAGTCAGGCCTACTACATCTTCTAGGTTCACCGTGATTTGGTTCAGTCCATCTGAATCATTACCCATGAAAACCTTCTCCATTACGGGTACCTCCCCAACATCCTCTTCAGTAAACACCAATGCAAAGAAATCATTTAATCTTTCCGCAATGGCCTTATCTTCTCTAAGTGCCCCTTTAATCCCTCGATCATCTAATGGTCCAACTGACTCCCTCGCAGGCTTTCTGCTTAGGATATATTTAAAAAAATTTTAATGTGAGTTTTTGCCTCTACGGCCAACTTCTTTTCAAATTCTCTCTTAGACTGTCTTATCAATGTCTTACAGTTAGGAGCAGATTTCAAAACCTACGCGCATGGCCTACATTTGTGCGCGCTACTCGCGCGCATGTTATAAAATCCGGGGTCAGCGCGCACAAGGGGGTGCACACTAGTGCACCTTGCGTGCGCCAAGCCCTAGGGAAGCCCCGATGGCTTTCCCCATTCCCTCCAAGGCTGCTCCAAGGGAACTTTCCTTTGGCCCCCCCCCCCCCCCACCTTCCCCTCCCTGTCCCGCCCCCCAGCCCGAAAAAAAAAATATCCCCATACCTTTATCCCAGAAGTGCCAGAGGCACTGGCCAAGTGCCAGAGGCACTTGGCCAGCGCGCGATCCTCTGGCCCAGCGGCCGAAGAGAGCCCTATGGCCATGCTCCCACCACGCCCTGGGACCACCCATTTTTTTCAAGCCCCGGGACTTACACACGTCCCTGGGCTTTACACGCGTCGCCGGTCTTTTGAAAATAGGCCCGGCGTGTGTAACCCCCCCTTCGCACGTAAATCCACCTGGATTGTCGCGTGTAGGCTTTTAAAATCTGCCCCTTAACTTGCCAGTGCTTATGCTTTATCCTATTTTCTTCTGTTGGATTCTTCTTCCAATTTTTGAATTAAGATCTTTTCGCTAAAATAGCCTCCTTCACCTCACCCTTTTAACCATGTTGGTAATTGTTTTGCCTTCCTTCCACCTTTCTTAATATGTGGAATACATCTGGACTTCTAGGATGGTCTTTAACAACGTCCCTGCCTCTTGCACACTTTATACCTTTGTAGCTGCTCCTTTCAGTTTTTTTTCTAACTATTTTTCTCATTTTATTAGTTTCTCTTTTGAAAGTTTAGTGCTAGAGCCGTAGATTTACTGTCCCCCTTCCAGTTATTAGTTAAATTTGATTATGTTATGATCACTGTTGCCAAGCGGCCCCACCACCTTTACCTCTCTCACCAAATCCTGTGCTCCACTGAGAATTAGATCTAAAATTGCTCCCTCTCTCGTCGGTTCCTGAACCAATTGCCCCATAAAAATGTAATTTATTCCATCCAGGAACGATATCTCTCTAGCATGTCCCGATGATACATTTACCCAGTCAATACTGGGTTAATTGAAATCTCCCATTACCGCACTACCAATTTGGTTAGCTTCCCTAATTTCTCTTAGCATTTCACTGTCAGTCTCACCATCTTGACCAGGTGGACGGTAGTATACCCCTATCACTATAGTCTTTCCCCGACACACAAGGGATTTCTACCCATAAAGATTTGATTGTGCATTTAGTCTCATGCAGGATGTTTATCCTGTTGGACTCTATGCAATCCCGGACATAAAGCACCACACCGTCTCCCAGGTGCTCCTCTCTGTCATTGCGATATAATTTGCACCCCGGTATAGCACTGTCCCATTGGTTATCCTCCTTCCACCAAGTCTCTGAGATGCCAATTAAGTCTATGTCATCATTCACTGCTATACATTCTAATTCTCCCATCTTACTTCTTAGATTTCTGGCATTATTTATTTTATTTATTTATTTATTAGTGGTTTTTATATACCGCTCATCGTTTGGAACATCTGATCTTGTTTTAGTATTACTTGCAAGAGTAAATAACAGTCCTCATTCCATCCCACTCATGAGTCCCTTCTCAACCATCTTCTCACTCCAAGCCAAAGAGATCCCTCTAACTCATCATCTTCAAAGAACAGTTCCGGTGTGGGATCTCCCCAACATCCTCTTCAGTAAAGACTGAACCAAAGAAATCAATCGTCTACTATAGTGTTGTCTTCTCTGAGTGCCCCCTTTTACTCTCTGATCATCTAGTGGCCCAACCGACTCCCCTGCAGGCTTCTTGCATTTGAGTGGCTTCTGCCTCTGTGGCAAGCTTCTCTGTGGCTTTCCTTATTAATATTTTATATCTGTCTTACCAGTGTTTGCTCTTTCCTATTTTCCTTATTTAGACTTGCTTTCTAATTTTTAAAAGATGTCTTTATGGCTTTAATAGTACCATTTAACCATGCTGGCAGTCCTTTGGTCTTACTTTGATCTTTGTTTAATGCACGGAAGTTGACATTTTTACCTTTTAATTTTTTTTGCATGGGTCCTGCTACACCAGTCCAGGTCAGTTCATCCTAATGGGTTATGTCCTCCTACTAGCAGATGGAGGCAGAGCACACAATTTTTCATTTCATTTATTAAAACTTTTTAACCTGCTTATAAAACCTGTTGTCCAAGCGGTAGTAGAAAATTTAACACAATCATAATTTTCAAGATATAACATAAAAAATAAAGCATTAGTATAAAATATAAATAACCAGTATTACAAAAACAAATAAAAAAAAACCAAACCACTAGATAATAACAATCAACATGAATTCTTCCATGACATCATTGCCTCTGCTTATAGGTAGTGCAGCACAAATAGAGTCAGTATTCCCTTGATTAAGCACTGTAACAAAATGTATCATAGCTCCCCAATAATAACATTAAACTTTCAAAAGAGTAAGGAACTTAAGACATTAGAACATAAGAAATTGCCATACAGGGTCAGACCAAGGATCTATCAAGCCCAGCATCCTGTTTCCAACAGTGGCCAAACCAGGCTACAAATACCTGACAAGTACCCAAACACTAAGTAGACCCCATGCTACTGATGCCAGTAATAACAGTGGCAATTCCCTAAGTCAACTTAATGAATAGCAGTTAATAGATTTCTCCAAGAACTTATTAAAATCTTTTTTAAACCCATTTACACTAACTGCACTAACCACATCCTCTGGCAATGAATTCCAAAGCTTAACTGTGCGTTGAGCGAAAAATAATTTTCTCCAATTAGTTTTAAATGTGCTACTTGCTAACTTCATGGAATGCCCCCTAGTCCTTCTATTATCCAAAAGAGTACATAACTGATTCACATCTACTCGTTCAAGACCTCTCATGATCTTAAACACCTCTATCATATCCCCCCTCAGTCGTCTCTTCTCCAAGCTGAACAGCCCTAACCTCTCCAGCCTTTCCTCATAGGGGAGCTGTTCCATCCCCTTTATCATTTTGGTTGCCCTTCTCTGTACCTTCTCCATTGCAATTATATCTTTTTTGAGATGCGGCGACCAGAATTGTACACAGTATTCAAGGTGCGGTCTCACCATGGAGCGATACAGAGGCATTATGACATTGTGTGTTTTATTCACCATTTCCTTCCTAATAATTCCCCGCTGCCAAAAGCACCCTGCCATCGGACCGCCCCCAACAGAAGCTCCTGGTTGCCTGCTTCAAATTGTTCAGAGCTTTAATCTTCCCCCCCCCCCCCCCAACAACTTAATTAAGGTCACAAAGACAAGAATACTTCCCTTTATGGGGACGACGGCAGGCAGGAGGCGGCTTTAGAGGCCACGAGGGAGCCAGTACCCTGGCTAATCAAGGCCTCCAGCACCAAAGGGCTACAGACAGACAGGCGTTACCAATCACCTGGTCGCCCAGCTCCACCTGAGGGGTGGCCCACGAAGGTGCCTAGCATCTCAGGGAGCAACAAGTCGAATCCAAAATCTTTTCCTCTGTTTTCTTTTTCCTAAAACTAGTCAGCCTGCAGGTTTGCACCTCTACCATCTGCTGGAGACAGAGAAATACTGAGGGACTGCAGGTGGCACTCTTGGTTATGTAGCAGTGCCTCAAAGGTTTTGTTCTCTGCCGCCATCTGCTGGTAGGGGTGCATAAACCCACTTGTCTGGCCTGATCCAGGGTATGAACAGGAATTAATCATACAAAATTATTCAAAATGATTAAATCACAAAAGGTCTGTGAAAAATTGCAAGAGGACCTTGCGAGACTGGGTATCCAAATGGAAGATGGCATTAAATGTGTACAAGTGCAAAGTGACTCTCATAGGGAAGAGGAATCCAAATTATGGCTACACAATGCAGGGTTCCACATTAGGAGTCACCACTCATGAAAAGGATCTAGCCGTCATTGTGGATAATAAGTTGAAATCCTCTGCTCGGTGTGCAGCAGCAGCCAAGAAAGCATCTTGAGTACTGTGAGCAGTTTTGGTCACCACATCTCAAGAAAGATAGAGCAGAATTAGAAAAGTTACAGAGAAGGGTGACCAAGATGATAAAGGGGATGGAACAATTCCCCAGTAATGAAAGGTTAAAGAGGTTAGGACTCTTTAGCTTGGAGAAGAGATGACTGAGGGGAGATATGATAGAGGTATGATCAGTTGTTTACTCTTTCAAAAACTACAAAGACTAGGGGATATGCAACGAAGTTACTAGGTGAAAAATTTAAAACAAATAGGAGAAAATACTTTTCTTTCCTCAACACATAATTAAACTCTGAAATTCATTGCTGGAGGATGTGGTAAAAGCTGTCAGCGTAGCTGGGTTTAAAAAAGGTTTGAACAAGTTCCTGGAAGAAAAGTCCGAAAGCCATTAAAGGTGAATTTGGGGAAATCCACCTCTTATCCCTGGGATTCACAGCATGGAATCTATTGAACTTAGGAATGCTGCCAGGTACTTGTGACCTGGCTTGGCCGCTGTGGGAAACAGGATGCTGGACATGATGGACCAGCAATGCAAGTCTTATGTTTTTATGCATCCATTCTTTATTACCTCAATGCCTTGTTATTTTATGTAATCTGCCTTGGGCCTACCTTTAGGAAAAGATGGAATATCAAATGCTTAAAAATAAATAAAATAATCTCCTCCCAAGATGGGGCTAGTTAGAGTGAATTTCTTCTCCCCCTCCAATCCTGCTCCCCACAACCCTGTGTTTCTCAGGTGTAAGAGAGGCTTGCTACCTGCTCCCCCCTAGGGCTAATCAGTGTTTGAGAGGTATGAGGTATCAAGCTACCCTCTCCCCCTTCCAAGGCTGCTCAAGATTTGGAGAAGCATGCTAGCTGCTCCCCAAGGTTTCTCAGGCTTAGGAGAAGCAGCCTACCTGCTTTCTCTTCCCCCAAAGAGCTGTTCATATTTTGAGGGCACATGCACAATGTTCTCCCCATAAGGATGCTCAGAATTTGGGGGGAGGAGCCATCTCCACCCGCCATTGTGATGCTCATTGTTTGTGAGGAGCATGCTACCTATTCCTGCCTTAAAGATGCTCAGTGCTTGGAAGGAACATGCCACTTGTTCTCCGATTGGGCGTTGCCATCCTACATAACTCCTTACTCCCTACCTTCACCTTCTTGCCCTCAATGTCCAAAGAACGCACAGTGAAATCCACACCAATGGTGTTATGCTGCTTTTCGGTGAAGAGTCTAGATCTGAAGCGATGAACCACACACGTTTTCCCAACGTTTGAGTCTCCTATCACGATAATCTTAAAGAGGAAGTCAAAGGGATCATCTGACCCAGAGCTCAAAAACTGCATCTTCTTGGCTCCCTGAAAAAAAATACAGAAACATGTCAGCAACAGACCAAACAATCTCTCTTCAAAATGCAGCCCAACATCCATCCCATATTTTATTCATTTAGCTATTTTATATACCGCCCTTCCTAGTGAAGATCACAACAATTTACAAAAGTAACATTCATACTTTAGGTCAATACATACTTTGGAATAAAGGAAAATTGGTTCTTAACTGCTAATTTTCATTCCTGTAGTACCACGGATCAATTCAGATTCCTGGGTTTTGCCTCCCTACCAGCAGATCAGCATTGAAAACCTCCAACAACTCCGCACTATACACAAAGCAACAGTATAAGTGGCGGACTCTCCCCCCAGTAAATGGTCTCTAGACTGATCTATGGTAGTATAGGAACGAAAATTAGCAGGTAAGAACCAATTTTCCTTTCCCTATACATACCCAGATCAGTACAGACTCCTGGGATGTACCTAAGCTCCTCTTAACATAGGGTGGGACGTGAAGAGTTCCGCTCGCAGAACACTCTCACTAAAGCACATGGAAGCCAGACCCCCAACATCCAAGCGATAATGTCTAGCAAAAATGGGCAATGACTTCCCAGTAGCTGCCCAGCAAATTTTATGCGGATATACCTGCTGCGACTCAGCCCAGGAAGTCGCCTGAGAATGTGTCAAGTGCGCCCCTAAACCCCCCCAGGCAGCGGATGCCCTATAGAAATAAGTCAACTCGATTGCTTCCTTCAGCCACTTTACAATTATAGCCTTAGACGACTTATTTCCTTTCTTTGGCCCACTCTAAAGTACAAAGAGGTGATGCAATCTATGGAAATCATAAGTGACCTTTAGATAGCTCAATAATGCATACCTCCAATCTAAGAGCCTAAGATCCCCTGCATAAGGCTTAGAGGAATCCAAATCCATAAAAGCTGGAAGCTCTACTGTCTAAAATGGAATGCTGACTACCTCAGGCAGAAAAGAAGGCACCATGCATAAAGATACCTCCAAATCAGACATCTGTAGGAAGGGATCTCGAAACGACAGCACCTGGAACTCCAAACTTTTCCTGACTGAACAAATAGCCGCCAAGAAAAACACTTTAAGAGTCAAGTCCTTAACCGTAGCTCTCTTTAGTGGTTCAAACTGACCTCACACAATCCTCTAAGGACTAAATTCAGATTCCAAGATGGACAAATGTTCCACACCCGAGGACGCAAGTTCTTAGCTCCTTGAAGGAACTATAGAACATTTGGATGTGCGGACAGAGATACCCTTGTACCTTAATCAGGAAACAACCCATTGTTGCTACCTAGGCACTCAGAGAGTTAAAGGCCAATCTCTTTTTTTATTTATTTATGAACTTTTAATATACCGATATTCGTAGGTCACATCATACCGGTTTACAATCAACTCATGGAAAAACGAAAATGAAATTACAAATAACAGGGAAGGGAGAGGGGGAGCAGAGAAGGAAAAGGGAGAGAGGGGGATGGGTGAAAGCAAGGGCCAAAGGGGCATGAAAAACAGGAATAGGAGAGAGTGAGAGAAGATAAATAGGAACTGTAATAATAGTATAAACATAATCATAACATTTCAGTAAATTACATAATCAACATTTCCTTAAGATACATCATTGTTGGAGGGTAAGAGAGCCAGGCGCAGTGAGTTTAGGTATGATTGGCATCCGGGTAGGCCTGCAGGAAGAGCCATGTTTTGATGCCTTTTTTGAAGTTGAGTAAAGAGGGTTCAAGGCGAAGAGAGGGGGGGGGGGAGTGAGTTCCATAGGGTGGGGCCAGCGATGGTAAATGCTCTTTCTCTGGTGAGGGAGAGATGTGCAGTTTTGAGAGGAGGGGTGTGGAGGGTGCCAGCAAAGGTGGCTCTAGAGGGACGATTGGAGGTACGGAAACGTGGTATTTCTTTGAGCCATGCAGGGTTGTTTTTGTAGAGCACATTATGAAGAACGGTGAGGGTTTTGTATTTTATACGGAAAGGAATGGGAAGCCAGTGCAGATCTTTTAAAACTGGGGTGATGTGTTCTCTTTTGCGGGTGTCAGTGATGATTCTTGCCATGGCATTTTGCAGGATTTGTAAGGGTTTGATAGTAGAGTAAGGGAGGCCTAGAAGGAGGGAGTTGCAGTAGTCTAGTTTGGATAGAATGGTGGACTGCAAAACCAGACGGAAGTCTTGGGCGTGGAGAAGGTGTTTCAGTTTTTTGAGAATGCGTAGTTTATAGAAACCCCCTTTTAGTAGTGATTTGATATGGGGTTTAAAATTGAGGTGTTGGTCTAATACAACACCTAGGTCTCTTACAGAGGGCAAGAGGGGGTGGCAAGGTGGCAAGAGGGGGTGGGGACATTGGGTGATGCCTGAGATGCGAGTTCAGGATTGTTAGATATGAGAAGGATTTCTGTTTTTGTAGTATTAAGAGCACGCTGGAGGTTGGCTAAAAGGGCATCGATGGAGGCTAAGCAGGAGTCCCAGAATTGCAGTGTGTCTTTGAGGGTTTTTTTGAGTCCTAGGTCGGAAAGTAGGTAGCAGAGAGGGAGGAGATAGATATTAAAGAGGGTGGAGGATAGGGAGGATCCTTGGGGAACACCTTGCATGAGGGGGATACGTGGGGATTCAGAATGTGACTTGCAGAGGCCAAGGGAGGGAAGACAAAGAAGAATCCCTGGAGTCCATGGCAGCACCAGAGCTCCAATTCCTCTGTACAGGGGCTGTAAAACCGCACCACCTTGGTATTCTCTTTGGTCGGGATATCCCCATCTTCCATGAATGAGACACATCGCTACCTCCGACAGCTTCCATTCCCTGGGGTCTAGCTTTCTCAGACTGATAAAATCCACCTGAACGTTGTTCACTCTGGTGATGGAGAGGCTGGCAGCTAGTCACAAGTGCTGTTCTGCCTAGAGAATCAACTTCCGGACCTCTCGAGCCGCTGCCTGATTCTTGGTTCTGCCTTGACGGTTAATATAGTTCACCTTCGTCGCATTGGGATCTGTACTGGATGGCTGCATAACCTGGCAGACAGGCAAGCAACATGAAATGCACCGCTCTCGTCTCTAACCGACTGATAGGCCATGATGCCTCCTGTTTCAACCACTGGCCCTGAGCCGACTGATCTTGCCACACCACCCTCCATCCAGAGAGACTTGAATTGGTGGTGACTATTATTCAATTTGGAATCTCCAGTTCTGCACCACGCTCGAGAAAGACTGTTCCTGGCTTCCCCCTCTAATGGAAGAGGTAGATGAAACACTTCCAATAACGAATTCCAGCAGGAGAAGAACCCCCTGCAGAGGCTGCATATATGTGTGAACACATTCCAACTTCAATACCATAGAATCCAGACCTGCAAATAGTCCCAGACCCTGGGCACTAAAAGCTCTAACAGAAGCCTACTCTGTTTCCTGTCTTTTAGCCAGTTTGTAATCCACGAAAGGACATCGCCACCTATCCCATGACTTTTTACTTTTCCTAGAAGCCTCTCAAGAGGAACTTTGTCAAATGCCTTCTGAAAATCCAAATACACTACATCTACCGGTTCACCTTTATCCACATGTTTATTAACTCCTTCAAAAAAGTGAAGCAGATTTGTGAGGCAAGACCTGCCTTGGTGCTGACCAGAATTGTACACAGTATTCAAGGTGCGGTCTCACCATGGAGCGATACAGAGGCATTATGACATTTTCTGTTTTATTCACCATTCCCTTTCTAATAGTTCCCAACATTCTGTTTGCTTTTTTGACTGCCGAGGCACACTGAGCCGACGATTTCAATGTGTTATCCACTATGACACCTAGATCTCTTTCTTGGATTGTAGCACCTAATATGGAACCCAACATTGTGTAATTATAGCATGGGTTATTTTTCCCTATATGCATCACCTTGCACTTATCCACATTAAATTTCATCTGCCATTTGGATGCCCAATTTTCCAGTCGCACAAGGTCTTCCTGCAATTTATTACAATCTGCTT
This sequence comes from Rhinatrema bivittatum, assembly GCF_901001135.1. NCBI lineage: Eukaryota > Metazoa > Chordata > Amphibia > Gymnophiona > Rhinatrematidae > Rhinatrema > Rhinatrema bivittatum. Next base: position 482,299,344 of record NC_042618.1, read on the forward strand.
GTGATTTAACTACTCTGAACAATTTTGTGTCATCTGCAAATTTGATTATCTCACTCGTCGTATTTCTTTCCAGATCATTTATAAATATATTGAAAAGTAAGGGTCCCAATACAGATCCCTGAGGCACTCCACTGTCCACTACCTTCTACTGAGGAAATTGTCCATTTAATCCTACTCTCTGTTTCCTGACTTTTAGCCAGTTTGCAATCCACAAAAGGACATCGCCACCTATCCCATGACTTTTTACTTTTCCTAGAAGCCTCTCATGAGGAACTTTGTCAAACGCCTTCTGAAAATCCAAGTATACTATATCTACCAGTTCACCTTTATCCACATGTTTATTAACTCCTTCAAAAAAGTGAAGCAGATTTGTGAGGCAAGACTTGCCCTGGGTAAAGCCATGCTGACTTTGTTCCATTGAACCATGTCTTTCTATATGCTCTGTGATTTTGATATTTAGAACACTTTCCACTGTTTTTCCTGGCACTGAGGTCAGGCTCACTGGTCTTTAGTTTCGCTCCTGGAGCACTTTTTAAATATTGGGGTTACATTAGCCACTCTCCAGTCTTCAGGTACAATGGATGATTTTAATGATAGGTTACAAATTTTTGAGTTCCTTCAGAACCCTGGGGTGTATACCATCTGGTCCAGGTGATTTCCTACTCTTCCGTTTGTCAATCAGGCCTACCACATCTTCTAAGTTCACCGTGTTTTGGTTCAATCCATCTGAATCATTACCCATGAAACCCGTTCCAGAGAAGGTTATCTCCCCAACATCCTCTTCAGTAAACACCGAAGCAAAGAAATTGTTTAAACTTTCCGTGATGGCCTTATCTTCTCTAAGTGCTCCTTTAACCCCTCAATCATCTAACAGTCCAACTGACTCCCTCACAGGCTTTCTGCTTCAGATATATTTTTAAAAGTTTTTACTGTGAGTTTTTGCTTCTACGGGCAACTTCTTTTCAAATTCTCTCTTAGCCTGTCTTATCAATGTCTTACATTAACTTGCCAACGTTTATGCATTATCCTATTTTCTTCTGTTGGATCCTTCTTCCAATTTTTGAATGAAGAGCTTTTGGCTAAAATAGACTCTTTCACCTCACCTTTAACCATGCTGGTAATTGTTTTGCCTTTCTTCCACCTTTTTTAATGTGTGTGATACATCTGGACTGTGCTTCTAGGATGGTATTTTTTTTTTTAACAATGTCTATGCCTCTTGCACACTTTTTAACTTTGTAGCTGCTTTTCAGGTTTTTTTTCTATTTTTCTCATTTTATCAAAGTTTCCCTTTTGAAAGTTTAGCACGAGAGCCGTAGATTTGCATACTGTCCCCCTTCCAGTCATTAATTCAAATTTGATCATATTATGATCACTATTGCCAAGCGGCCCAACCACCGTTACCTCTCTCACCAAATCCTGTGCTCCACTGAGAATTAGATCTAAAATTGCTCCCTCTCTCATCGGTTTCTGAACCAGTTGGTACATAAAACTGTCATTTATTCCATCTAAATTTATTCCATCTAAATGGACTCTGACACCTCCAGGTTAAAGCACCTTTTAGGCTTTTAACCTGTACACTCTATGGTAACACTTTATATTTATTCCGGCCTTTACCTTCTTTCCAGCTTGTTGCAAGCTTCCAAGTTCTATTTCCCTGTTGATTGTAACTTTGACTTATTTCTACCTATTGTTATCCATCGTTTACTTAAATTGTTTCTCCAGTTATACCCTTGTTAAATGTAAACCGATCCGATATGGTTATTTACTATGAAGGTCGGTATAAAAAACTGTTAAATAAATAAATAAATAAAATCTAGGAACTTTATCTCTCTAGGGATGATACATTTACCCAGTCAATATTGGGGTAATTGAAATCTCCCATTATTACTGCAATACCAATTTGGTTAGCTTCTTTAATTTCTTTTAGCATTTCACTATCTGTCTCACCATCTTACTGGCCGATGCAGTAAAGTGCGCTCAGGCTGAACGCACTGTTAGCCCCCATTTGGCCGCGCATTTTCGACGCACTATTTTTACCCCTTATACAGCAAGGGGTAATAGCACATGGAAAACGTGCGGCCAACCCCCCGAAACTAATAGCGCCCACAACATGCAAATGCATGTTGATTGGCCTATTAGTTATTCCTGCGCGATTTAGAAAGTAAAATGTGCAGCCAAGCCGCACATTTTACTCTCAGAAATTAACTCCTGCGAAAGGCTGGCGTTAATTTCGGCTGGCACCAGGGAAGTGTACAGAAAAGCAGAAAAAAATGCTTTTCTGTACACCCTCTGACTTAATATCATAGTGATATTAAGTCAGAGGCCCCTCAAAAAAAAAAAGTTTTTAAAATTAAAAATCTGCCCGCAGCCTGGAAGACGACGCTCAATTATGCCGGCGTCCTTTTTCCGAACCCGTGGCTGTCAGCGGGTTCGAGACGCCGGTAAAATTGAACGTTGGCTGTCAAACCTGCTGACAGCCGCCGCTTCTGTCAAAAAGGAGGCGCTAGGGACGCGCTAGTGTCCCTAGAGCCTCCTTTTACCGCAGGCCCTCATTTGCATTTTTTGGTTTTCTGAATTGCTCGCCCAGGAGCGTGGCCTGAGCGGGCGCTCGCCCGCTCTCCCGCGGGTTTTTCTGTATCGGCCCATTAGCCAGGTGGACAGATAGCAAGGCGCTTGGACCTGTTTGTCCCAGGCCCCTAACTCTCCTGAACTTTGGCTCTAGGCGGCCTCCTGTTTGCACACCAATGCCACCTGGTTGTACAGGTACAACCCTCCAGGATGCGCACATATGCGCGCTCAAAAATAGATCGCGGTCGTACGTGCACAAGTACATGCACAAATACGCGCTCAAGTTTAGGTTGTAGTCTTATGCGAAGTACCCACGCAAATATGTGCTCCAGTCTAGGTTATGATTACGAGCACAAGTACCTATGCAAATCCATGCTTAAGTACCCGTGCATATATGTGCTCAAGTTTAGGTCACAGACATACACACTCAAATCTAAGCCGCAGCCTTACGTGCCCAGGTTTCAGCACATGCAACTGCATGCAGTGAAAATGTGTGTAGATGCCTACGCACGCGAGAAAACATCTGCTGCAGTGGCCTACCACACGGCTAAGTAAATCCTGCCTGCACCTTCAACGCGTTTAGGCCTGGACCTTTTTAACATCCAGCACCGAAAATCATTGGCCCGAAGAGCTTCTCAACAGCTCAGGCCTCTTGACTGGCCGAGAATCCATGGAAACCGGGGCCAAGAGCCAGCATCTCACTAAACACGCTTTGCGCATAAGCAAATTAAAACTGGCAGAAGACATCTACCAGTACCAGAGACTCCTCCTCAGTGCAAGTGCCTCTCTGCACCTCTGCAGAACAGAAAACCGCTGGTGATAGTTGAGGAAGGGATTTCCCTGGCTTTCTCGCCAAAGCTGCTAGGGAATCGAAAATGGCCACCATTTCTGCGCTGATGGAGAAAGCCTCAGCACTAGACCCCCCCCCCTTCACCTGTGAGACTTGTTCTACCAGTGCAGTCATGCTTGATGCAGACCCCCCAAACATTTTTGGTGCACACACACATGCTGTTCCTCCCTGCACCTGCAGCACCACCAGCACCTGAAAGGCAAGCAGGGGAACAGCACCTCAGTGCCACGGAGCCAATACCTGGTTTCCTCTGCAGGCAGAGAAGCTGCTGAAAAACCCCATCGCTGAGCTCAGGGGAAGCTACTGAGGTAGCTTCCCCCCTCCCCGGAACTTCACTACTGCACAGTTTCCTCTATCTAGGTTTATTTTATTTTATTTTTTTTTAACTCTGAGAACAAATAAAGATACATGGAACCAATACTTTCCTTTGGTGCAGAGGTTCCAGTTCCAGGAGCACAGGCCACATGGCAGATCAGAAAAGAGCCAGATTACTGGCTATATCAGGCTATTTTTGCCAAACTTTAATGACCCAGCCCAGGACAAACTGTATTAAAGGGACACTTCCCTGTTGCACTGGGCTTGCAGTGCAGAACTGCCAGCAGGTTCCACCACTGTCTGGTGGGGAATGAGGGATCTGGATTACCAGATGTCCACCCCACGGACCTCCAGACTGAGCTATTAGAAGGGTCACCTCAAACTAGGGGAGGATGGCCCGACCAGGATCTCACAACCTTCTGGGAGAATCCAGAAGTTTTGTCTTTTAATCTTTTTTTTTCCTTTCCAGACTGCAGGTTTTACACCATCTAGCATCTGCTGGAGACAGAAAAATACCGAGGGACTGCAGGTGGCACACTGGGTTATGTACAGTGTCTGTGAGACTTTCTGTCTCCATCTGCTGGCAGTGAGGCAAAATGCAGGAGTCTGGACTGATCTGGGTACATACTGGGCACACATACAGGCCGATTCAGTAAAGTCTGCGGGAGAGTGGACGAACACCCCGGCCACTCGCCGGTGCGCGCGATTCAGTATGCAAATTAGGTGGTGTGGTAGAAACGGGCAAAAGGAGGCGCTAGGGACACTAGCGCGTCCATAGCGCCTTTTAGCCCGGAGCGACGGCTGTCAGCGGGTTTGACAGCCGATGCTCAATTTTGCCGACGTCGGTTCTTGAGCCCGCTGACAGCCACGGGCTCGGAAACCGGATGCCGGCAAAATTGAGCGTCCGGTTTTTGGCCCGACAGCCGCCGGCCCATTTTAAATGTTTTTCTTTTTTTTTTTAAACTTTTTTTTACACTTCGGGACCTCCGACTTAATATCCCCATGATATTAAGTGAGAGGGTGCACAGAAAAGCAGTTTTTACTGCTTTTCTGTGCACTTTCCCGATGCCGGCAGAAACTAGCGCCTACCTATGGGTCAGCGCTAATTTCTGAAAGTAAAATGTGCGGCTTGGCTGCACATTTTATTTTCTGTATCGCACGGGAATACCTAATAGGGCCATCAACATGCATTTGCATGCTGAGGGCGCTATTAGGTGCCGCGGGTAGGACGCGCATTTTCCTCCCCTTACTGAATAAGGGGTAAGGGAAAACGCGTGTCCAAGGGCAGGTTAAGAGTGCGCTCCGGACTGTATCGGCCTGATAGTTTGGTTTGACATGTGTCAAAGGGGGTCATGTGGATCCACAGGGATGTTCTTATCTATCTGTCACTGTACAAACACCAGCATACATCTAAATATCATTTCCCCAGAGCAACCAACTGTGCAAACAGCTCTTAAAATTCACTCATAAGTTATTCCTCAGAGTAACCTGCAGTGAAACGCAATGAAACCCTGCCCAAGGCTTACAGTTAGCAGGCAGTGCAAGAGGCTTTGCATCTCAGTTTAAAGATTGCGAGTAAAGCTCGGCCTGATTCCTGGCGTTTAGATAAGGAAGCGGCTGCCTTTGCACATGGGGATGGGTCCTCGTCCAGTCATCGGATGCTGGCTCGGCTCAGTCCCGGGCCACCTCCACCTCCTCCTCCCTAGCCTTTGCTTACCGGTCGCCCATTTCCCGCGTCCTTTCTGCTCGCCGCTCGCTTGCCGTCTGTGGCGAGCTTTTACCTGTCGGGCCAGGTGAGGCGTCCGCTGCCTGCTGGGAACTGCAGTTCCTTCCCCAACCCTGCCACTTCCTGACTAAAACGAAACTAAAGCCGAGACAGCCATGCACTCTCTCATCCCACTCGGGGGCACTTTGGGAGTCATTTCCATCCCTCCTGCTTAATAAGAACAGGCCCACTAAGCCCCCTTTAACATGGCAGGGGGAGGGGGGCTCACCTAGGTGCGGTCAAGCGTGTGCGGCTGAGAGCTGGGCGAGAGCTTCGGCTACAGAGCGGGCGGCTCAGGCAGTCCTCAGCTCCGAACCGGGGCACGCTCGCTACTGAAGGGCGGAGGACCATGGTCAGGCGCGCTACTGCACAGACTGGGCCTGGGGACACGACATGGGTCAAGCAGGGCTTCGGGACGTGGAGTCGGACTCAGAACTGCAGAGGCCTTGCACTCGGTTCTGATTCTGTATTGCAAAAGTTGGGAATATGAAGATAAAGTTAGTGAGGCCCGGAGTCGGAAATGGGTTCACGCACGACAGCTCACTGACTGACTTCAGCCGCTTCCCGCCACTTTCACCTCACAGCGCGGCGCCACTTCCGGACTACAACTCCCAGCGCGCTCTGGGCGCAACCGGAAGCGGCGGTGACATAGCCCGGCTGGGAGCCGCGCGGCTGAGGACGTGTCGGTTCCGGTTCGGCGGCGGCTGCAGCGTCTGGGGTGAGCAGTGGACATGGCGGCTTCTTCGGGTGAGCCGGTCTGAACCCGGTCTGTAGTCCGAGCTCTACCGCTTCTCATCCTTAACCTGTCCCGAACCCCGAGCTCAAACCTCTCCCACACACCATCCTGAATGACCGTCCTCAGGACCCAATTACCCTTACCCCCAACTTCATCTTTCACAGAATCAACAACCCAACCCTCACCGGAACCCTGACCCGCACCCCATCCCTCACCGGAACCCGCACCCCATCCATCACCGGAACCCTGACCCGCACCTCATCCATCACTGGAACCCGCACCCCAACCCTCACCGGAACCCCGACCTGTACCCCAACCCTCACCGGAACCCCGACCCGCACCCCATCCATCACCGGAACCCCGACCCGCACCTCATCCATCACCGGAACCCCGACCCGCACCCCATCCATCACCGGAACCCCGACCCGCACCTCATCCATCACCGGAACCCCGACCTGCACCTCATCCATCACCGGAACCCCGACCCGCACCTCATCCATCACCGGAACCCACACCCCATCCATCACCGGAACCCTGACCCGCACCCCAACCCTCACCGGAACCCCGACCCGCACCTCATCCATCACCGGAACCCTGACCCGCACCCCATCCATCACCGGAACCCACACCCCAACCCTCACCGGAACCCTGACCCGCACCCCATCCATCACCGGAACCCACACCCCAACCCTCACCGGAACCCTGACCCGCACCCCAACCCTCACCGGAACCCTGACCCGCACCTCATCCATCACTGGAACCCGCACCTCATCCATCACTGGAACCCCGACCCGCACCTCATCCATCACTGGAACCCCGACCCGCACCCCATCCATCACTGGAACCCCGACCCGCACCCCAACCCTGACTTGCACCTCATCCCTCACCGGAACACCGACCCGCACCCTTACCCTCACAGGAACCCGACCCTCACCTCATCCATCACCGGAACCCTGACCCGCACCTCATCCATCACCGGAACCCTGACCCGCACCCCATCCATCACCGGAACCCACACCCCATCCATCACCGGAACCCTGACCCGCACCCCAACCCTCACCGGAACCCCAACCCGCACCTCATCCATCACTGGAACCCGCACCTCATCCATCACTGGAACCCCGACCCGCACCTCATCCATCACTGGAACCCCGACCCGCACCCCAACCCTGACTTGCACCTCATCCCTCACCGGAACACCGACCCGCACCCTTACCCTCACAGGAACCCGACCCTCACCTCATCCATCACCGGAATCCCGACCCGCACCTCATCCATCACCGGAATCCCGACCCGCACCCCAACTCTCACTGGAATCCCGGACCCGCACCTCATCCATCACCGGAATCCCGACCCGCACCCCAACTCTCACCGGAATCCCGGACCCGCACCTCATCCATCACCGGAATCCTGACCCGCACCCCAACTCTCACCGGAATCCCGGACCCGCACCTCATCCATCACTGGAATCCCGGACCCGCACCTCATCCATCACCGGAATCCCGACCCTGCACCCCATCCCTCAACGGAACCCTGACCCCCGCATCCCTACTCTTACCGGAACCCCGACCTGCACCTCATCCCTCACTGGAACTCCGACCCTCACCAGAACTCCGACCCACACCCCTGCCTCTCACCGGAACCCTGACCTGCACCCATCTCACCAGTAGCCTGACCCATTCCCCTTCCCTCACCAGAACCTCAACCCACACCCCATCTCTCAGCAGAATCCCAGCCCAACCTTCATCCTTAAGCCTAGGTTGCACCTCTTTCATCATATGAACCCCTTCTCTTACCAAACATTAACTGATACCAACCATCATGGGAACCCTAACCCACTCCTGTCCTAGTTGCCAGAGCCCAAATCCTTTACCCACCCTATTCCTATCCTTCACAAGAGTTGAAACCCTCTCCCACACTTTGTCCTTAGCCCTAACTCATTCCCCAAATCTTTACCTATACCTCATTCTTAATCCTATGTCCAGAACCCCAACCGAAACTAGCACACTATCCCTTACTTGAACTCTTAACCCATACCTTGTTCTTATTCTATCCCTCATCTGAGCTGCAACCCTAACAGGCAGTATTCCAGTAAGGAACTGACCCCTGGTGGAATGCATATTGAGACAGGACATTTGTCACTGCAGAAATTAGGTGTCACAGCGGAGCTGTCAGGCTGAAATCTCTCCACGCTGGACTGTTTCCAGCATTTGGTACTGACCATGCTATATTCAGTGTTCCATTCATTATCACTGCAAGCGACAGAGGGATTAAATGAGCTCTCATGGATATAGTATTGGACTTTGTTGTATCAACGTCCGCTTTTTTCCACATTTTCTAAACTTTTTTTCTCTATTTAGCAAGGAAAAGAATGCGCTAATGCGTTCATCAACTGAGCAAGGAGATGGAAGCAGGGAGAGTCAGCTGAGACCTGAGAGGAAGTCTGGAAGGGGGACCCGAGAATGAGAATAAGCCTTGAGGTGGGCACAGGATTATGGCCATGCCTTCTGATTCCTGGAGGCAGTCTGCAAACAGAACCATTCTGTCCAAGTACTCACATCATCATGTTGCTGTGTTTTTGCTCACTTTTTTCAGGTAAGCTAGTAAAGTTTTGGGAAGAATATTTATATTACAAACCACCAAGACCCTAGGCGGCAAACAAAACTACATTTCCCGGTACGTACCAGGATCAATCCAGACGGTGGGTTATGTCCCTTGTCCAGCAGATGGAGCCGGACAAGGCTTCGAAGGGTGCTGGCATAAGTACGTGTGCACCCTCTGCAGGAGCTCTGTATATCTCTGACTCCAGCAGATGAGAGTAGGGGAACCTGGTGCTTCCCCTCCATGAAGGATCTTTTCTTTCTTTAGTCTATTTTTTTCTCAGGCTGGATCAAGGTTCTAAAAGTTCATTCTTGAGTTGTTCAAAAAAAAAAAAAAAAAGAGAGAGGGAGGAGCGTGGAAAGTTCCTCTCACGGAGCTTGCAGGCAGGGCTGATTTCAGTTCTTATGTCCGGGATGGCATACAGTCCAACAGGATAAACATCCTGCATGAGACTAAAGACAAAATTGAATCTTTATGGGTAGAAATCCCTTGTGTGTCGGGGAAGACTATAGTGATAGGGGTATACTACCGTCCACCTGGTCAAGATGGTGAGACGGACAGTGAAATGCTAAGAGAAATTAGGGAAGCTAACCAAATTGGTAGTGCGGTAATAATGGGAGACTTCAATTACCCCAATATTGACTGGGTAAATGTATCTTCGGGTCACGCTAGAGAGATAATGTTCCTGGATGGAATAAATGATAGCTTTATGGAGCAATTGGTTCAGGAACCGACGAGAGAGGGAGCAATTTTAGATCTAATTCTCAGTGGAGCACAGGACTTGGTGAGAGAGGTAATGGTGGTGGGGCCGCTTGGCAATAGTGATCATAATATGATCAAATTTGATTTAATGACTGGAAAAGGAACAGTGTGCAAATCCAAGGCTCTCGTGCTAAACTTTCAAAAGGGAAACTTTGATAAAATGAGAAAAATTGTTAGAAAAAAACTGAAAGGAGCAGCTACAAAAGTAAAAAATGTCCAAGAGGCGTGGTCATTGTTAAAAAATACCATTCTAGAAGCACAGTCCAGATGTATTCCACACATTAAGAAAGGTGGAAAGAAGGCAAAACGATTACTGGCATGGTTAAAAGGGGAGGTGAAAGAAGCTATTTTAGCCAAAAGATCTTCATTCAAAAATTGGAAGAAGGATCCAACAGAAGAAAATAGGATAAAGCATAAACATTGGCAAGTTAAATGTAAGACATTGATAAGACAGGCTAAGAGAGAATTTGAAAAGAAGTTGGCTGTAGGGGCAAAAACTCACATTAAAAACTTTTTTAAATATATCCGAAGCAGAAAGCCTGTGAGGGAGTCAGTTGGACCGTTAGATGATCGAGGGGTTAAAGGGGCACTTAGAGAAGATAAGGCCATCGCGGAAAGATTAAATGATTTCTTTGCTTCGGTGTTTACTGAAGAGGATGTTGGTTAGGTACCTGTTATGGAGAAGGTTTTCATGGGTAATGATTCAGATGGACTGAATCAAATCACGGTGAACCTAGAAGATGTGGTAGGCCTGATTGACAAACTGAAGAGTAGTAAATCACCCGGACCTGATGGTATACACCCCAGAGTTCTGAAGGAACTAAAAAATGAAATTTCAGACCTATTAGTAAAAATTTGTAACTTATCATTAAAATCATCCATTGTACCTGAAGACTGGAGGATAGCAAATGTAACCCCAATATTTAAAAAGGGCTCCAGGGGCGATCCGGGAAACTACAGACCAGTTAGCCTGACTTCAGTGCCAGGAAAAATAGTGGAAAGTGTTCTAAACATCAAAATCACAGAACATATAGAAAGACATGATTTAATGGAACAAAGTCAGCATGGCTTTACCCAGGGCAAGTCTTGCCTCACAAATCTGCTTCACGTTTTTGAAGGGGTTAATAAACATGTGGATAAAGGTGAACTGGTAGATATAGTATACTTGGATTTTCAGAAGGCGTTTGACAAAGTTCCTCATGAGAGGCTTCTAGGAAAAGTAAAAAGTCATGGGATAGGTGGCGATGTCCTTTCGTGGATTGCAAACTGGTTAAAGACAGGAAACAGAGAGTAGGATTAAATGGGCAATTTCCTCAGTAGAAGGTAGTGGACAGTGGAGTGCCTCAGGGATCTGTATTGGAACCCTTACTTTTCAATATATTTATAAATGATCTGGAAAGAAATACGACGAGTGAGATAATCAAATTTGCAGATGATACAAAATTGTTCAGAGTAGTTAAATCACAAGCAGATTGTGATAAATTGCAGGAAGACCTTGTGCGACTGGAAAATTGGGCATCCAAATGGCAGATGAAATTTAATGTGGATAAGTGCAAGGTGATGCATATAGAGAAAAATAACCCATGCTATAATTACACAATGTTGGGTTCCATATTAGGTGCTACAATCCAAGAAAGAGATCTAGGCGTCATAGTGGATAACACATTGAAATCGTCGGTTCAGTGTGCTGCGGCAGTCAAAAAAGCAAACAGAATGTTGGGAATTATTAGAAAGGGAATGGTGAATAAAACAGAAAATGTCATAATGCCTCTGTATCGCTCCATGGTGAGACCATACCTTGAATACTGTGTACAATTCTGGTCGCCGCATCTCAAAAAAGATATAATTGCGATGGAGAAGGTACAGAGAAGGGCGACCAAAATGATAAGGGGAATGGAACAACTCCCCTATGAGGAAAGACTTAAAGAGGTTAGGACTTTTCAGCTTGGAGAAGAGACGACTGAGGGGGGATATGTTAGAGGTGTTTAAAATCATGAGAGGTCTAGAACGGGTAGATGTGAATCGGTTATTTACTCTTTCGGATAGTAGAAAGACTAGGGGGCACTCCATGAAGTTAGCATGGGGCACATTTAAAACTAATCGGAGAAAGTTCTTTTTTACTCAACGCACAATTAAACTCTGGAATTTGTTGCCAGAGGATGTGGTTAGTGCAGTTAGTATAGCTGTGTTTAAAAAAGGATTGGATAAGTTCTTGGAGGAGAAGTCCATTACCTGCTATTAAGTTCACTTAGAGAATAGCCACTGCCATTAGCAATGGTAACATGGAATAGACTTAGTTTTTGGGTACTTGCCAGGTTCTTATGTGCGTGTCTGGAAGGATTTTGAGTCATGGTGCGTTGACCGTAGTACTGTTCCCATCCGGGCATCTGTGTCAGACATCCTAGGTTTCCTTCAGGCAGGATTAGCTAAGGGCTTATCCTGTAGTTCCTTGAGGGTCCAGGTGGCATCTTTAGGTTGTTTACAAGAGGCCATAGGGAGTGTGGCAATGGTTGCGCATCCTGATGTTTCTCGCTTCCTTAGAGGAGCAAAGCATTTACGCCCGCCGGTGACTTCTCCATGTCCATCCTGGAATTTGAATTTAGTTCTTACGGCCTTATGTGCGCCACCTTTTGAGCCTTTGAAGAGGGCAACACTGAAGGACCTCGCTTTGAAAGTAGTGTTCCTGGTGGTGATTTCTTCTGAGTGTTGGGTCTCAGAACTACAGGCATTGTCTTGCCGGGAACCCTTCTTGAGAATTTTGGATTCAGGGGTTACTTTATGAACGGTTCCATCCTTTCTTCCGAAGGTAGTGTCCTCTCTTTATGTGAATCAGTCGGTGGAACTCCCATCCTTATCAGATCTGGATAGGTCGGATCCACTCTCGAAGGATCTGAGAAAGTTGGATGTTCACAGGACTCTGTTGCGGTATCTGGAACAACAATTTTAGAGTCTCGGATCATCTCTTTGTCCTCTGGAGTGGGCCAAAGTGAGGTAATATGGCGTCTAAGACCACCATAGCCCGATGGTTGAAAGAGGCAATAAATTCCGCATATTTGCTTCGTGGTCGGCCCTTACCAGTGGGGCTTAAGGCGCATTCCACACGTTCCCAGGCGGCTTCCTGGGCAGAGTGTTAACATTTCTCTGCAAGAAATTTGCAGGGTAGCTACATGGAAGTCCTTGCATACTTTTGTGCGGCATTACAGATTGGATGTCTAGGATCCGAGGGGAGGAAATTTCGGAGCAGATGTGTTGAGAACGGACCTCTCCGGATCCCATCCCCGGTAAGTAAAAGCTCTGGTACATCCCAGGAGTCTGGACTGATCCGGTACGTACAGGGAAAAGAAAATTTGTTCTTACCTGATAATTTTCGTTCCTGTAGTACCAAGGATCAGTCCAGAGTCCCGCCCGCTTAGTGCATAAAGATAATGGAGAGTCCGCTACTTCTGCATTTGTTTCTTATGATCTGCAGACCCTTCTGTTTTACCCTTTTTAATGGGTCTGGTTTATAGTTGGGGTCAGTGATCCATATTAAGTTTGTGGTTCCTGTATATAGTTAGTTTGGTTTAGAATTATTCTGCTTTGAAATTGCGTAATACTGGCAGACTGTGGGTGGCACCCTGGTATATATGGCAGAGTCGGTCAAATCTTTCTCTGTCTCCATCTGCTGGAGGGGAGGCAAAACCCAGGAGCCTGGACTGATCCTTGGTACTACAGGAACGAAAATTATCAGGTAAGAAACTAATTTTCTTTTAACCCAGATATTGGTATGCCACAATTTGAACACTGATCCTCTTAATTTATTTCATTTCCATGTTTCCCAATCTTCCTCATGTGAATTTATTGATTTAGTTCAGGCCAATCAGTATTAATCATTGTTTGTCTAAGTTATAGCTATGGATGTCATTGTGTGAACCGTTGTGATCTATAAATGGAACGACAGTATATAAAATGTCTAAACAAAAATAAATAAAATAAAGGATTTTTCTAAATATATTTCCACTACGAATATGGGTGATCTTGAGGGCCTGCAAAGAGCAGATATGGTAGGGCTGGTGAGAGATGTGTGGGTGTGGAGTGATGCAGCTGGCAATGGGTGAAGAGATGCTGTGTGGTAGGGCTGATGAGAACATGGGCTGACAAGGAGTGGATAGTTAGGGTGGTAGGAGTGAACAAGATGATGTAATGGTGACTCCTAGGGATAGATAGGGGGAAGTAGTACTGACAAGTAGTGCAGAAGGGTGTGATATGATTGGCGAGTGGCCTTGTGAGCAGTGCTGGGAGGGGAGCAGTGGGCATGCAGAGGGAGTTTGGAAGGGCTGGTGAGTAGTGCGGTGGGCGTGGTTAAAATGGCTAATGGTATGGGGGCTGTATGGGAGAAATGAAAACAGTGCAAGGGAGTGATGTGGGAGGGCTGACGAGCATTGCAGCAGGGATGTGTTGGAGAGGTGGTGAGCAGTGCAGAGGAATAAAACTTTTTGGAAAAGTCTCTACACCCCTGTAGGAGGAGGAGAATTTAGACCCCTCTAGCGAACACATTAGTTTGCAGTCACAAGGTAGATCACTGTTCCCTTGGAGGAGGATATAGCCCTCAAGGGATTCATAAGATCAAAAGATTGAGTCGAGGCTTTCAGGTTCCACTGAAAGCAGTGGTGTGCAGTAGCTTTGTGACCAGGGCATGCCTGTGTTGGACTCAGCAGTTCCAGGAAAGTTCCATGGAGTTGGCTGGAGCGCAATTCCAGAAGGCAGTCCAACCGGAGCCGGGGCCAGTCTTCTTTGGCAGATGCCTCTTACAGTTGATTTTAGCCACAGCTTGGCGTATGGATTCTATAATGGGAGCTTGCCGGCTGTTATGGTTGAGAAACTGGAAGCTGGATTCAGCGTCCAAGTTGTAACTGGAAAAGCTTCTTCTCTTTGGGGAAGATGTGAGCGAGCTGGTTAAGGAGTTGGCAGTGTCTCCCTCACTCCTTGAAGATAAACCCAGAGGTATGGGGTTCTGGCTAGGAGTTGCTTCCAGGATGTGAGGTGTTATCGGCCAGGAAAGATGTCAGTCTCCCAGCATAGCTGTGCTTTTTTTTTTTTTTTGTTTTTTTAAGACTCAGCACTTTCAAGAGGGGGGGGAGGTAGAGATGGAAGCTCAGGAGATGACGGAGGTGCTCAGAGTTCCCTGTGAAGGTTTAGGGGCCCAGCCTTCAGTTTGTTCGATGGTGGCCATTTCACAAGGTTTATCCAGAGGTGGGTCCTGGATATTGTGAGAGACAGATATGCTTTGGAATTTTCCCACTATATTTCAGATGCCTTTTAGAGGCCCGTTGTACTTCTGTGGAGAAAACAGTCTCAGTGTGCTGCACTCAGGAATAGCTTCAGCAAATAGGAGCTGTCATCCCGATTCCATAGTGTCACGGATGTGAGCCCTTGGGCTGTGGCATGGATGATACAGCCTAGCAGGCAAACCCACTAGGCCTACGCCGACAGTAGGTGGACTCGCTCTTACAGGGACTGGTTCTAGGGCTTCACCTATACCAGCCCGATTCCCCGCATGTTGAGCCTTTGGATTCCAGGGGCCAGTAGAGCTTAGGCGAGAGTCCTGTAAGGAGCGATCGGGCGAAGTTGAGTACCAGGCAGAGTTCAGGGCTGGCAGTGAGCAAATGGTGTCTGGGTCAACATTGGGGCAGGCAACAATCAAAAGGTGTCCAGGTCCAGGCCAAGGTCAGACAGACTCAAAAGTAGTCAAGTCTATAGCAAGGGTCAAAACCAGGAGTCAGGCAGAGACAGACAGACAGACAAGATGAAGACAAGGCACTAGGAACCAAAACACAAGGTGGGCAAGACAAGGCAGAGCGAAGCAGATGTTACGACTGTTGCTGCCCGACGTCTCCACTCCGCCCTCCTTACCTCTTTGGCGACTCCTTCCGCGGTTGATGGACGTCTGGCTGCCGCGGCGTCTACCTGCCATCTTCTCCGGCGTCCCTGGTCCGGCTTGGGCACTGCATCCCGCCATGTTGTTCAGCTGCCATAAGGCGTGCGCGCCGCGCAGCCCTGCTTCTTATTCCTTCTTTGGCGCGAACCTCAGGGGCGTCCCCCTGTGATGACGTCACGCATCCCGGATACAAAAGCCTACTCTGTTTGCTAGCTAATCGAGTTAGCAAAGGACTCCTTACGGATGGGATTCGCTCTCCGTACCTAGCTACTCTGCCTCTCCTTGATTGGGCTTACTCTATCGGGGTACCCGCTCCTCGGGGGCCTCTCTCTTTTCTTTCAGGTCATTGTCTGGAACCGGTACTCGCTCCTCGAGGGCCCATGTTCCTGGACTCGCTGCCTGAGCTTACTTATGCTTGGAAGACACCGCTGCCTACACCATCAGTGAGTTACCATGTATATTCTCTCAGAGCTGTTCCCTGGAACCAGGTTCTCGCTCCTCGAGGGCCTGCCTCTATTCCAGCTTCTGTGTTACCTTCCGGGAGAAACCGCTGTGTGAGTAACTTTACCAGTGAGGCTCTATACCAGAACCCTGTGTATGCTCCACTGTACTGACTCTCTCAGTTTCTCTCCACTACAGCACAGCTAGTGAGGGATCGCTGTTCCAGTGTCCTGAGAGACTATAAGCCCAGCCGGGCTTCATCTCTACTCACTACGGCCACCTCTGGTGGCTTCTCAACTCTGTTTAATAAAAGATAATTCTGTGTTGTGTGTCCTAAAGCTGAGCCTCACGGGACTTCCCCCCGTGGGCATGGTCATCTGCCACAGTGTCCAAGGGTCCACCCAAAAACTTACAAACAATAACAGCAGAGGAGCAAGGAGGCAAGATAAGGCAAGGTGAAGCACAGAGACAGCAAGCAACATACACTGCAAGGCAGGTGAATCTGTTGCTGAAGCAAGGCTTAGAATATGGCTAAGGTTTAAAATCCCAGCCACATGATTTCATCACTGAGCACCAATGTTTCAGTTTCTCGACACAGGGCCTTCAAGAATTGGTGCACTGCGTGAGCCTAGAGAAACCTGAGGTGGTGATGTCTCGGTTGCGTTGGTGGCGTTTAGGGGTAAGTGCAGCTGGTCACGGGCCAAAACATTACACAGAATTGTAATGGGTGACCAAAATGGTAAGGGGAATGGAACAGCTCCCCTACGAGGAAAGACTAAAGAGGTTAGGACTTTTCAGCTTGGAGAAGAGACGGCTGAGGGGGGATATGTTAGAGGTGTTTTAAAATCATGAGAGGTCTAGAACGGGTAGATGTGAATTGGTTATTTACTCTTTCGGATAGTAGAAAGACTAGGGGGCACTCCATGAAGTTAGCATGGGGCACATTTAAAACTAATCGGAGAAAGTTCTTCACTCAACACACAATTAAACTCTGGAATTTGTTGCCAGAGGATGTGGTTAGAGCAGTTAGTATAGCTGTGTTTAAAAAAGGATTGGATAAGTTCTTGGAGGAGAAGTCCATTACCTGCTATTAATTAAGTTCACTTAGAGAATAGCCACTGCTATTACTAGCAACAGTAACATGAAATAGACTTAGTTTTGGGGTACTTGCCAGGTTCCAATGGCCTGGATTGGCCACTGTTGGAAACAGGATGCTGGGCTTGATGGACCCTTGGTCTGACCCAGTATGGCATGTTCTTATGTTCTGAATGGGGACAAGGGATATATTCCATTCACTTAATGGTTTCGGCCTATTCTGGATCTAAAGCAGATCAATAAGGTGCTGAGGATCTCTCGCTTCAGGATGGAGATGAGTTTGGTTATGATAGTGGTGAGACAGAGAGAATTTTTTACTTGAATTTGACATAGGTTTCTGAGATTTGTGGTCCTGGGGAGTCACTTTTAGTTTTGAGTGCTACCATGCAGGCTGACCTGGGCTCTGAGAACCTTCTCCAAGGTGATGATAGTGATGGCGGTAGCTCTTTGCTGAGAAGGAATTTTGGTTCATTCATATCTGAAAAATTGGCTGATTGAGTGACGTCAGCAGCGGAAAGTGGATACATCACAGCCAGGGTGATTTAGTTGTAGATATTGGGCTGTGTGGTGAACTTTGCAAAGAGCAGGGTTCTTCCCACTCAAGTCTTGGAGTACCTGGGATGCTGATTCAATACCACGGAAGATCAGAGATTACTGAAGCTCCAGAGTCAAGTGTGAAGGCTGTTGGCAAGTCAAAAGCCGATAGCACAGGATTATGTTGAAATGCTGAGCTCAATTGCAGCAGGACTAGATTTCGTACCATGGGCAAGAGAACACATGAGACCCTTGCAAATGGCTTTACTATCAAGATGGTCCTCCCACTTGCAGGAATATTCCGCTAGGCTTCTGCTGTCACTTGAGGTCAGATCCGATCTGGCTTGGTGACTGTTTGTGGACAACTTGGAAGTGGGGATGGACCTGGAGACTGCATGGATAACTGTGGCACTCAATGCCAGTGTATTCGGCTGGGAGGTTCACTGTCACTAGTGGGTGGCTCAAGGACCTTGGAATTAGTCTATCAATCAGTTAGAGATGATTGCCATATGAAAGGCTGAATGGAAATTCATGCTTCTTCTTCAAAGTAAGGCAGCTTAAGTTCTCTCGGATAATGGGATGGCAGTGACATATGTAAATCATCATGGAAGTACCAAGAGTCTACAAGTTACTGGAAAGGTGGGTCTGTTGTTAAAGTGGGCAGAAAAGCACGTGAAAGTGCTCTCGATGGCTCACATAGCAGGAATGGAGAATGTTCTGACAGTTATCTTGAGCAGGCACACCCTAGATCCAGAAGGGTGGGAGCTATCTGAGGCAGCTTTTTCCCAGATAATGAACAGATGGGGCGTGCCAGTCATGGACTTGAAGGCTACAGACAGGAATGCCAAGGTAAAGAGATTTTACAGCTGTTGAAAGGAGAATGCAGGAGGCCTAGATGTCTTGATGCAGTTGTGACCATGCCAGGGTCTTCTGTATGTTTTTCCTGTTGTCGCTGGTGAGCCAAGAAATACAGAAAGTAGAAGAACATTTGATGGGCTAGTGATTTTGGGCCACTCGTCCATGGTATGCAGAATTGATGAGCTGGTAAGTCCAGTTAGCTGCTGTGCAGGTCCAGTGATTCTTGAGCCAGCTACTTATTGGCTTACGGCTTGCCCTTTGAAAGGGCTAGATTGAGCAAGAAGAGTTATTCTAGTAGAATGGTGGCTGCTGTTTTAAGAGACCAAAACTCCTCCATGTCGCTATTGTATGTTAGGGTGTGGAGAGTATTAAAAACATGGTGCTGAGAAATGGGTTTCTGCTACTTCAGCTTCAGTGATTTCAATGTTGGCCTTTCTTTAGGATGGCCTGGAGAAAGGCCTGTCCCTAAACTCCAAGGTGCAGGTGGCGGTTATCACTTGTTCTAGAGGTCTCATTAAGGGGAGGCTCCCTGGTGGAGCATCCAGACATTGTGTAGGGGAGTCGAGCAGTTCTGTCCTCCCAGGAGGGAGTTGATTTATCATGAGATCTCAATCTCATCTTAAAAACTTTGTCTGTAATTCCTTTCAAAAGAGCATCAGTGAAGTATGCAATGCTTCATATGGTCTTTTTGGTAGCAATATGCTCGGCCAGACCGAGTTTTGGAATTGCAGGCCCTTTCTCTGGTTTTCAGAAGAGTCCCTGTCTATTTGCACGGTTCCTTCTTTCTTACCTAAGGTAGAGTCACAGTTTTATCTTAATCAGGTGGCTTTCCTCCCCTCCTTCAAGATGGGGATGTGTTCCAAGAACTCTGAGGAACTTCACCGGTTGCATGCTCACAGGGAAGCCGACTAATCCGTTCAGAAAACCAGATGATCTTTTTGTTCTTTTCAGCAGCTTTAAACACTTCAGGGGCTTTAAACACTTCCTTAGCTAGGTGGATTAAAGAAGTGATTGGTTCAGCAAATATTTCTAAGGGGATATCACTGCCCAGGGCCTTTGGATATGTTCGACCAGAGCACAGGCCTTGTCATGGGCAGAGCTCCGGTTGATGTTGCCAATGGAGATTTCCAGAGCAACCACTTAGAACTGTTTGCATTTCTTTTAGAAACATTTACCATCTGGCTGTTCAAGCCAAGGGTGATAAGTTCAGCTCAAATATTTTGAGAGTGGGACTGGCAGTTCCCACCCCGTCTGAGGAATAGTTTCACTACCTTTCTCCTTCCCGCAACTTCTGCGCTTACTGTCACCTGACCCCCATCCTCTCCTTTTTCCTTCACTGCTCCACCTCCCCCCTCCCTGTTATTTGTAATTTCCTC
This sequence comes from Rhinatrema bivittatum, assembly GCF_901001135.1. Taxonomy (NCBI): domain Eukaryota; kingdom Metazoa; phylum Chordata; class Amphibia; order Gymnophiona; family Rhinatrematidae; genus Rhinatrema; species Rhinatrema bivittatum. Next base: position 482,319,162 of record NC_042618.1, read on the forward strand.
TTCCTCCTTTACAATGTTGATTGTGAACCGGCATGATATGTCCTATGAATGTCGGTATATTTTAAAAGCATTTAAATAAATAAATAAATAAATAAAATCCCATGCATCTGGAGTGGTCTGGCTGAATGAAAACAAAGGAGAAATGTAGTCTTACTAGCCAATTTCCTTTCCTTGAATCCAGACAGACCAGTCCAGGACCCTCCTGGACTGCCAGTTAACACATCATTCTGATTCAGTGCTAGGTTGCCCTGTTTTGTAAGAGTTTTGCAGAAATGAGGAGGTTATGGTCTGGCTCAATTGGCTGTCCTCCCTGTTCTGGAGGTGCTTTCATTTGCATACCTTGGAAGCTCCCTGTTCGTGGGGCTGAAGGAAAATGTTCCATACTTTTATTAGCTTGTTTCCGAAATCTTGATAAAACTGAGTTCAGCACATGATCTTATAAGGGATGATGTTGGCAAACCTGCTATTCTGCCTCCATCTGCTGGTTGAAGAGCATAAACCCATATGTCTAGACTGGTCTGGCTGGGCTCAAGGAAGGGACATTTCTCCTTAGCCTTCACAGTGACTTTCTGCAGCAGTTTTCTTAACCTGTGACTACTGATTTTGGAGGGACGGCCTGATCACAGCAATGTCTTTGTGTTGCTAACCGGTTTCCACTTTACAAGGCTAGACCTGACAGTGCCTCAAGAGATATTCAAACAATGAAATTCAGTGTCCCTGAATAACCTTATCCCAGAGTTCTTTCAGCAGCTCCTTGTCTGCTTTTGTTTTGACCTTTGTTTCAAATTTACTTCTTACAACCAAAACAGCTTGAGGCCTCAGAAGTAAACAGATCAGCTCAACTACTGTATTTGGACACAAGTGGTCTCTATTTAACTTATTTATGGGCCTTGTTAAGGCAATTTTATGAACAGGAGCTAATCTGAGTTTGCTAAAGCAAAGGATGTGCAGACTTTTTGGTTTTTTTATTCTTACAGCAATTACTTTCTTTCATGATGAAGGTGTAGAGTATGTTGTGTGGATCAGTGAAACAAACTCCTACTTTAGTGCATTTTGATTTCTGTTTATAGACGGTGTGAGAAGACATTGGGGCTGGTGGAGCTGTGGGAGGGGTGGCAGCTTGCAGTGCAGGCTTGCACAGAGAACCGACTTTCAACCAGGGGGAATAATCTGCTCTTTCTTTCCCCTCACCCCCCTTACATCCCTTTCCTTTTCCGTCTTTTTTTCAGCTACGCGCTGCTCCATGCTTCCAGAAAGACCTTCAGCAATGTGAAAGTCAGTATCTCCAGCCAATGGACCCCATCCTCTTTGAATGCCTCTGCCTTCATAGTAGAACCAGAAGAGGTGAGCGTAGTCCTAAGAGCGGCCCCATTTGGGAAGATCTTTACATAGAAACATAGAAGTGACGGCAGAAGAAGACCAACAGCCCATCCAGTCTGCCCAGCAAGCTACGCACTTTATCCATTTCCCCCCCCCCTTTTTTCTCCCTCCCACCCGTCTCTATTGGCTTCCAGCACCCTCCGGCCCCAATTCCCTTCCACCCCTCCACCAATGCAGAGAGCAGCGCCATCCTAGTGAACATCCAGCTCAATCAGGGGTAGCAACCGCTGCAACCAGCAGGCCACACCCCTGCCCCTTACCCACCCCGGTTTTGTTTGCTTGTTTGTTTTTGTTTTTTTAGCCTTAGACCGTGTGTGTTTGTGTGATTGTCCGTGTACAACAGTGAGGTGAGAATTGTTTGAGATCAAGAGGGGGAAGGAGAATTAAGGAGCGTAAGCTGTGGGCTGGTACAGACTCTTGATGCCGTTGTGTTTTTACATTAGATATGGAAGCGCATTCACTTGTTTCCAAACACGGATGCGGCCACACTCTTCCTGGGGCTGCTGGACAGCATCTTCCTCTTCTCCTATGCTGTGGTGAGTAGAGCTGTCTCCAGATCCCTTCACACCTGCCCCCGGTCTCAGCCAGCAATCAGGCCGATACAGTAAGGAGCGGTAGGAAGAGCTGCGTTAGTGCCGGGCGCACCCGCGGTTGCCGCACGCACAGTCCAGCTCACCTACCGCTCGATACTGTATTTAAATTGCTTGCAAATGCAAGCCGCGTCCAAGAAGCGTCCGTGAAGCGTTAGGCCCGCGCAACCCATTTTACTGTATAAAGCGCTATACAGTATCCTGGGTGCGCTGGCCTAACGCTTCACGGACGCGCTGGTACCTGTCATTTCAAATGACATTTGAAATGACAGGTACCAGGAAGTGGACGGTTCTCCTACGCTCGAGATTGCCCGTCCTCTCTCCTCTCCTCCCGAAGCAAGGCGCGAAAAGCAGCCTTGCTTTGGGAGGAGGGGAGAGAGAGGACTGGCAATCCCGAGCATAGGAGAACTGTCCACTTCGTTGCTACTTTTTTTTTTTTTTGGCATTTTCGATTTTTTCGATTTTTTTCCGCTTTCGTTGTTTCGGGAGGAGGGGGGAGAGGACTGGGTCTGCCCCGGAGACCAGCACCCATTGACATGGCCAGGGCAGGTGAGCGGGGGCTGGGGGAAAGTTTGCCGCCTACCCTTACCCCTGCCTCTTAACGCAGGGGTAAGGGTAGGCGGTAAGTTAGCAGGATAAACGTGCGGCAAAACGGCAGGGTAAAAAAGCGATAGTCGGGGCGTGCGTTACTGTATGGGAGGGAATAGCTAATTTGCTCGTTTACATTTAATATACCTGCCGCGTGCGGAAGGGGTTACCTGGTGATTTAAAGAGGCAGTAAGAATTGGTTAAAGGGGATAGTGTATCGCAGGAAGGGCTAACGCGGCCGGAAAGTGAGTAGAAAGCGGGTTAGGAGCGGGGTAACCGCGGCCGCACTTTACTGGATTGACCTGAATGTAACTTGCGCTTTTTCTTCTGTCCCAGGGTCTCTTTATTAGTGGAGTGATTGGGGACCGTTTGAACATGCGTTGGGTGCTCACCTTTGGCATGTGTTCCTCGGCCCTGGTGGTAAGTGTTGGGAATGCTCACATCCAAAGCCTGAGCTCTGTACAGCCATGAATGCACCGTTCTGATGTATAAGGGAAGGGCTGTATTCCACAGTTTGTCATTTGTAGCTGCTTTTACTGTGTCCTTTCTTTCCTTTGCTCAGTGGTTTCCTTTCCTCTTCTGCTATCTGCTCCATCTTTCTCCTGTCCAAGTTTGTCTGCGGTGTCTTGGCCCAGCAGTCTAGTGCAGGGATTTATTTAGCATGCTGCCAAGCACTGACAATTTTTATTTCTACATATCTGCCAGTTTAGCCATAGACCTGGGTACATTAGATTCTCAAGAGCTGAAAATGCTGGACACTCGAGAATAATTTAACATAGATGGCCGAGAAGTGCTGGAGGCTTCTATGATATGACCTCAGTCCATAGCCAGGCCAAGTGGGATTGCCCTAGGAAACCAGGGGTCAGAGTGTTGGTGACCCCTTTCCCACTCTCTCCGATTTCACCCTCCTTGCAAATAGGAGCACAGTGGCATTGCAGCACCCTTGGCTGCATTGTCCTACGCTTTCACCAGGACCAGAGCGTCACGCTTTAGACTGTGCAATTGAAAACCCGAAACTCCGGCTCTGCCAGTGGTGGAGGAGGATGTAGCTCAAGGCACTGCAATACTGCTGTCTTCTTCCTCACCCTGAGCTGTTATGGGAGGGCAAGCGAGGGGATCGGGAAGAGGAAGGGAAGTGAATGGAGAATGAGAGGATCGTTGGGGGAGAAAGGGGGATAGGAAGAATCAATGAATGAGAATGGGTAGTGAATGACAGTGAGATCATGGGGGAAGGAGTAAGGGAAGTGAAAGAGTGGGGATTGTGAGGGGAAGGGATGTGAATGAGGGATACTTGGGGGAAAGGGATAAGGGACATGACTAAGGGGGAGAGGGGAGCAAGAGAGAAGGGGGAAGAGAATAAGGGACGTAAATGAGGGAGGGGGGATTGTGGGGGGAAGGGATCAGGGAAGTGAATGAGGGAGAGGGCAGCATGGGGGAAAGGGATAGGGGAGCATAGGAGGCATGGGATAAGGAAAGTGAATGGGGGGATGAAGAAATAAATGAGGGAGAGGGAGCATGGAGGAAGGGGCAAAGGGAAGTGAATGAGAGGGGATTGTTGAGGGGAAAGGAAGTGAATGTAGGAGAGAGATCGGGGGGAAGGAAGTGAATGGAGAGAGAGATCGGGGGGAAGGAAGTGAATGAAGGAGAGAGAGATCGGGGGAAGGAAGTGAATGAAGGAGAGAGGGATCGGGGGAAGGAAGTGAATGAAGGAGAGAGGGATCGGGGGAAAGGAAGTGAATGAAGGAGAGAGGGATCGGGGGGAAGGAAGTGAATGAAGGAGAGGGATCAGGGGAAAGGAAGTGAATGAAGGAGAGAGAGATCGGGGGAAAGGAGTGAATGAAGGAGAGAGGGATCGGGGAAGAAGTGAATGAAAGGAGAGGGGGATCAGGGGAAAGGAAGTGAATGAAGGAGAGAGGGATCGGGGAAGGAAGTGAATAAAGGAGAGAGGGCTCGGGGAAAGGAAGTGACTGAAGGAGAGAGGGCTCGGTGGAAAGGAAGTGAATGAAGGAGAGAGGGATCGGGGAAGAAGTGAATGAAGGAGAGAGGGATCGGGGAAGAAGTGAATGAAGGAGAGAGAGATCGGGGAAGAAGTGAATGAAGGAGAGAGAGATCGGGGAAAGGAAGTGAAGGAGGGAGAGAGATCGGGGGAAGGAAGTGAATGAAGGAGAGAGATCGGGGGAAGGGAGGTGAGTGAGGGATCGGGGGAAGGGAGGTGAATGAGGGATCGGGGAAGGGAGGTGAATGAGGGATCGGGGGAAGGGAGGTGAATGAGGGAGAGTGAGGGATGGGGGGAAGGGAAGTGAATATGCAGGGGGGTGGGAGTGAGTGCCAGGAGAAAAGAAATGAGGGAGAGTGAGGATATCTTGGGGATGGGTGGAAAAGTGACTGGGGGAGCCTGAGGAGTTTGCAGGGAATTAGGGGAGGGAAGAAAGTTCCAGAGAGCTTGTGGGATGGGGAGATGGGTTAAATTGCCATTGAGAACGGGTGGGAGGGAAGAGGTTAGAGGTGAAATTAGGAGAGATCAGTAGGTGCAAATTGGGTGTAGGCAGTGATTGATGTGATTTGGAGGATTTGTGTGGTGCGAGGGGATCAGAGGAACGGAGTAATTGAGAGAGAGGCTCCATGTGAGAAACAAAGCATTTTCTCTCTCTCTCCCTCTCTTGGTCCAGGATGCACCACCTCCTTCCTTCTTCTCTTTCCTTCTCTCCTCCACTCCTTCTCCTTCCCTCTCTTTGCAATCCTTATTCCCTGTGCGTACCCAGATCAGTCCAGACTCCTGGGTTTTGCCTCCCTTCCAGCAGATGGAGACACAAATTTTCTCAGGCACCGCCTTATAAGAACATAAGAAAATGCCATACTGGGTCAGACCAAGGGTCCATCAAGCCCAGCATCCTGTTTCCAACAGAGGCCAATCCAGGCCATAAGAACCTGGCAAGTACCCAAAAACTAAGTCTATTATAACTTGAATATCACCTGCAACTCCTCGTACTCTCCTGGGCGCCGGGGGTGACAGCATGTCTTAGCGGAGTTATGTATTGCGAATCCGCAGGATGAGCCGAACCAGGACGTGGTGGACCCGAGCTTGCGTGGTCCGGCCAGAACTTTCCCCTTCCACAGCATGGTTAAGCAGCTGATAGTCAGGGAGTGGGATAATCCTGAGACAGGGCTCAAGTCAGTAGAGCTATGGATAAACTTTATCCCATGCCCGAAGAAACTCTGGAACTTTTCAGGGTACCTAAAGTGGATGCGTCTGTGTCGGCAGTCATTAAAAGAACCACCATACCAGTAGCAGGAGCAGCAGCTCTGAAAGATCTTCAGAATAGGAAGCTCAAGGTGCACCTTAAGATTTTTGAGGTCTCCATTCTAGGCATCCAGGTGGTAGAGTGCAGCAGTTTTATGCTTCGAGCAAGCCTCAGATGGGTGCAGAGTGTCAGAGATCTCTCGCCCCAGGAATCTGAGCAGGCGGAACATTTAAAGGCGGCAGTGGCATACGGGGCTGACGCCTTATATGATCTTATTCGCACCTCTTCCAGGACAATGGTGTCTGCGGTCTCAGCTAGGAGACTCTTTTGCGGTTTTCTAAACTGGTCAGTGGATGTTTCATTGAAAGCTGAGTTTGGAGCGCTCCCTTTCAAGGGCCAACTACTTTTTGGGGAAGATTTGGAGCAACTAATAAAGTAGCTTGGAGATAAGGTGCACAAGCTCCGGGAGGATAAGCCGAAAGGGCCAAAAGGTTTTCTACCGGTCCGCTCGCGGTTTCGCAGCCAAAGGCGCTTCTATCAGAGCAGAACTCCTTTTGCAAATCAAAGGCAGGCTTCGGGGAGGTGTGTTCCCAATCCTTTCGTGGATGCAGAGCAAACCGTGATGACTCCGGAAAAGGACCTAGTGGAGTTAAATCCATGCAATGAGTGGTGGCCGACCCACTCCTCAGTTCCTGTCATCGGGGGGGTGGGGTCGGTTGACCAGGTTTTACGAGGAGTAGGTCAAGATCACGTCGGACCAGTGAGTTCTAAGCATGATAGGACAAGGCTAAGCGTTAGATTTTGCTCGTCCGCTAAGAAACCTCTTTATGAGATCTTGCGTTTCCCCAGCAAAGAAGCTCATCGTGCAGCAGACCATTCAGAGGCTGAGGATGCTGGGGGGCCATGGTCCCCATCTCCAAGGTCGAGCAGGGATTATTACTCCATTTATTTTGTAGTGCCGAAGAAGGAAGGAACCTTTCGCTCAATACTGGATTTGAAGAAAATGAATGTAGCTCTCAGGGTCCTCTGTTTTTGGATGGAGACTCTCAGGTCTGTCATAGCGGTTGTGTGAAGTGGGGAGTTCTTGGCTGTGCCTTAAAAAAAAAAATAGAAGATTAAGGCAGGTGTGAGTGAAGGGGCAGTGTTTTTGCCAGCCTCAAGGGCTGGGGAGCAGTTTATCAGAGGCAGACTGCTCAAGATCTCTGCTCACCAACGGAGGTGTCCTGGTCTATCAATTGAGGAAGAATGGTGAGAGTTTTCTCAGACAATGTAACAATGGTAGCTTATATCAATTGTCAGGGCGGGACAAAAATTTGCCCTGGAAGCCCAGGAGCTCTATGTATGTGCAGAGCAGTATCTGGAAGATATAGAAGCATCGCATGTCGCTGGAGTGGACAATGTGCAAGCAGATTTTCTCAGCAGGCAACAGTTGGACCCTGGAGAATGGGTGTTGTTCCTGGAGGCATTAGACCTCATTTGCGCCAGGTGGGGCAGCCCTTAGCTGGATCTCATGGTGTCGAGATACAATGCCAAAGCACCACGGTTCTTCACTTGCAGACGGGAGGTTGGGTCCGAGGGGTCGACACTCTGGTTCTTCCTTGGCCAGTGGGGATCCTGCTGTAAGTGTTTCCTCCATGGCCTCTTGTAGGTCACATGTTGCATTGCATAGAATGTCACCCAGGGAGGATTGTTCTGGCGCCGGAGTGGCCACTTCATCCGTGGATTGTGGATCTCATGCACCTAGCAGTAGACAGTCCCATCAGGTTGGTTCATCTTCAGGGGTTGCTTCAGCAAGGATCTATCTTCTCAGATCGCGCAGATCACTTTTGACTCATGGCTTGGCTTTTGAGAGGCGGCGATTACATTTAAAGCGTACTCTGAGCTAGTGATTACTCCCTTACTTCAGGCTAGAAGGCCTTCTACTTCCCTAGCTTATATTAGGGTATGAAGAGTGTTTGAGTCCTGGTGCTTGAGGGAGAGTCTGGAGCCTTTACGGGTGGGACATTCCTCACATCTTAGCCTTTTTGCAGCAGGGTTTGAAGAAGGGCTTGGCCTACAGTTCGCTTCGGGTTCATGTCACTGCCTTGGGATGTTTTAGGGGCAAGCTTCAGGGGAATGTCTTTGGCCTCTCATCTGGATGTCATTTGTCTTCTAAAGGGGACTGAACACTTGCGCCCACCAGTGCAGAGGTTTTGATGACAGTGGAACCTTAACTTGGTTTTGTGGGTTTTGTGTGGCCCTCTGAACTTTTGCGGGGGGCATCGTTGAAGGATCTTACCTTGAAGATGGTTTTTCTGGTGGCCTTCTGTTCAGCCAGGTGGATTTCGGAGCTCCAGGCTTTGTCCTGTAGAGATCCTTTCTTGAGGATTTTGGATGAGTGAATATCTTTGCATATGGTGCCACCTTTCTTACCGAAGGTGGTTTCCTCGTTCCATCTGAACAGACAATGGAGCTGCCTGCATTTCTGAATTTTTCAGGGATATTGCATGCGAGGGAACTTCACTTATTGGATGTTTGTCCGATTCTGTTGCGATATCTTAAGGTCACTAACTGTTTTCGTCAGTCGGCTCGTCTTTTTGTCTTATTCAGTGGGACAGAAAAGGGAAGCAAGGCATCTAAGGCCATGATTGCTTGTTGGTTGAAGGAGACTATTTTTTAGCTTATCTTTGTAGAGGTCGAAAGGTTCCGGAGGGGTTGCAAGCACATTATATGAGAGCGGAGTATCAGTTGGTGTCGCCTTAGGAGATCTGTATGACTGCGACATGGTCTTCACACTTTCACCAGGCATTACCGATGTGCGAACATCCAACCGAAAGATGCCACCTTTGGCGAAAGTGTGTTGCGAGTGAGTCTTTCAGGATCCCATCCAGTGTAGGGGGGCTTGGGTACATCCTACTTATCTGGACTGATCTGAGTTATGAACAGGAAAGGAAAATTGGTTCTTCCCTGCTAATTTTTGTTTCTGGAATACCACGAATCAGTCCAGAGGCCCAGCCTCTTAATTCCGAAAGATTGTTTCTGGCAGTATTTTCTGCAGATTTTGATATGTGTATATATGTTGACCGTAATGTTTTGAAGGGTTTTCAGTTCCTTGTTGGATGCGAGAGCTCCATTTCAGGGGACTCCTACCTGGGGTTTGTCTGTTAGCCCTGGGAGGAGGAAAGTTTTGACAGTTTTTGGCTTTATGATGGCTTGGATACAGGTCAGTACTGAGGGACTGCAAGTGGCACTCTTGGTTATGTAGCAGTGCCTCAAAGTTTTTGTTCTCTGCCTCCATCTGCTGGTAGGGAGAGAAAACCCATTTGTCCGGACTGGTCTGTGGTATTCCAGGAACGAAAACTAGCAGGTAAGAACCAATTTTCCTATCTGTAGCAGTCCAGCTTGCTGTGTTTTCCCAATAGGAGGCGTATTAGTGTTCTAGGACCAAGTGTATTAGTTGCAGTGCTGTCTTTTCATTGGTTGGGGTGTTGGGATAGGAGGCGATGTCCTTTTGTGGATTACAAACTGGTTAAAAGACAGGAAACAGAGAGTAGGATTAAATGGTCAATATTCTCAGTGGAAAAGGGTAAACAGTGGAGTACCTCAGGGATCTGTATTGGGACCGGTGCTTTTCAATATATATATAAATGATCTGGAAAGGAATACGACGAGTGAGGTTATCAAATTTGCGGATGATACAAAATTATTCAGAGTAGTTAAATCACAGGCAGACTGTGATACATTACAGGAGGACCTTGCAAGACTGGAAGATTGGGCATCCAAATGGCAGATGAAATTTAATGTGGACAAGTACAAGGTGATGCACATAGGGAAAAATAACCCTTGCTGTAGTTACACGATGTTAGGTTCCATGTTAGGAGCTACCACCCAGGAAAAAGATCTAGGCATCATAGTGGATAACACTTTAAAATCGTCGGCTCAGTGTGCTGCAGCAGTCAAAAAAGCAAATAGAAAGTTAGGAATTATTAGGAAGGGAATGGTTAATACAGAGCTTTCCAAACTTTTCATGTTGGTGACACACTTTTTAGACAAACATAATTTCACGACACAGTAATTCAGTCTATTAGTAAACCAGAGGTTAAAGGTTAAACGAACGAAACATATTTCGACAATTTATGTATGTTTCCTTAAATATATACATAAATAAAATGTTTCACGACACAACCTATCTCATGAAAACCTTAAATTTATATTAAAAATATATATTCCAAGATTCATGTTATTGTTATAATTTGAGAAACAATAATAAAACAAATTGTCTGTCCCCCACACACTCATCTCTCTCTCCTCCCCCCAGCACATGTCTGGCCCCCACACACTCATATCTCTCCCCCTCAAGCACATGTCTGGCCCCCCAGCACGTTTGCCCCCCACTCACTCATCTCTCTCCCCAGCACATGTCTGGCCCCCACACTCATGTACCTCGTCTTTTTGATTGTTGCCAGTTAAGTGCTTCACTCCCTTCCATGATCACCAGACACTGCTGCTTGCAGTCAGTACTCCTCATGGCCAGGCCTCATCGGCAGCAGCAGCCAATGCAAGGATGGCTGGGCTCGTTCCACCCACCAAGCCCCCCCAAAAAACGCGATTGACAGCAAAAATCACCCAATAATAAGCAACCCATAAACCGAAAAAAAAAAAGTGAATCTCTAGAAAAAAAAAAGCCCAAACTCGCATCAGAGTTGACCGGGCTTGCGCGACACACCTGCACACTGCAGGCGACACACTAACGTGTCCCGACACACAGTTTGGAAAGCTCTGGGTTAATAGAACGGAAAATGTCATAACGCCTCTGTATCGCTCCAAGGTGAGACCGCACCTTGAATACTGTGTACAATTCTGGTCGCCGCATCTCAAAAAAGATATAGTTGCGATGGAGAAGGTACAGAGAAGGGCAACCAAAATGATAAAGGGGATGGAACAGCTCCCCTATGAGGAAAGGCTGAAGAGGTTAGGGCTGTTCAGCTTGGAGAAGAGACGGCTGAGGGGGGATATGATAGAGGTCTTTAAGATCATGAGAGGTCTTGAACGAGTAGATGTGACTCGGTTATTTACACTTTCGAATAATAGAAGGACTAGGGGGCACTCCATGAAGTTAGCAAGTAACACATTTAAGACTAATCGGAGAAAATTCTTTTTCACTCAACGCACAATAAAGCTCTGGAATTTGTTGCCAGAGGATGTGGTTAGTGCAGTTAGTGTAGCTGGGTTCAAAAAAGGTTTGGATAAGTTCTTGGAGGAGAAGTCCATTAATGGCTATTAATCAATTATACTTAGGGAATAGCCACTGCTATTAATTGCATCAGTAGCATGGGTTCTTCTTAGTGTTTGGGTAATTGCCAGGTTCTTGTGGCCTGGTTTTTGGCCTCTGTTGGAAACAGGATGCTGGGCTTGATGGACCCTTGGTCTGACCCAGCATGGCATGTTCTTATGTTCTTATGCTGTTTGAGTCCTGGGAGTTTCTGCTGTTACACCATGACAGGTTTGTTCCATAGGTGCTGAGTGCATTTTACAGGGCTTGGGGTTGGTAATGGAGGGAGTTCTTGTTGCTAGGATTTGGATATTCTATTTTTTGTATGGTGAGTGGTAAGGACACATGTGCTCTGCCCCCCAGACCTCTCTTAGGTTCTTTTCTCTTCTCTTGCAGATGTTTGTTTTTGGCACTGTTACAGAATGGTTACACTTCTATAACAAGATCTTCTATTGCTCCCTCTGGATTGTGAACGGCCTGCTGCAGTCCACTTGCTGGCCCTGTGTCGTTGCTATCATGGGCAACTGGTTTGGGAAAGCTGGGTGAGCCTCCCTTTTATCCTCCATTCTTCTGTCTTTGAGGGGAGCTGCTCACATCAGGGCGCTCTGGGGAAACTCATGGCTTATTCTAACAACACCAGCTGCTTGCAGGACCGACTGTAAAACTGTTCCTTTGAAGCAGCGTGTGAGCTTTTTGTGTGTGATGGAGATGTGGGAGGCCCCTCAGAAAGCCAGTTCAGCCCTGTGTACAGAGCTTTGCAGCTGCCGAGGCTTCCTGTACTACCCGCTCAGAAATCAGCTAACACTAATGTTCCACAGGGGAAGAGAAAAACAGGTTCCCTGTACGTACCAGGATCAGTCCAGGACACCTGGGTTGTGACTCCGCACCAGTAGATGGAGACAGAGCAAAACTTGTGGGCGGAGCCATATATGCCCCTGTGCCAGTCACAGCCCCTTAGTCTTACTCTGTCTCCAGTAGATGGTGCAGGTCCGGTCACAGCCCTGCCTGCCCTGATTCTGGTAGTTAGTCAGGGTTAGGGTTTTTCTTTTGTGATCAGTTCTTGAGCCTAGTTAGTGGTTTTTTTTTGCCAAATTGGGGTTTGTTCTTTTTGATTGAAGAGTCAGATCCCGGCTGCCCTGCCTCCCAGGGGGGTTGAGAGGTCCTGAGGGGACTACCCCCCCCTGGTCGAGGCCGCTGCTAGGGTCGAGGACCCGGCTCCACAAGTAGCAGCGTCAGGGGTGACACCGGGGAGCCCAGTTCACTCACCCCTGCAGGTACAGGGCTCCAGGACCCGGGACAGCGACAAGCGTCAGTAAAAAAAAAAAAAAAAAAAAAAAAAAAAAGGTTTTTGCTTTTGTTTTGTGTTCGGCCGGCTCTCCGTTTTCCTTGCGTTGCCGCTCGCCGCTCCGTTCGAGGGGGGTGCCGCTTGCAGGGGGGGAGGGCGCCGAATTAATTAATTAATTTCTATTTCTGAAGCGCGTCTTGGTCTTCCCGCGTTCGCCGGCGGCCGCGCGGCTCCCCATGCCGGGCCTGCGGCTCGGCGCGCGCGCGCCTACCTCGTGACGGTTTTTTGTTCTTCCGGCGTCCCGGGCGGGGAAGGGCCGTCCGGGACCCCTCGGGGGTCTCGCTCCCGGATCGCGCGTTCGCCGCCGCGGGTTGGAGGCGCCATAGGTAGGCCTCAGGACCGGTTCCCGCGGGAGTGGCGGCCATTTTGGCACAGAAAGAGAAATCGCGCGGGATGCGCCGGGGGATTCGGCCTTGCCTCCCGCGTTTTTTCCCCGCTGCGGGGCGCGGCGGGAGGGGGCTCCTCAGAGGGGCTTCGGTCCGGGGAGGTTTCCGGGGCCGATTCTTCTGGGTCAGGTTCTTTCTCGCAGGACTTTGCGCTATTGCTACGAAAGGTACTTGGTACTAGCGTAGCAAGCGCAGCCGAGGCGGGGATCCCTACAGAGGGTCCCCACAAGCTTACTCCACGGACGAGGGCTGCGGAGGGCGTCCAGGAGCCCTCAAGGGGGAATCGGGCCCCTCGGGGCATGCCGCAGGAATCGGATTCGGAAGATTCCCCCGTGGAGGTTACTGATTTTCCAAAGAGCCCCTGACGGGGGCCGAGGAGGCGGCGGCGGATGGCTCCGCCCAGCCCAGCATGGGAAAGGGAGTACAGACCATGGAAGGGGATGACCCCAAGGTAGTCCGACTGTTCCACAGGGAGGAACTATTGCCCCTTATTCCGGCCATCCTCCAGGAGCTGGGGATAGAGGCCCCACCTGTGGTGGTCCGCCAAGAGGCCAACATGGATCCTGTTCTGCTGGGCCTTACGGGTCCGGCAGTTGCCTTCCTGTTTCATTTTCTTCGGATATCTTCTTCTGCGCAGGGGATACTCCGGAATTAAGATTGGAGGTCAGCAAGGCCATGATTAAGCTCTATCCGCTCCCAGAGGAGGCGCTGGACCTTCTCCGTCTTCCAAAGGGGGATTCAGCGGTCTCCGCGGTGACAAAGATCTACTATCCCGGTCACAGGAGCTACGGCACTCCGGGATATCCAGGACAGGAAGTTGGAAGTGCAGCTTACGAAGATTTGAGGTATCCGCCCTGGGGTGCGGGCCGCCATCTGCACTAACTTCGCTATGAGAGCTAGTCTGCGCTGGGCCCAGGACCTTCGGGCGAAGGCGGGCCTGTCTGCGAAGGAGGCTTCTCAGGCAGATAGGTTGGAGGCGGCGATAGCATATGGAGCGGATGCCCTGCATGATCTGCTGCGTACATCCGCTAGGTCCATGGTGGCGGCGGTGTCTGCGCGTCGTCTCCTATGGCTGCGCAACTGGGCTGCGGATGGTTCGTCCAAGGCTCTCCTGGGGGGCTCTGCTTTTCAAGGGGAAATTGCTGTTTTTGGCATGGAATTGTGTGATTTGATGTTTTCTCTGGAAGAGAACAGGGCATTTAAACTGCCCGAGGATAGACCAGATCGTGGTCATCTTTTCCTGCCAGATCCCGGCTTCGGGGACCCAGGACATCGCCCCTTCAAAGATCCACCGGCCCTTTGTGTAGGCCGTCTTCCTCTCGGAACCTTCAGTGGTAGCAGTCCTTTCGGGGAAACGAGTCTTCGCCATGAAGTTCGAATGGTCCATCCCTCGCCGCGCCTGCAGCACGTCATTCCACAGGTTGGAGCGCGGTTAACGTTATGTTTCGAGGAATGGACCATAGTGACGTCGGACCAGTGGATCCTCGACGTGATAAGACACGGCTACGAGTTGGTTTTTCGCTCGCATCCCAGCGTACAAGTTTCTGGTCTTACCCTGCAAGGACCCCAAGAAAAGGGCGGCGGTGCTGGACTCCATCCGACGATTGGAAGGCTTGGGGGCCATTTCCCCCGTCCCTGTCGATCAGCGAGGCAGGGGCAGGCACGCCATTCACTTCGTGGTTCCCAAGAACGACGGCACGTCACGGCCAATCCTGGCTCTAAAAGGGGTAAACAGATGCCTTCGTGTTTCCCACTTCAAAATGAAGACAATTCACTCGGTGATAGCGTCGGTGCGTCCGGGCGAATTTCTGGCGTCCCTAGATCTCACAGAAGCGTACCATTCACATGGGCATCCAGCAGGTTCTGCAGTCTAGGAAGGCACTACCAATTTCGAGCACTCCCTTTTGGGCTCGCGACCGCTCCTCGGACATTCACGAAAGCGATGGTGGTAGTGGCAGCGCGGCTCCGTCGGGAAGGACTCCTGGTTCATCCTTACCTGGACGACTGGTTGGTCCGGGCAAAGTCAGAGGATCAGTGTCGGCGGGCGGTGGCCAGAGTGTTACAGCGCTTGCAGTCACTAGACTGGGTGGTCAACTTCAACATGAGTCAACTGACTCCCACTCAATCCTTGGAATCTCTGGGAGCCGTATTCGACACGAAGCGGGGCTAGGTGGTCTTATCTCAAGATCGGATATGCAGGCTGCAGTCTCAAGTGCGGCGTTGGTTCGCCCTCAGCCGCCCGCGAGTGTGCGATTACCTGACGGTTCTGGGATTGCTGGCTTCAACGCTCGCGTTGGTACCCTGGTTTTCTACCTACCGCTCCCATTCGCGGGCCAGGCGCGGTCCAGCCTGCTCTGGTGGCTGGATCCCAGTCATCTGTCCGGTGGAGTGTCACTTCTTGGGCCCAGGTGGACGATGGTTGACCACGGATGCCAGTCTCCTCCGGCTGGGGAGCAGTTTGCCTAGGGAAATCGGTGCAAGGATTTTAGTCAGTCGCAAGCCCGGTGGCCTATCAACCGTCTGGAGACCAGAGCGGTCCATCTGGCTCTTCAAGCCTTCCTACGGTGCTCTGGGGAAAGGCAGTCCGAGTTCTTTCGGACAATGCGACTACAGTGGCCTACATCAATCACCAAGGCGGGACGAGACGTCCGCGGGTGGCACGGGAGGCGCAGTCCTTGATGGCTGGTCGGAATACATCCTCAACAATGTCACAGTGTCTCATATTGCCGGGGTCCACAACGTCCAGGCAGATGTCCCCGCCTGGATTCCGGCGAGTGGGAGCTGGCGGGAGAAGCGTTTCTCCTCATCTGCAGGAAGTGGGGGGTTCCCCACATGAATCTGATGGCCACGTGGCACACCGCGAAGGCTCCGCGATTGTACAGTCGGCGTCAAGAGAGGGGAGCAGAAGGCGTCGACGCGTAGGTGCTTCCCTGACCGACGGTTCTCCGTGTTTCCTCATGGCCCATGATCGACAAGATGCTGCGGCGCATAGAATTGCACCCGTTCAACGTGATCCTGGTGGCGCTGGAGTGGCCGCGCCGCCCGTGGTTCGCAGACCTCTTCAAGTTGTCGGTGGCGGCTCCCCTTCGTCTACAGGGGTTCACGGGGCTGCTTCATCAGGGCTCCGTCTGTTTGGAGGATGCGGATCATTTTGTCTCGCGGCATGGTTTTTGAGAGGAATCGGTTGCAGAGAACAGGTTACTCGGCCGCGGTCATAGCTACGCTGTGGAGTTCCCGGAAGCAGTCTATGTCCCTGGCGTATGTCCGGGTATTGGTACTCTTTGAGGAATGGTATGTTGAGCGGGGTTTGAACCCCACTGTCGCTGCCGTTTCCGATATTCTGGTTTTTCTCCAGGCCGGGCTGGCCAAAGGCTTCGCGTGCAGTTCGCTACGGGTCCAGGTGGTGGCGCTTGGTTGTTTGCGAGGGAAGGTCCGGGGAGCCTCCCTGGCTCTTCACCTGGATATCGCCCGTTTTCCTGCGGGGGGGCTAAACACCTCCGTCCTCCCTTGCGTTCACCTTGTCCGTCTCCGCCGTAGGCTCGGCACCGTTGGAGCCCTTGAAGCGCGCTACGGTCCAAGCTCTCACGTTGAAGACCGTATTCCTAGTGGCGGTTGATTCGGCACGCCGTGTTTCGGATTTACGGGCGTTGTCATGTGTTTCGGATTTACGGGCGTTGTCATGTAGGGAGCCGTTTATGCGGATCTCTGACGTAGGGGTTTCCTTACGGGCTGTTCCTTCGTTTCAGCCTACGGTAGTGTAGGTTTTTCACGTGAATCAATCAGTGGAGCTTCCCGCTTTCGCAGTCAGGGAGTCTTCGGACCCGAAATCGAAAGAATTGCGAAAACTGGATGTGCGGAGGTCACTTCTTCACTATCTAGAAGTCACTGATCCTTTTCGGGTGACGGATCATCTGTTTGTCCTGTTTTCGGGCCCACAGACAGGTTCTGCGGCGCCTCGCACAACGATCGCCCGTTGGATCAAAGAGGCCAGTGGCTCAGCGTACCTAGTGCGGATAACTTGCGCCAGTGGGTCTCAAGGCTCATTCGACGCGGTCCCACGCTGCGTCTTGGGCGGAATCTTCTCAGGTGTCGCCTCAAGTGATTTGCAGGGCGGCTACCTGGCAGTCATTGCATACCTTCTTCACACATTATCGGTTGGATGTTCAGGCTACTGAGGCCGGAGGGTTTGGAGAGAGGGTATTCCGAGCGGGACTCTCTGCTTCCCACCCTCGGTAACTTAGCTCTGGTACATCCCAGGTGTCCTGGACTGATCCTGGTACGTACAGGGAAAGGAAAATTAGTTTCTTACCTGATAATTTTCGTTCCTGTAGTACCAAGGATCAGTCCAGGATCCCGCCCGCAGTGCTACAATCAAATAACGGAGAGTCCGCTCATAGTTCTTTAAGATTACAGCTCTCTGCTTGTTTCTTTCGCTCTCCCGGTTGGGGAGTCTGGTTCCCGTAGGGGTTGATATTGTTTCCATTTAAGTGGCGTGTTTTGCTAGTTGGCTATGGTTGCCTTATTGCTTTCTACTTTGACATTACGTATGACTGAGGGGCTGTGACTGGCACAGGGGCATATATGGCTCCGCCCACAAGTTTTGCTCTGTCTCCATCTACTGGTGCGGAGTCACAACCCAGGTGTCCTGGACTGATCCTTGGTACTACAGGAACGAAAATTATCAGGTAAGAAACTAATTTCCTTTTCCTAATATCTGTTGTTTATTTATTTATTTATTTATTTATTTAAGGTTTTTATATACTGACAGTCGTTAAGAAAACATCACATCGGTTTCCATACAACGTGAAAGCAGCCAACAGGGCTTTACAGTGTAACTGATTTATTTATTTATTTATTTATTTTTAATTTTTATATACCGGAATTCCTGTATACAATACAAATCAATCCGGTTTACATTAAACAATAAGTTACCCTTGTTGGGACGGTCCAACCTGGGCTTGTTACAAGGAACATTGAAAAGTAACCATAATAATTAACATTTAACATTAAACAGAACGTGTGTTCAACTTTTTACAAAGAAGTATAGTAGCGACAACCGGGCTACCAAACATTATACAAGAATACAATTATATATTATATTATTTGTGTTTGTTAAGATCAAATTGCAAATAAGAAGGTGTAAAATTAAGTGACTGTGGTGTTAGTGGTACGCTGCAATGAAAAGATCTGAAAGTCAGGAGGAGGTGCTTAGTTACACTCTGGTGATTGGAAAGCCTGCCTGAAGAGCCAGGTTTTTAACCTTTTTTTGAACTCTGGTAGACTGGGTTCGAGGCGTAGGTCTGGTGGGAGAGCATTCCATTGATGAGGTCCCGCCGATGAGAGTGCTCTTTTTCTTAGTGTTGATTTAACTGGAGCTGCGACTAATGTGCCTTTGTAGGCATTTCTGATGGGTCTGGAGGATAAATGTGGACGAAGTGGAGTAAGTAGTGATATAGGTGCGACATTATGGATTGCTTTATGAATAATGGTTAAGGTTTTATATAGGATTCTCTGTTTGATGGGAAGCCAGTGGAGACTGCTCAAGATGGGGGTGATATGGTCTCTTCTATTCGTGTTAGTTAGGATTCTGGCTGCGGCATTTTGTACCATCTGTAGGGGTCTGATGCTGTTGGAGGGGAGGCCAAGTAGGATTGAGTTGCAGTAATCAAGTTTAGAAAAAATAATGGATTGTAGGACGAGGCGAAAGTCATTGAAGTGAAGGAGTGGTTTTAGCTTTTTTAGGACTTGAAGTTTAAAGAAGCAGTCCTTGGTGGTTGTGTTTATGAATTTTTTTAAGTTAAGTTGGTTGTCAAACCATGCTCCTAGTTCCCTGTACGTACCTGGATCAGTCCAGACAGTGGGTTATGTCCCCAATCCAGCAGATGGAGTCAGCCCAAAGCTTCGAGGGGGCGTCACCATAAATACTACTACCCCCTCTGCAGGAGTTCAGTATCTTCTGACTCCAGCAGATGCGAGTAGTGGAATCTGGGCTTGCTCCCGATTGTCTTTTTCCTGTGTTCTTTTGCTTCCCTTGTTTGGAGGCTTTATTGTTTGTAGGTTTGTTTGGTTGGATCAAGTTGTGTTAAAAAAAAAAAAAAAAAAAGAAGTTAATTGTTTAATTGGGGAGGCGTGGCTTCTGTGTTGTTCTCTGTCTCTCCCTTTCTCTATTTACTGGCGCTGTCCGTGGCTGCTGCGGGGTAAGTGTGATTTTCTTTTTCTTCCCTTGCAGATAGGTTACACGCGGCTGCCGGTGCTCCGGCCTCCTCGCGTCTTCACCCTCTCCCGCGGCCATTTTGCGACTCCACGTGGGCTGCACCGGGGAGAGGGCTGCTCATCACCGGCGGGTCGTGCGGCCAGGAAGGCCCCCCCGCAGCGCCGTTTCTGTCTTCGGCGGGTAGCGCAGGCCACCCGGGCCCCCCCGCAGCGGCGATCCGTTTCGCGGCCCCCCCCCCCCCCGGGTTTTTTTTCAAGGCGTTCTGGGCTGTCGGGGGCTGTTTCCCTTGCGCTCCAGATGCCGCGGCCTGTGGGGAACCTGGATCGCGCGTGTCAAGGGAGGGAATTTGTGCTCGGTGCCTTCCCGGGGGGGAAGGCACCTCTCGGCCCCTCACGCATCGGTCCTCCATGACAGCCTTGCCCGGGCAGCGCGGGCCGGCCCCTCCCCCATTCCTGGCGGGAACGGCGGCCATCTTACATACGCTGCGTCCTGAAGGAGCCCAGGCAGCGCGGGGGGACGAGGTGGCTTCAGAGGGCTCTCCCCCGAGGTTAGTACCGGAGACAGACCCGGAGGTAGGCCCGCAGGGGCAGGGTCCCCCGGGGCCCCCACCCGCGGAGGTCCCCCCGACTAGGCCGGGGTTTTCCCCGGAGTTCATACGGCTGATGCATACAGCCTACCTGCAGGACCTGGCCGCGCCCGCGGATCCGCCACCACCCAAGCTCCCGCGACCTTCGTCCTCCTATCCGGCCCCCCCCCGCCCCGGCGGGTGTGGGGGCCCCACAGCTCCCCAGCCAACCACGGCTCCCCGTGGGCTCGGGGGAGCCTGGGTCGGCACCAGCCTCCCCTGGGTCGGACCCCGCGGCGGCGGGCCAAGGGGACTCCACTTCAAAGGGTGAGGACCCACGCACCCTGCGCCTCTTCCAGCGGGACGAGCCGGATGACCTGATCCCACAGATCATTCAGGAATTGGACCTTGATCCCCCGCCGGACCCGCCAGCTCCCGTCGCGCCCGCTGTAGTCACCTCCTCGAAGAAGGGAGACCCGGTGCTGGCAGCCCTTCGCCGAGGGCTCGGGCTT
Source organism: Rhinatrema bivittatum (assembly GCF_901001135.1). NCBI lineage: Eukaryota > Metazoa > Chordata > Amphibia > Gymnophiona > Rhinatrematidae > Rhinatrema > Rhinatrema bivittatum. The sequence continues at coordinate 482,339,235 of NC_042618.1, forward strand.
TTCCCATTCATGAGTCGTTCCTGCAGTTGCTCACCAGGGAATGGGATGCCCCGGAAGCCGCTCTGAAGGGCAGCCGTGCCATGGAGCGGCTATATCCGCTGCCGGAAGATTTTCTGGAGCTCATCAAGGTACCCAGGGTGGACTCCGCGGTGTCGGTGGTCACGAAGAGGACGACCATTTCGGTGACAGGTGGAGCAGCGTTAAGGGATACGCAGGATCGCAAGTTGGAAGTCTTCCTCAAGCGGGTCTTCGAGGTCTCCGCAGTGGGGCTGCGGGCTGCGATGTGCAGCTCGCTCGCCCAGCGAGCCAGTCTTCTCTGGGTGCAACTACTGCTTACGTCTCAGGCGCTGCCACCCGAGGAGGCCGCCCAGGCGGATAGACTGGAAGCTGCGGTGGCATACGGGGCGGACGCTTCCTATGATCTGTTTCGGGTCCTTGCCCGCTCCATGGCCTCGGTGGTGGTGGCACGTCGACTCCTATGGCTTCGCAACTGGGCGGCGGACACGTCCTCCAAGTCGAGTCTGGGTTCCCTGCCGTTCAGGGGTAAGTTCCTGTTCGGCGAGGATCTGGACCAGATCATCAAGTCTCTGGGGGAAAATGCGGTCCATCGCCTGCCGGAAGACAGATACTGCTCCAGCAGGGCGTTTTCGTCCTCCCGGACCAGAGCCAGAGCGCAAAGGCGCTATAGGAGTTATAGGCCGGCGGCGGCTCGGACCTCTGCCCCCAGGTCTCAGCCCTGGTCTCGCTCCTTTCGCGGGCGCCGCCCCACGCAATCTGCTTCCACGGCGGGACAACCCTCGCCCAAGTCCGCTCAATGATGTTCAGCTCGCCCACTCCGCCGTCCCCAAGATTGGAGGGCGGCTGGCGTTCTTCCACGAGGAGTGGGCGCGGATCACCTCGGATCAGTGGGTCTTGGACACCATAGGACGCGGCTACGCTTTGGAACTTGTCCGCGCTCCGAAGGGTCGGTTCATCTTCTCGCCCTGCGGCTCGGCCATCAAGCGAGAGGCGGTGCAGTCGACGCTGGACAGACTGTGGGAGATAGGTGCCATTGTGCCCGTACCCTCCGGAGAGGTGGGCTCGGGCCACTATTCCATCTACTTCGTGGTACCAAAGAAAGACGGCTCCTTCCGCCCTATACTGGACTTGAAGGAAGTCAACAAATCCCTCAGGGTGATCCGGTTCCGCATGGAAACGCTGCGTTCGGTGATCGCGGCGGTACACCGAGGGGAGTTTTTGGCCTCCTTGGATCTGACGGAGGCCTACCTTCATATCCCCATTCGCCAAGAACACCATCGCCTTCTACGGTTCAAGATTCTGGACCAGCATTTCCAATTCGTGGCGCTTCCGTTCGGCCTAGCAACGGCCCCACGCACCTTCACCAAGATCATGGTAGTTGTGGCGGCTGCCCTTCGGAAGGAGGGTATTCTAGTTCATCCTTACTTTGACGACTGGCTCATACGGGCGAAGTCCTTCCGGCATGGCCAGGCGGCAGTGGCCAGGGTGATAGAGTTTCTGCAGTCCCTGGGATGGGTGGTGAACTTCTCCAAGAGCTCCCTCGTGCCTTCGCAGCGCTTTGATTTCTTGGGGGCGACCTTCGACACCCGTCTGGGGGCGGTTTTTCTGCGGCAGGACAAGGCGCACGCCCTGCGGGAGCACATACAGCGGTTCTCTGCATTACCAGCTCCCACTTCCTGGGACTATCTACAGCTCCTGGGGGTGATGGGTTCCACCATTGACATGGTTCCCTGGGCCTTTGCGCGCCTCCGGCCGCTACAAAGGGCACTTCTATCCCGCTGGAAACCACTTTCGCAGGACTACCAGGTGATACTCCCGCTGCCCCAGTTTGCACGGAGCAGCCTGGACTGGTGGATGGTCCCGGAGAATCTGGCTCGAGGCATGTCCCTCGATCTACCAAATTGGGTAGTGGTAACCACCGACGCCAGTCTCGTAGGCTGGGGGGCAGTCTGCGACCGCAGCGCCACGCAGGGGACGTGGTCCGCGGAGGAGTCGACGTGGTCCATCAATCGTCTGGAGACCCGAGCGGTCAGGCTGGCTCTTCTTCACTTCCTGCCACTCCTTCGGAATCGGGAAGTCAGAGTCTTGTCGGACAACGCGACCACGGTGGCCTATATCAACCGACAGGGCGGCACCCGCAGTCCGCAGGTCGCGCTCGAGGCGGAGATGTTGATGCAGTGGGCGGAACGGCACCTGGCCCGCCTGGCGGCCTCGCACATAGCGGGAGTGGACAACGTCCAGGCGGATTTCCTCAGTCGCCAGCTCCTGGATCCCGGAGAGTGGGCCCTCTCCGACGAGGCCATGCAGCTGATCGTTCGGCGGTGGGGTCCCCCCCACCTGGATCTTATGGCATCCGCTCAAAACACCAAGGCGCCTCGTTTCTTCAGTCGCCGGAGAGAACGGGGGGCGGAGGGCGTCGATGCCCTAGCGCTCCCGTGGCCGGCCGAGCTACTTCTATACGCGTTCCCCCCGTGGCCACTGGTGGGAAGGCTACTACGGCGGAAAGAGGCTCATCGGGGGACTGTCATCTTCGTCGCGCCAGAGTGGCCGAGACGACCTTGGTTCGCGGACCTTCTCCACCTAGTAATCGACGGGCCCATACGGCTGGGACATCTTCCCCGCCTCCTCCACCAGGGACCAGTATTTTTCGACCAGGCAGAACTCTTCTGTCTTGCGGCCTGGCTTTTGAGAGGCGTCGCCTTCGACGACGGGGATACCCGGAGGCGGTAGTGTCCACGCTGCTGCGTTCTCGGAAGACCTCGACGTCGGTGGCCTATGTGCGGGTCTGGAAGGTGTTCGAGCTGTGGTGTACCGACCTGAACACAAGACCCTCGGAAGCGTCTGTCCCTCAGATCCTCCAGTTCCAGCAAGCGGGGGTGGACAAGGGGCTCGCTTACAACTCGCTTCGGGTTCAAGTGGCCGCTCTTGGCTCCCTCCTGCGGGACGGAGGATCTCTGTGGCGACACCCGGACATCGCCCGTTTCCTCAAGGGGGTCAAGCATTTGCGGCCTCCACTGCGCGATCCTTGCCCCTCGTGGAGTCTCAATCTGGTACTACGCTCTATGTCAGGACCTCCGTTTGAACCGCTGCGGAATGCGACGATCAAGGATCTCACCCTCAAGGCGGTGTTCCTAGTGGCCATCTGCTCCGCTCGGCGTATTTCGGAGCTGCAGGCCCTGTCGTGTAGGGAACCTTATCTCAGGTTCTCCGATTCGGGAGTTTCACTTCGCACTGTCCCCTCCTTCCTTCCGAAGGTGGTGTCCGCGTTCCACGTGAATCAGACGGTGGAACTTCCATCGTTCTCTTCGTCGGAGCCGCGGTCTCTTCGTCTCCTTGATGTCAAGCGCACCCTGAGGCTCTACCTGGAGGCTATGAATGATTTCCGGACTTCTGACCATCTCTTCGTCCTTTGGTCCGGTCCCCGTAAGGGATCTCAGGCTTCGAAGACGACCATTGCCAGATGGCTGAAGGCCGGCATTGCCGCCTCCTATATTGGGGTGGGGCGGACTCCCCCACCCGGCATCGTCGCACACTCTACACGCGCTCAGGCGGCCTCCTGGGCAGAGAGCCGCTCGGTGTCTTCGCAAGAAATCTGTAGAGCGGCCACCTGGAAATCGTTGCACACGTTCTCGAGACACTATAGACTACATCTCGCCTCGTCCGTCCAGGGACACTTTGGCGAACAGGTCCTACGAGCAGGCCTCGCAGGATCCCACCCGGGTTAGGGAAGCTTGGGTACATCCCACTGTCTGGACTGATCCAGGTACGTACAGGGAAAAGAAAATTATTACTTACCTGCTAATTTTCGTTCCTGTAGTACCATGGATCAGTCCAGACGCCCACCGCATTTGGGTCCTAGGGCCTACTCCTGCTCGGCTGTATGTGGATGCTGAGTCTGTTCAGCTGTGTCTCCTTTTACAGTAGTGCCCTTACTGCTGCTGTTTGTTGTTACGTGTTTCCAGTTTTCTCTCTGTCACTGTTTTACTCCCTTGGAGGTTGACACGCTATGTTCGTGTCCGCCCACCCGTTGGTGGGTCGGTTTTCAGTTTACTAAGTTATCACTCAGCGGCTTATTGGTGCCGTCCTGTTTCAACTTGATCCAAGCAGGGGGTTTCTGTTTACTCGGGCTTTGATATACTCGATACTGAACTCCTGCAGAGGGGGTAGTAGTATTTATGGTGACGCCCCCTCGAAGCTTTGGGCTGACTCCATCTGCTGGATTGGGGACATAACCCACTGTCTGGACTGATCCATGGTACTACAGGAACGAAAATTAGCAGGTAAGTAATAATTTTCTTATTCCTGACGTCTGCAGAGAGATTCTTGTTTGAAGATGTGGATTGTGCAAGGCTAGGTGTAGCTTGTGCCATGCTAGTAGTGTGGGTGTTTGGGTTATGTGAAATAAGAAGCATCTCTGTTTTGCTGGAGTTTAGAATCAGGTTCAGGTTGGAAAGTAATTGTTTAATTGGTTGAAGACAGTTCTCCCAGAAGGTGAAGGTTTTTTGGATTGATTCTGTGATGGGGATGAGGATCTGGATGTCATCTGCATAGAGGTAATGAGTAAGCTTTAGTTGTGAAAGCAGATGGCAGAGGGGGAGGAGGTAAATGTTGAACAGGGTGGGAGAGAGGGATGAACCTTGTGGTACGCCTTGGTCTGATAGAATGGGGTCAGATAATAACTGATAATAGAACAGGGGGGAGGGGGAGGGAAGGAGGGGGGAGAGGGGAAGGTAACCAGGGGCTTTGCTGTACATTCAGTAAGCGTGATACAATATTAGGTACATATGTACAAGTTATATACAATAAGAATGCAAGGAAGGAGGGGGGCATTAAATACAAAAAACTAGGGGTCGTGGACCTGGAGGATGGGGGGGAGGGGGTGGGAAAGGAGGGCGAAGGTGTAAGGCAGGACAGGGGGTGGAGAAGGGCGTAGGTGTAAGGCAGGGCAGGGGGCGGAGGAGGGATCATGTGTAGGCGTGTCTGAACAGCCAAGTCTTGAGTTTCTGTCTGAATTTCTTAGGGCAGGTCTCGAGGCGTAGCTGGGTAGGCATTGTGTTCCATAGAGAAGGGCCAGCAAGTGAAAGGGCGCGTTGATGGTGGCTGTTAGTTGAAAAAGTTTGGGAGAAGGCATGTGCATAGTTGCTATATATGGCGTTCTGGTGGGTCTGGAGGTGGAACAGATGTGTAAAGTGTCTGTGAACCAGAGCATGTCTGGATTGTGGATGGCTTTGTGTATGAGGGTGAGAGTCTTAAATTGAATTCTGGTGGTGATGGGGAGCCAATGGAGTTGTTTGAGAATGGGTGTGATGTGTTCTTTTCTGCGAGTGCCTGTTAATATTCGCGCAGCTGCGTTTTGTAGTAGCTGCAGTGGGGCTGTGGTGTTCTTCGGTAGACCTAGGAGCAGTGCGTTTGAGTAGTCTATCTTAGATAAGATGAGGGCTTGTAGGACTGTTCTAAAGTCGCTAAAGTGCAGGATAGGTTTAAGTTTTTTGAGGGTATGTAGTTTATGGTAACAATCCTTGATGGTGGAGGAGATAAATTTCTGGAGGGTGAATTGGGAGTCAAGGATTACACCCAGGTCTCTTACGTTTTGTGAGAAGTCTGGGGGGGGTATGGGGAGAGATGGTGGGGATGGGAAATGGGTTGATGTGTTGGGGTGCGATGATCATAAGTTCGGTTTTGTTAGAATTTAGGGCTAAGTTGAGTTGGGTGAGTAGGCTGTTGATAGAGGAGAGGGCACTTTCCCATCTTTTTAGGGCGCTGGAAATGGTGTCAGTGATAGGTATGACGATTTGCACATTGTCGGCGTAGATAAAGTGAGGGAGACCAAGATTTGAGAGTAGATGGCAGAGGGGAAGAAGGTATATGTTAAAGAGTGTAGATGATAGGGAGGAGCCTTGGGGTACGCCCCTTGTAATGTTGATAGGTTCGGATTCGTGGTTTTCAATTTTTACTTTGAAGTGTCTGACACTGATGTATGATTTGAACCAGCGGAGAGGGGTCCCGGAAATGCCAATGTCAGCTAGCCTATCAAGCAGTATAGAGTGATTGATGGTGTCGAAGGCTGCAGAGATGTCTAATAGAGCTAGAATGTAGGTGTGACCTTTGTCTAAACCTCTGATGATGTAGTCAGTGAGGGAGATCAAGAGTGTTTCGGTACTGAAGAGTTTTCGAAAGCCGTGTTGTGATGGATAAAGGATCTGGTGCTGATCTAGGTAGTTCGATAGTTGTGTTGACGGTTTTTTCAAGAACTTTAGCAAGGAAGGGAAGGTTGGAGATGGGGCGGTAGTTGGATAAGTCAGTTGGGTCAAGTTTCAGTATCTTAAGGATAGGTTTTACTATGGCCAATTTGAGCTGGTTAGGAACATCTCCAGTGGACATGGAAGTGTTGATAATGTCAGCTAATGGTTGGGAGATGCTGTCTGGGATAGTCAGGAGAACTTTGGGGATCATGTTGGAGGGGTGGGAGGCGTGTCGCATTTTCTTAAGTATTGAAGAGATTTCAGAGGCAGATGTGAGTTCGAAGGTGTCCATTTTAGTGTCAGAGTTTTTTGGGATGAATTTGGTTGGTGTGGGTACAGTGGGAAAGCGGGAGGAAAGTGAGGTTATTTTATTGTGGAAAAATTGGGCGAGCTCATCACATTTGGTTTTGGCGTCTTCGCAGTGTGTCGCCTTGGGAGAAGTCCTGGTGAGGTTAGAGATGAGTGAGAAAAGGGCTCTTGGATTGAATTGAAAATTGTGAATTCTGGTGGCATACTGGTCTTGTTTTGTTTTGAGAGTGCTGGATCTGTAGTCATGCAGTAGGGTTTTGTATTTGGCGAGTTGCTTGGCTGATGGATCTTATTTATTTTATTTATTTATTTAACATTTCTTTTATACTGATATCCGTTCGCACATCGTATCGGTTCACAGTGAACAAAAAACCATTGGGCAGTGCCCGTACATTTAACATATAACAGATAACATAATATAATATGATGAACTAGGCAACATATAAATAAATTTTTGGGAGGAGCCCTTACATATAACAGGCATCATTGGGTAGATGCTATGGAATATAACTATAACTTTGCGCCATAGTTTTTCTTGAGTTCTGAGTTTGTGTTTTTGAAGTTTTAGTTCGGGGGGTGTGCCATGGTTGTTTTGTTTTAGCGGGAGGCTGGATCTCTTTTGTTATCAGAGGGCAAAGTTTATTGGCTGTGTCTTTGGTGATGTGGTTCCATGACGTGATGGCGGTTTGTGCGTCCGAGAGGTCTAGATTTTTGAGCTTGTCAGTAAGGATGTCATTGAGGTCATCCCTGGGACAAGATTTCCTGAATTGTATCGTTGTTTTTGTGTTAGATTGATTAGGGATGTTCTTTATTGTACAGGATGTTTTAATAAGAAAGTGGTCTGACCAGGGTACAGGAGTGTAGGTGGTAGGGTTTGGGAGGAGAAGGGAGTTCATGAAAATAATGTCAAGGGAGTGGCCTGCTTTGTGAGTGGGGTTGGTTATGATTTGATGGAGGTCCATCACGTTAAGAGATGAAAGGAGCGCCTTGCAGCTGTGAGAGAGGGGAAGTGAGTCGATGTGGAGTCGATGTTAAGTATCGTCTGGTGTCCCAAGTGTCTAGCAGATGCTTTCTGCTGTTGCTGATTCATGGCAGGGAACACAGTCACACCCGTAAAAGATTGAAATGAGACCCAGGATGATTTCACAGAATGAACAGAGGTGTTTCAGATTCTCTGCTATGCAAACCTGTGAGAACTGTTAGGCAGTCATAAGAGATTGCTGCTGTTCTTTGTAATAGTTTGAAAAATATAGGGCTCCCTCATTCTAATACCCATACATTAAACCAAAAGCATCATCCCCGTGAGGAGTTCTTGGATTGTATTTGTTACAACAGCAGATTTCTCTCCACGCAATACTCTTCAGCCTTTAGGTCATGACCCACACGCTGGTTCTGATCCAGCTGCTCACTCTGTAGCACTGTCCCCAGCAGCAGCGTGTCCTGCACAGTTGTTCCTGTCTCTCCTGAGGCCTCCTGGCTCCTTGCAGGGGTGCAGCCAATAGACTGGGAAGGTGAAAGTGACTGCAATCAAAAGGGAGAACAGTGGAGGGGCTGGAGACGGAGAGAGCTCTACTCCGTTCTAATCCAGACGTAAGTGGTGCTCACTGGTAGACCTGCCAGGTCTCCCTCCTTAGGTGATTGACAGCTGAGGCTGCTCCTCGTTATGCTGCAGGAGGAAAGGGGGTTGCATGGGAGGACAAGCAGGCAAGCAATCTTCCAAAATTAAATCTAAAAAGAGACTGAAGTCATAGTCTCCCCCCAGACCTACGCCTTGAACCCAGTCTGCCAGAGTTCAAAAAAAAGTTAAAAACCTGGCTCTTCAGACAAGCGTTCCAATTTACAGAATCCAACTAAGCACCTTATCCTGATTGAACCTTAAATTTATTGTTTTATACAGTTAACAATATTCAACATATATATATGCAATATTTAACTTTTTAATTATTTTAATTTAATTTAGGTCACGAAAACATTCAATGTTTAATTGTTAATTGTTATTTTTCAATGTTATTTTTCAATGTTCATTGTTCGATGTTCATTGTTCGATGTAAACAACCCCGGTCTGACCTCCCAGACTGGGGCAATCTTTTCGTTTATTGTAAACCGGACTGATTTGTATTGTATACAGGAATTCCGGTATATAAAAATTAAAAATAAATAAATAAATAAATAAGCGAGCCTCTCCTTTTTCCAAAAAATCATTGATAAAAATGCTTGTTTTGGTAGTGGAAGAGAGAAGATCCTGATGAAGGAAGGCAGCTTTTAAATCTTAGGCCTTATTGTCTGCTTTTAGCCTCATTAACTAACTTTTCTTTTTAACCCTTTATGAAATACCTGAAGTCTCTTCTGTATGTTTGTCTTATTAGATTGTAAGCTCTCTAGAGCAGGGACCGCGCTGCGTATGTTGTGTAGGAAGAGGGGGGATGGATGAGTGGCTGGGAAGGTTAAGGGGGAGGAACGTCAGTTTTAGTAATGCTTCATTTGTTCATGTGATGCAATTTTGAAAGGAATTCTCTGTGGTAAAAGGGAAGGGTGCCAGTGTCACTCCGGGGCAGGGTGTAGACAAGAGAGACTCCATGAGGAATCTCCTTTGGAAAACGGGTTTAAGGGCTGCACGCACTGTGGCCACTTTGAAATGGGCCTCCCTGTGTGTTAAAATGAAAGGTGGGTCCTGTTGTGTTCTCAGGCTGGGAAAGGCCTCTGTTGATTCCTGGTCGAACCTGCCCTCTGTGTCTCTGTTTCTGCCTTCTCTTCCAGGCGGGGTTTCATCTTTGGGCTCTGGAGTGCTTGTGCCTCAGTGGGGAATATTCTGGGTGCATTCCTAGCCTCCTCCGTTGTGCAGTACGGCTATGAGGTAGGTGTGATTGGTGCTGGTCCGTGCAGATCTGCCCCTCAAGCCTTGGGAGATGGAATCCCTCCACTGTCTTCTTCCTGGTAAATCTTCCACTCACCATCACTTTATCTCTTGGAAAGCATCAGGGCCTGCTGCTGATCTGAAAGTTGCCGCAGCCCTGCCAGTGCACTTTACTCCCTGGTGTGAGCTGACGCTGCACTCCAGAGAATTCCTCTGGCAGTAAGAAGTTTCTCATGGGTTTGTAAAGGCTCAGCTGGTGCACACCAGGAGCTTTCTATGCTGGTGTCCCTCCTAAGTGTCAGAGTGATGAGACCCTTTTGCCCTCCCCTAGCCTCCATCTGCTACACTTCTCTACACAAGCCCAGTCACCTTTCCTGAGATTTTGTTTCCACTGTGTGCAGCTGGGGCATATCCGAAACCCAAGGAAGAGCCTTCTACTACCATCTTGTGCTCCTCTAGCACCGATCCCCTGCCGCCCTCTTGCCTGCTCCTCTCGTCTGCTCCCCTGCCGCCCTCTGGCCTGCTCCTCTGGCACCGCTCCCCTGCCGCCCTCGGGCCTGCTCCTCTGGCACCGCTCCCCTGCCGCCCTCAGGCCTGCTCCTCTGGCACCGCTCCCCTGCCGCCCTCGGCACCGTTCCCCTGCCGCCCTCGGCACCGTTCCCCTGCCGCCCTCGGCACCGCTCCCCTGCCGCCCTCGGCACCGCTCCCCTGCCGCCCTCGGCACCGCTCCCCTGCCGCCCTCGGCACCGCTCCCCTGCCGCCCTCGGGCCTGCTCCTCTGCCACCGCTCCCCTGCCGCCCTCGGGCCTGCTCCTCTGCCACCGCTCCCCTGCCGCCCTCTCGCCTGCTCCCCTGCCGTCCTCTCGCCTGCTCCTCTGCCGCCCTCTCGCCTGCTCTTCTGGTCAGCCCCCTCCCTTGCTCCTCTGGCACCGCTCCCCTGCCGCCCTCTGGCCTGCTCCTCTGGCACCGCTCCCCTGCCGCCCTCTGGCCTGCTCCTCTGGCACCGCTCCCCTGGCACCGCTCCCCTGCCGCCCTCTCGCCTGCTCCTCTGCCGCCCTCTCGTCTGCTCCTCTGCCGCCCTCTCGCCTGCTCTTCTGGTCAGCCCCCTCCCTTGCTCCTCTGGCACCGCTCCCCTGCCGCCCTCTGGCCTGCTCCTCTGGCACCGCTCCCCTTGCACTGCTCCCCTGCCGCCCTCTCGCCTGCTCCCCTGCCGCCCTCTCGCCTGCTCCTCTGCCGCCCTCTCGCCTGCTCCTCTGGCACCGCTCCCCTTGCACTGCTCCCCTGCCGCCCTCTGGCCTGCTCCCCTGCCGCCCTCTGGCCTGCTCCCCTGGCACCGCTCCCCTTGCACCGCTCCCCCGCCGCCCTCTGGCCTGCTCCCCCGCCGCCCTCTGGCCTGCTCCCCTGGCACCGCTCCCCTTGCACTGCTCCCCTGCCGCCCTCTGGCCTACTCCCCTGCTGCCCTCTCGCCTGCTCCTCTGGCACCGCTCCTCTGGCACCGCTCCCCTGCCGCCCTCTCGCCTGCTCCTCTGGCATCGCTCCCCTGCCGCCCTCTCGCCTGCTCCTCTGGCACCGCTCCCCTGCCGCCCTCTCGCCTGCTCCTCTGGCACACCTCCCCTTGCACTGCTCCCCTGCCGCCCTCTCGCCTGCTCCTCTGGCACACCTCCCCTTGCACTGCTCCCCTGCCGCCCTCTCGCCTGCTCCTCTGGCACCGCTCCCCTTGCACTGCTCCCCCGCCGCCCTCTGGCCTGCTCCTCTGGCACCGCTCCCCTTGCACTGCTCCCCTGCCGCCCTCTGGCCTGCTCCCCTGCCGCCCTCTCGCCTGCTCCTCTGGCACTGCTCCCCTGCCGCCCTCTCGCCTGCTCCTCTGGCACACCTCCCCTTGCACTGCTCCCCTGCCGCCCTCTCGCCTGCTCCTCTGGCACCGCTCCCCTTGCACTGCTCCCCCGCCGCCCTCTGGCCTGCTCCTCTGGCACCGCTCCCCTTGCACTGCTCCCCTGCCGCCCTCTCGCCTGCTCCTCTGGCACACCTCCCCTTGCACTGCTCCCCTGCCGCCCTCTCGCCTGCTCCCCTGGCACCGCTCCCCTTGCACCGCTCCCCTTGCACCGCTCCCCCGCCGCCCTCTGGCCTGCTCCTCTGGCACCGCTCCCCTTGCACTGCTCCCCTGCCGCCCTCTCGCCTGCTCCTCTGGCACCGCTCCCCTTGCACTGCTCCCCTGCCGCCCTCTCGCCTGCTCCTCTGGCACCGCTCCCCTTGCACTGCTCCCCCGCCACCCTCTGGCCTGCTCCTCTGGCACCGCTCCCCTTGCACTGCTCCCCTGCCGCCCTCTCGCCTGCTCCTCTGGCACCGCTCCCCTTGCACTGCTCCCCCGCCGCCCTCTGGCCTGCTCCTCTGGCACCGCTCCCCTTGCACTGCTCCCCCCGCCACCCTCTGGCCTGCTCCTCTGGCACCGCTCCCCTTGCACTGCTCCCCCGCCACCCTCTGGCCTGCTCCTCTGGCACCGCTCCCCTTGCACTGCTCCCCTGCCGCCCTCTCGCCTGCTCCTCTGGCACCGCTCCCCTTGCACTGCTCCCCTGCCGCCCTCTCGCCTGCTCCTCTGGCACCGCTCCCCTTGCACTGCTCCCCTGCCGCCCTCTGGCACCGCTCCCCTTGCACTGCTCCCCCGCCACCCTCTGGCCTGCTCCCCTGGCACCGCTCCCCTTGCACCGCTCCCCTGCCGCCCTCTCGCCTGCTCCTCTGGCACCGCTCCCCTTGCACTGCTCCCCTGCCGCCCTCTGGCCTGCTCCCCTGCCGCCCTCTGGCCTGCTCTTCTGGTCAGCCCCCTCCCTTGCTCCTCGGGCAGCACTCCCCTGCAGCCCGCTCCCATGCTCCTATGGCTCTGCTTCCTCCCTGTCACTCCCTCCTATGTCTCTCTGGTTTTCCAGCCCTCTCCTGTGACCCTGTATTTGCACTCCTCCTGCAGCCCGCTCCCATGCTCTTCTGGCTCTTCCTTAGAATTTTTCATGACCCTCTCTCCCTCAAAGACCTGCAGTACCTTCCTGCAACTGAGGGTAGGGGCAGGGCTTCTGATTGCTTTCAAGGATTGGAGACTTAGGGGCACATGTGATGTTACAACCTTCTTTTCCAAATTCTCAGTACTCCTTCCTAGTGACAGCATCGGTGCAGTTTGCTGGAGGCCTGATCATCTTCTTCGGTCTCCTGACATCTCCAAAGGAAGTGGGTAAGTGACCCTGTTTCTGTGGGATTTGTCTTTCTCCTCCTGAACACTAAAGAGGCAAAATCTGCTTCCTCCACCACAAAATAGAGCTGAAGCTTCTGTTTTCAGTTTGTTCAAGGTAAAACGTGTTCTCGCGGTATCAGCCTCGCTTAGAGAAGTAATCAGGGTCTGAATGGAGCTTCCTGGACTTAGGGTGGTTCCTGGGGTAAGCTGTGACCTCGTATGGATCACTTTATCTCTCTCCCCAGGTTTACCTCTGACTCTGGACGGGGCAAGTAACTTTTTCTTCTTGTTCTCCGTTTGCCAAACTAATTTTGTTCCTGTCTTGCCCTGTTAGAAGCTGCCTTGAGTGACAGAGAACCCAGGGGCTCATTATTTGTGATTTTTATATTCCGCTTTTCAGCGCTTCAGAGCGGATTACATTCACGTACTGTAGTTATTTCTGTCCCCAGGGGGCTTACAATCTTTAGTTTGTACCTGAGGGTAAAGAAACCTGCCCAAAGGAGCAGCAGGGGGATTTGAGCCTGGTCTCCCTGGCTCAAAGCCACTTACTCTAAAGAGCAGCAGATGTGATCCAAGAAAGAGAGCTGTGCTGTGTGGGCTTAAAAAGTGCAAGGTGAGGATTCTCCGTGCTTGAGACATTCGGCAACAGTTCACAAGTAAGGATGAAAACAGTAAATCCGGTAGCCTAATTGCTCTAGCAGGGTCGGCTGGGTCTGTCTGTCTGTCAGGCTGCTCAGAACCAGCAAGTAATCAGCTGCATGTAGACACGATCAACAGACGAACCAGAAGAGTGCGGTAGAAATGTAATATTCTTATTGCCAATTGTACGGTTTGTAATTTATTCCCCAGAGACTGACCCAGGCCAGTCTGGCAGGGCGGTGCATTTCCCGAGCGTGGCTTCAGTTCCTGGGTCCAGCCGAGGCTGGGGATACTGTGGTAATCGCATTCACAATGTGATCCTGTCGGGATTCAGGGCAGGGAAGATGGGGCTCAGAGATTCTTAATGACTGAGGATCAATAATGTACATTCATCAGCATAAGATAAGCACTCGGCGAAAACTAATGGAGGGCTTTCCCCTCTATTTAGCTGCAAAGAAGAAAAAAAGTAACATGGTAAAAAAAAAAAAAAATCTGGGCAATTGAGGCAAGAACTACATTGTCATGATGATGAAATACCTACAGTACCTGAATGTAAACCGATGTGATATGTCAGATTGAATGTCGGTGTATAAAAAATAAATAAGTAAAATATTATCATTCACATTTGTCTGTATATGAAGAGCCAAGCCTGGTCAGTAAAAGTTTTTCCACAGTTAGGAATTTCTGCATTTTTCTAATGGAAAGATGGGGTTAATTAATTAATAATTGCGATGGAGAAGGTACAGAGAAGGGCTACCAAAATGATAAGGGGAATGGAACAACTCCCCTATGAGGAAAGACTAAAGAGGTTAGGACTTTTCAGCTTGGAGAAGAGACGACTGAGGGGGGATATGATAGAGGTGTTTAAAATCATGAGAGGTCTAGAACGGGTAGATGTGAATCGGTTATTTACTCTTTCGGATAGTAGAAGGACTAGGGGACACTCCATGAAGTTAGCATGGGGCACATTTAAAACTAATCGGAGAAAGTTCTTTTTTACTCAACGCACAATTAAACTCTGGAATTTGTTGCCAGAGAATGTGGTTCGTGCAGTTAGTATAGCTGTGTTTAAAAAAGGATTGGATAAGTTCTTGGAGGAGAAGTCCATTACCTGCTATTAAGTTCACTTAGAGAATAGCCACTGCCATTAGCAATGGTTACATGGAATAGACTTAGTTTTTGGGTACTTGCCAGGTTCTTATGGCCTGGATTGGCCACTGTTGGAAACAGGATGCTGGGCTTGATGGACCCTTGGTCTGACCCAGTATGGCATTTTCTTATGTTCTTATGTTCTTGGTCTGGGTTTTGGGGTGCACAAGTACCAGATTTTGGAAAGATGTGCAATCCATGGCCATTGGACTGTCATTGTAATGGGAGCCCCTGGCAGGTGGAGTCATACAGCGCGACATCAAGTGGCGGATTTAGGCCAGTGATTGCAAGGTTTAGGGAAGAAGCCATGCTGAATGGCTCCCAGCCAAGGACTGTCGATGAGGTAAGTTGGGGACAATATAAAATAAGGTGTTGAGTGCTGTCTCCACAGATGGAAGTAATTTCTGGCAGGACTGGGGAGTGCCGTAGAGCTCCTGAGATGGTGGCATTGGTGGGAATCAAAAGGATACCCAGCAGGCAACTCCTTTGATGCCGGTGTTGGCAGGGTCTTTGAGTGGCAGAGGTTCCAACTTTAGTCTAGAGTCCCTCCACAGGTGGTTTAAACAGAGTTAAGACTGGTTTTGGTGACTCCAAATGAGAAAAGATCTGGTTGGCGATATCTCCTGTTGAAACCTCTGTCACACAACCCCTACCACCCACTCGTAGGATCCTGCCAAGCACAGTCCTGGCTCGCCTGCACCGATGCGCGTGCTTCTACACTGGCATCTCCCACCCGCAAAATGGGTTCTTGCTTGCCTTTAGGCAAGTTCCCACCTGCAAGCCCTGTTGGTTTCTAGGGATGCTAAGTCTCCACCCAGTTCCTAGAAAAACACCCACAGACCAAGTATATACAATACCAGGATCGTTAATCAGTCCAATACAGGCAGAATTAACATCTAATAAGTTTATTAACAAAAAGTGGTAACAGTGAACAGAAAAAAACATTACATTTACAATGAGAAACAGGTAAAGTACTTAGCTAGTGCCTGGGGAGGTCAGGAAAAAGGCTGGTCACAGGAGCTGAACCAGGTCCTCAGCACAGAGATCTGATCCCTCTACTCCCAGCCCAGACTGGAGAGTTCCAGAACATTCAGGGCTGGTTCTCTGATTGCAGGGCCAATCAGTGCACAAAGTACTAACAGCTTTCTCCGAGGACAAGCAGGATGATAGTCCTCACACATGGGTGACGACATCAGATGAGCCTGATGCGGAAAACATGTCAAAGTTTCTAGAACTTTGACTAGACACACTGAGCATGCCCTATACCACGCATCCACGCAGGGTCCCTCTTCAGACTCTTCTTTTCTGCGGAGCTGTGAGCCTCGCGGTTTGAGTGAGTTCAAAACTTGACTTTTTGCCTCATGAAAAACTTAATTTTTCACAATTTTTTTCTCTTTGCTCCATTGCTGGGTCCCTTTCAGTGCCTTCTCGTAGTGTCCCCAGTCAGGGTTTTCAGCGTTTCAGGTAAGTTTCATTTTGCTGTCGATTCCTCCCATGGTGGCGGTGCCTCTGTGCACGCCGGCCATAGATACTCACTGCCATCACTCCGACTTTCAGCCCTTTTGTTTTACCCTGTGATGGCCAGGTTAAGTTTTCACTGATGCCTCCAGTGCCCAAGGACCATGTCTATCACTGATCCTCATGATATATGTATCCTCTGCCTAGGGGTATCGCATGACGCCCAGGGTTACTGCTCTTGTGCCCAGATGACCCCGAAGAGACGTCTGCTTTGACTTGACAAGATGGATCAGTTCTTTGGTTCAAGGAAGTCTGAGCCATCAGCGTCATCGGAATCGAAGGACCTCTGAGCCGCACCAATGGACACCATGCCATGGACATCGATGGGACCGTCTGTTCCATCGAGGTCGCCAGTGGATAGGGGTGCCGGAGACTGACTGTTGTCTATCTCCTCTGGGCTAAGGATGCCGGGTTCATCATCTTCGACCTCAGCACCAGGGAAGGACCAGGCCATGCATCGAGGGAAGCAGAAGAAGCATAGACATCGGTCCTCATTGATGCATGATGCTGCTCATGGGGTGCACCGGCTTTTGCTGTGATGCCCCTGAAGTGGCCCCATGGTGAGGAGCACCCCTCCTCCATCGGTGCCCAGGGTCTGCGACAGTCTCCACCGGTCCTGGGGCCAGTCACCGATTCCCCCTCGCGGGTCCGAGGAATATCTGGCCACCCCTCCTTCCTCCCAGTTGGTGTTGGCATCAGCAACATTTGAGGAGGAGCTGGAGCGCCTAGTCCAGCTATCTGTGGAGCTGGTGCAGCAGGACTTTGTTCCTGTGGCACTGGAGCTGGTGCCACCCGTCCTTGTACTGCTTCTGGAGAAGCTCAATGTGCTTATTGGTGCTTTACCAGCCCAGCTGGCATTGGTTCCTGGGATGGCACCGGTGCCTAGCGGGGGACTGAGGCCTCCCCGTACAGATATGGTTGTCATCGCCAGTTCCTCCTCCGAAGGCACCGAGACCTGTAGTCCCCCATCCAGTTCCATCTGTGCTTGCACTTCTGAAAGTAGGCTGAGCAACTAGAGCCTCATCCCTGTGGCATACGGTGAAGATGATGGTCCCTATGACCCCTAGGGGGTTATCAAGCAGAGCCCACTTTCAACGACTCGGGTGGTCTCCCATCAGACCCTTCTCCAAATCAGTGAAGGAAGTCTGCACCTGAGGATTTAATCTTCAAGGGGTTTGTGAGGGTGATGGTGGAGGCCATCCCATCGAGCTTTTGACAGAGGACGATGCCAGGCACAAAATGCTTGAGATCCTTCAGTTCATGGAGCTTCCTAAGGATATCGTGGCGGTCCTGATACACAAGATTCTTAAGGAGTTTCTGCTGAGGATTTGGGAATACCACCTCACAGTGCCTGCTGTTAATAAGAAGGCATGCGGGGTTTACCACATCCAGAAAAGCAGAACAAGGTCTTCCTCCCTCCCCCGAGGAGAAGGAAACCGTTGGACTAAATATGCCAGTTGACGACTATAATGCGCCCCAAGGTATGGGACTATTTTCAGGTCCTCGGCCTCATGGCATCAACACTGGAAGTAGTACCATGGGCGAGGGCTCACATGCGGCCTATGCAACGCTCCTTACTGTCACGATGGAACCCACTGTCCCAAGACTACTTGATACACCTCCATCTACCAGCGGAGGTATGCTCTCGGCTCCAGTGGTGGCTACAGGAAATCCGCATAAGCCTATCCCCACCGAGCTGGATCGTTCTCACAACAGACGCGAGCCTCCGAGGATGGGGAGCTCACTGTCAGAAACTGACAGCCCAGGGACAACGGACCTAGGAAGAAGTGAGCTGGAACATTAACCGCCTGGAAGCTCGAGAGGTCATACTAGCATGTCTGCAGTTCCAGGCTCCAGGTGTAAGCGATCCACAGGCTCCAGGTGTAAGCGATCCAGGTGATGTTGGACGACGCAACAATGGTTGTGTACATCAACCGCCAGGGAGGAACTGGACCCCTTATGGAATGGGCAGAGTTAAACAACCTACAAGGGATCTCAGCCTCCCATATCGTAGGAACAGTCAACATAACAGTGGACTTCCTCAGCAGGGAAAGCCTGGACCTGGGGGAATGGATGCTGTTGACCAAAGGCTTCTAGCGAATCGCTGGGGCCTCCTGGCCTTGGACCCACTGGCCACAACTCACAATGCAAAAGCCCCCTGGTTCTTCAGTCGCAGACAAGATCAGCACTCCCAAGGGATCGATGCCCTTGTCCAGACCTGGCCAGAGGAGGACTTACTGTACACCTTTCCCCCACGGCCTCTACTGGGCAAGATCATCCGCAAAATAGAACACCACAGAGGTTTAGTCCTCCTAGTGGCCCCGGATTGGCCCAGACGCCCATGGTACGCAGACATGCGAAGGCTCCTTATGGGGAGGCCTCTGTGCCTCCCCCCACACAGGGACCTTCTCCAGCAGGGCCCGATTCTTCACGAAGATCCGTCTCAATTCTCTTATGATCTGGCCATTGAGAGGGCTCGCATGAAGAAGCGCAGTTACTCAGCGGCCATGATCGCCACCTTGCTTCGCATGCAGACGTTTTCAATGTCCTTTGCATACATACGGATCTGGAGAATATTTGAGGCCTGGTGCGAGGACCGCGGGGTGCCCCTGCGAACGGCCAAGATCCCCATGATTCTGGAATTTTTACAGGATGGCCTGAAGAAAGGGTTGTCCCTTAACTCTTTCAAGGTCCAGGTAGCAGCCCTCTCCTGCTTCAGGGCCGAGGTGAATGGAAACAGTCTGTCGGCACATCCGTACTTGGCCTGTATCCTAAAAGGGATAAACAACTCCAACCACCCTTAAAGTGGCTGATCCCTCTATGTAATCTCAATCTAGTATTGGACTTCCTAGCAGGACCTTCCTTCAGACTGATGCGCAGTCTGTCGCTACGCCTATTAACACTAAAAACGGTATTCTTGGTGGCAATATGCTTGGCCCGTCGCATCTCGGAACTACAGGCACTATCCTGTAGGGAACCATTCCTTCGATTTACTCTAGAAACAGTACAGCTTCACACTGTCTTCTCCTTCTTACCAAAGATGGTCTCGGAATTTCACTTGAATCAATCCATCTCCTTACTGTCACCGGAGGGACACAAGTACACGGAAGACTCCCGCCTTTTTCACCATCTAAACATTGGCAGAATCCTAGTGCGGTACTTCGAGCACCGGAACCGGTGCGCAAGACAGATCACTTGTTTGTTCTTCAAGGGCGGGAAGAAACAGGAAGGAGGATAACCAATGGGACAGTGCTATACCGGGGTACAAATTATATCGCAATGACAGAGAGGAGCACCCGGGAAGCGGTGTAGCGCTTTATGTCCGAGATGGCATAGAGTCCAACAGGATAAACATCCTGCATGTGACTAAATGTACAATCGAATCTTTATGGGTAGAAATCCCTTGTGTGTTGGGGAAGAGAATAGTGATAGGGGTATACTACCATCCACCTGGCCAAGATGATGAGACGGACAGTGAAATGCTAAGAGAAATTAGGGAAGCTAACCAAATTGGTAGTGCGGTAATAATGGGAGATTTCAATTACCAAAAACACACAATGTGGAACCGAACAATTGTAAACAATTATATTCAAGAGTCTGCTTTGTGACCATCTCTAAGGATGGAGGACTATTTTTAGAAAAAATTAAAAAAATATATCATAAAAATATTTTTTGAAGTATTAAAAAATGATGAAGGTGAATGATTAGAAGACCGGTTGGTGTCTCTGATTTGGAAGTCACACGACGACAGGCTTGCTGACTCCTTCTTAGGCTATATTTAAAAAATTTGTTGGGTTCCACATTGTGTGTTTTTGGTTTTGGTTGCTGTGGTGAACCGCTGACCCCCTGTGTTTCAGTTAGATTTCAAATACCCCAATATTGACTGGGTAAATGTATCAACAGGACACGCTAGAGAGATAAAGTTCCTGGATGGAACAATTGGTTCAGGAACTGACAAGAAAGGGAGCAATTTTAGATCTAATTCTCAGTGGAGCACAGGATTTGGTGAGAGAGGTAACGGTGGAGCCGCTTGGCAATAGAGATCATAATATGATCAAATTTGAATGACTGGAAGGGGGGACAGTAAGCAAAGCCAGGGATCTTGTGCTAAACTTTCAAAAGGGAAACTTTGATAAAATAAGAAAAATAGTTAGAAAAAACCTGAAAGCAGCTGCAAAGGTAAAAAGTGTGCAAGAGGTGTGGTCATTGTTAAAAAAAAAAAAACAAACCAAAAAACAAAACCATTCTAGAAGCACAGTCCAGATGTATTCCACACATTAAGAAAGGTGGAAGGAAGACAAATCGATTACCGGCATGGTTAAAAGGGGAGGTGAAAGAAGCTATTTTAGCCAAAAGATCTTCATTCAAAAATTGGAAGAAGGATCCAACAGAAGAAAATAGGATAATGCATAAAGTTGGCAAGTTAAATGTAAGACATTGATAAGACAGGCTAAGAGAGAATTTGAAAAGAAGTTGGCTGTAGAGGCAAAAACTCACAGTAAAAACTTTTTAAAATATATTTGAAGCAGAAAGCCTGTGAGGGTGTCAGTTGGACTGTTAGATGATCGAGGGGTTAAAGGGGCACCTAGAGAAGATAAGGCCATTGCGGAAAGATTAAATGATTTCTTTGCTTCGGTGTTTACTGAAGATGTTGGGGAGATACCCGTTCCAGCGACGGTTTGGAAGGGTGACAATTCAGGTGAACTGAACCAAATCATGGTGAACTTGGAAGATGTGGTAGGCCAGATTGACAAACTGAAGAGTAGTAAATCACCTGGACCAGATGGTATACACCCCAGGGTTCTGAAGAAACTCAAAAATGAAATTTCAGAACTATTAGTAAAAATTTGTAACCTATCATTAAAATCATCCATTGTACCTGAAGACTTGAGGGTGGCTAATATAACCCCAATAATTTAAAAGGGCTCTAGGGGCAATCCGGGAAACAACAGACCAGTTAGCCTAACTTCAGTGCCAGGAAAAATAGTGGAAAAAGTTCTAAATATCAAAATCACTGAACATATAGAAAGACATGGTTTAATGGAACAAAGTCAGTGTGGCTTTACCCAAGGCAAGTCTT
Source organism: Rhinatrema bivittatum (assembly GCF_901001135.1). Lineage (NCBI taxonomy): Eukaryota > Metazoa > Chordata > Amphibia > Gymnophiona > Rhinatrematidae > Rhinatrema > Rhinatrema bivittatum. The sequence goes on from NC_042618.1 coordinate 482,360,260, forward strand.
GCCTCACAAATCTGCTTCACTTTTTTGAAGGAGTTAATAAACATGTGGATAAAGGTGAACCGGTAGATATAGTATACTTGGATTTTCTGAAGGCGTTTGACAAAGTTCCTCATGAGAGGCTTCTAGGAAAAGTAAAACGTCATGGGATAGGTGGCGATGTCCTTTCATGGATTGCAAACTGGCTAAAAGACAGGAAACAGAGAGTAGGATTAAATGGACAATTTTCTCAGTGGAAGGGAGTGGACAGTGGAGTGCCTCAGGGATCTGTATTGGGACCCTTACTTTTCAATATATTTATAAATGATCTGGAAAGAAATACGACGAGTGAGATAATCAAATTTGCAGATGATACAAAATTGTTTAGAGTAGTTAAATCTCAAGCAGATTGTGATAAATTGCAGGAAGACCTTGTGAGATTGGAAAATTGGGCATCCAAATGGCAGATGAAATTTAATGAAACAGGCCTTTCTCTAAATCATCGATCCGCCATAGCTATCATCACAGATCATTCAGCACACTGTAAATATGTTTCTGTCATTGAGTTACTGTCTGCTTTGTCTTCTTCATTCCCCTGTTTTATTGTAACTTGTGCCTCTCTTCTCTGGTTTAATATTTAAGATTATGTTGTTTTCACCCTGGTTCCCTGTAAACAGACATGATATGATTGTATCATGAATGCCGGTATAAAAAAGCACTAAATAAATAATGTGGATAAGTGCAAGGTGAGGGGGGATATGATAGAGGTGTTTAAAATCATGATAGGTCTAGAACGGGTAGATGTGAATTGGTTATTTACTCTTTCGGATAGTAGAAAGACTAGGGGGCACTCCATGAAGTTAGCATGAGGCACATTTAAAACTAATCGGAGAAAGTTCTTTTTCACTCAATGCACAATTAAACTCTGGAATTTGTTGCCAGAGGATGTGGTTAGTGCAGTTAGTATAGCTGTGTTTAAAAAAGGATTGGATAAGTTCTTGGAGGAGAAGTCCATTACCTGCTATTAATTAAGTTGACTTAGAAAATAGCCACTGCTATTACTAGCAATGGTTACATGGAATAGACTTAGTTTTTGGGTACTTGCCAGGTTCTTATGGCCTGGATTGGCCACTGTTGGAAACAGGATGCTAGGCTTGATGGACCCTTGGTCTGACCAGTATGGCATGTTCTTAATAGGGTGAAGCAGCTTCGCGAGCTACTATAGCTCGTTGGATCAAGGAAGTAATCAAGGCAACTTACGTAGTTGCCAGGGAAGCTTTTGCCCCTTCAGGTCAAAGCTCATTCTATTAGGGTCCAGGCAGTATCCTGGGTGGAGGCTAAGCTGCTGTCGCCCACCAACATCTGTCGAACAGCAACGTGGTCTTCTCTACACACCTTCTCCAGGTTCTACCGTCTGGACGTCCAGGCCCGAAAGGACACAGCCTTTACAAGGGCAGTGCTAACGAGACTACGGGCAGCCTTCCACCCCGTTTGGGAGTAGCTTTTGTACATCCCACTGGTCCTGAGTCCATCTGGCTACACGCTAGGAAATGGAGAAATTACTTACCTGATAATTTCGTTTTCCTTAGTTTAGACAGATGGACTCAGCATCCCGCCCAAGGCTGCCCAGGAGAGGTGCCCAAGGAATCGCCCATGAGACGAACCTCGATTCCATATGAATATGGGTAAGCCAGTGTCCTACCCCTAGTTCAGGGCATTCACAGTATGGCTGGTTTCGATGCTTATGTTGGTTGAATACACTGGCGGTCTCCAGTTTTTAATCAAGTTTTGTTAACCAAGGGTTTAATCAAGTTGTATCCAAATTTTAATCAAGTTTTTCGATATATATATATCTCTGCAATGGTTTTCGAAGAGAATCCTGAAGAGCTGAGGTCAATGCCGAGGTATATCTAGAGCAGGGGTCGGGAAACTTTTTGTCTGAGAGAGCCAGGAATGCCACATATTTTAAAATGTAATTCCGTGAGAGCCATACTAACTACAACCCCCCACCCTCCTGACTCCCCCAAGACCTACCAAATTAATTTACTACAACCCCCCATCCTCCTAACCCCCCCCCCCCCCAGACCTGCCAAAAGTCCCTGGTGATCCAGCGGGGGTCCAGGGCTCGCAGACAAATCTTTAATAAAAAAGTAAAAATCTAACAAAACCCCCACCCTCCTGACACCCCTCAAGACCTCCAAAATTAATTTACTACAACCCCCACCCTCCTGATCCCCCCAAGACCTGCCAAAAGTCCCTGGTGGTCCAGCGGGGGTCCGGGAGCGATCTCCTGGACTTGGGCTGTCGGTAGTCAAAATGGCGCCGACGGCCTTTTGCCCTCACTATGTCACTGGGGTCGACCAATGGCGGCGGTAGCCCCTGTGACATACAGCCCGATACTGTAAAACCGCGGGAGAGCGGACGAACGCCCGCTCTCCCGGCGCATGCACCGGCCCTTCGCCGGTGCGAGCTATCCAGTATGCAAATTAGGCGACGCGGTGCAAACGAGGGAAAGGAGGCGCTAGGGACACTAGCGCGTCCCTAGCGCCTCCTTTTGGCCTGGAGCGGCGGCTGTCAGCGGGTTTGACAGCCGACGCTCAATTTTGCCGGCGTCGGTTCTCGAGCCCGCTGACAGCCACGGGCTCGGAAACCGGACGCCGGCAAAATTGAGCGTCCGGTTTTCGGCCCGACAGCCGCGGGCCGAATTCACATTTTTTTTTTTTTTTTTTACTTTTTTTTACTTTTGGGGACCTCCGACTTAATATCGCTATGATATTAAGTCGGAGGGTGCACAGAAAAGCAGTTTTTACTAATTTTCTGTGCACTTTCCTGGCGCCGGAAGAAATTAGCGCCGACCTTAGGGTCGGCGCTAATTTCTTAGAGTAAAATGTGTGGCTTGGCTGCACATTTTACTTACTGGATCCCGCGCGCATACCTAATAGGGCCATCAACATGCATTTGCATGTTGAGGGCGCTATTAGGTGCCGCGGGTGGGCCGCGTGTTTTCCTCCCCTTACTGAATAAGGGGTAAGGGAAAACACGCGTCCAGAGCAGGCTGACAGTGCGCTCCGACGGAGCACATTTTACTGTATCGACCTGATAGTAAGGGCAAAGGGCCGTCGACGCCATTTTGATTACTGGCAGCCGACGGCCCTTTTCCCTTACTATGTCACAGGGGCTACCGCCGCCATTGGTCGACCCCAGTGACATAGTGAGGGCAAAGGGCCGTCGGCGCCATTTTGACTAATGGCAGCCGACAGCCCAAATCCAGGAGATCGCTCCCGGACCCCCGCTGGACCACCAGGGACTTTTGGCAGGTCTTGGGGGGGGTCAGGAGGGTGGGGGTTGTAGTAAATTAATTTTGGAGGTCTTGGGGGGCGTCAGGAGAGTGGGGGATTTTGTTAGATTTTTACTTTTTTATTAAAGATTTGTCTGCGAGCCAGATGCAGCCATCAAAAGAGTCATATCTGGCTCCCGAGCCATAGGTTCCTGACCCCTGATCTAGAGTGTCGTCAGCTTTGAAATCTGACTCAGTCTCCCATCTGCTAGCAGAGGAATACATAACCCACTGGGTCTGAGTGCATCTGTCTATACTAAGGAAAACGAAATTATCAGGTAAGTAATTTCTCCATTCTTTATTAACATTTTGCATTTATTCACAGAAACTGAAGCTCCTGGGAGAGGTATGATGTGGAATTTTATAAGTTACTGATGGATAAAATCTCCTCTACTTTGTTGAAACTATTCCGGATTACATTGCGGACAGGATTTCTGCCTCCGGAGTCCCTCTGCTTTCATTGGATGCTACAGTATGATCTTAGTAAGACATTGAAAGCCAAGTTTTTTAGATAGGCTTAGTTTGAGATTTTAAGGATGTTATGTTTGGTGTGTGAATTTTTGTTGTGTTTGTTGTACTTATGAATTTTTAATTTGTAAGCCGCAGTAAAACGAATGTATTTTGGAAAATGCTGAATACAAGAGCAGTAAATAAAAATAAATACACCTTCCTGCAAGGTTTCATTGGGTAATCTGTGTTGCAGGCTTTCCGGATGCTGCAGAGAAGGATGAAGATGAGGATGGTGGTTCTGAAGAGGATGCACACAGGCCTCTGATGAGCAGTGCTGACAGTGATGAAGATGGCGAGAGAAGTCACTCTATTCAGGCATGTGATCCAGTCAGAGTGCCCCGGCCCATTGGCTTTCTGCAGGCCTGCTGTTTGCCAGGTGTTTTACTGGTGAGTACGTGCCCAGACTATGCTAGAACACCACACGCAGAGACTTACAACACACACAGGTCTTGTTGGACTGAGATTGGTCGTCGTCTTGTCTTTCAGTACTCTCTGGCATATGCTTGTCTGAAACTGGTGAATTATTCATTTTTCTTCTGGCTCCCTTTCTACTTGAGTAACAACTTTGACTGGAAGGAGGCTGAAGCAGACCAATTGTCAATTTGGTATGATGTTGGCGGAATTATAGGTATGTCTAGAAATCTAACACCCTAACATTGAGATTCCAGGGGCAGCTTTAGTGAATGAGGTTTATAGCCAATGCCCCAAACCCTGTTGCAGCCACCTTCTCTTCCTTGCTCTAGAGTTAGCCCTTCTACCCTGCCCTAGGGCAAGCCAGCCTCAGGCACCCCTTCCATCCTGCCCTAGGGCAAGCCAGCCTCGGGCATCCCTTCTACCCAGTACTAGGCCAAGCCAGCTATGTTAATTATAAAGACAATGGTTAGGCTGTTCAATGCTGCAGTTTCCAGCATTATAAAGCTTTCTACAGGCAAATTCTCTTTTCCTTTCAAGGTGGGACTGTGCAAGGATTAATCTCAGACTTGCTGAGGAAGAGAGCACCAGTGCTGACTGTCAGCCTCGTCCTGGCTGTGGGATCTCTATACGGATACAGCCGTGAGTATATTGGGTACACTTTGGCACTTGCTAAAAAAAATAAAATTGTGCTCACACTGGCCTCACTTTAATTTCAAAACACTTCCACGTATTTTCAGAATAGTGAGCAAGCCCTGTACAAGACAGCAATGGCTGTCGGTAACAAGTAAATGTAATCATAGTGAGATTTCCTCTTAATTATAAAAATCCAGCAGAAATATATTTAAAAGATGTAAGAAAAAATATATATGGAAATAAATCTCAAAAGCAGACATAAAAAATATATTGAAAAAATATAAACGCACCAAGGTTTTCCTAGTGTGTAGCCAGATGGACTCAGAACCAATGGGTTCTGCTCCCATGCCAGCAGATGGAGACTGAATCAGATTTCAAAGCTGACGTCACCCTAGATACACTCCTACAGTGACCTCAGCCCCTCAGTATTTCTCCATCTCCAGCAGATGGTGGATGTACCTCTCCCTATGGGGATTGCTGTACTTTTTGGAAGGAGAAATTCTACTTTTAAATTGGAGAAAAGATTGAGCCCCGCTCTCCTGCGGTGATTCCTAAAGGTCCCTCCCCCAGTTGAGAATTCCTGAAGCGATTTCCAAGATCCCTCAGAGGTGAGCCTTGGTCTGGTAGTTGGTTCATGGCTTGGACTTTGCTGCTTAAGCAGCTGAAAGGCAGTGGGTGCAGGAAGCTGAGCGCGGTGGTGACGGCCTCTGCCCTCTTCCCCTGCAGCCGGAGACCGTCGCTGAACCCAGGTAAGTAAAAAAAAAAAAAAAAAAGATTTTCTTCCCGATTCAGAGACGTTTGGAGGTGTTTTCAGTAAGTCTTCCTCCAGTCTTGCTCAGCACGCCGTATCAACATCATTCCTGATCCCGTTGGGGTAAGGGGAAGTGGGCTTCCAAGCGGGTTGAGCGGCCCCCCAGTGGACTAGGCCTCGCTTTAGGCTTGGTCGGCACATCATGTGGTAGGCAGCGGCGGCATCATCTTGCGCACGTCTTTATGCGTGCTGTATTGCCCTCCATAGAATATTGGTATGCACAGTGCGTCGGCTTTGCACATGCGCTGCACGCATAATGTCGCGAATGTACATACATCCACAACCTACTAAGCACAGAATACAGGTAAAGCGGGGCACACGGGCTGTGCGTGTGCCTTGCCGCATCCCGCTTAGGCGCCCAAAATCTGTGCACATAAAATTTTAAGCACAAGCCAACAGAATACAGTTACCACCTTCAATTGTTCCGGCAGCCAAGAAACATAAGTGCCTTTCTCTCTGCGCTGCTTGTCATATTAGGCCTTCACAGTTTGACCTGGATTCCACCAACTTATGTCAGCAATGTGAGAGAGCCCAGGGAGAGTTGGCCTCACCGGACTTTGCTAAACCCGGCTCCTCCCATTCAGAGGATAGGTTAGCTACAGCCTTAACTGGAAGTACCCTGGATCTGAGTACCCCCACTCCCAGTCCTATCGGCAGACCTCAAGGCATGCGCCCCGCCTCACTAAGGGTATCCCTGGCAGGAACCTGAACGGCACGGATAAAGAGGAGGATACGGATTCCTTGAAAGAAGGGGAAATTCCCCCGGCTTAGAACCATATTGGACCATGTTACAATGTTTCTATAGAAACAAATTGCCGGCCCTGGTTTCCCAGACCCTGAAGATGCTGGGAGTTCCTGGGGCGGACTCTGTGACGGAACCAAAGAAGAATCCCATTCTGATTTCCCTATGGAAAGCCTCTTGTTACTTTCCAATACTGGAAGCCATCCAGGAGTTGATTGACCTGGAATGGGATGTCCCAGAAGCAGGTTTTAAAGGGAGACGAGCGTTAGAAGCTCTATTACCACTGGATCCGTTAGTGAGAAAACGTTTGCGTTAACCTAAAGTGGATGTGTTGGTCTGTGCAGTCTCTAAGCGAACAACTATCCCAGTGGAGGGAGGCGCGGCCTTAAAGGATGTGCACAATAGATAGATGGAGTCCATCCTTAAACAGGCCTTGTCACAGTAGCAATGACCTTATAGATTGCTTCGTGTTGTGCCTTAATAGCTCATTCATGCCTATTCCTTTCTCAGGAGGTGGATAACTCGGGGGTGAATTCCAGAGCGGTTATGGAACCCGCTGCGACGCAGGCTCGGATCTAGTCCATACCTCTGTCAAAGGACTGGCCTCAGTGGTGGTGGCCAGAAGACAGCTATGGCTGCGGAGTTGGTCAGCAGACGCAACCTCCAAGGCAAATTTTACAAAGATGCCCTTTAAAGGATCACTCCTTTTTGGACGCGAATTAGAAAAGCTGGCCAGTAAATGGGGCAAATCTCCCCAGTTCCCCGACTACCAGAAGATAAGAGAAAGCAATTACTTTGCCCCTCACCTATGAGGGGTCGATCCAGGGGCTCCCAGTGCTTTTGCCCCTACAGAAACTCGATATTTCAGAGATCTTGGCCCTTTGGGAGGTCTCAGTCCTTTTGCAGTTGACAGCCCAAGAGAGGGATATGCTCGGATTCAGGTTCATCCCAAACTCCCCAATGAAATTTTGACACACTCTCGGAACGAGGAGAATAGGGGGTTGACTGTCCCTCTTCTACCAGTAGTGGGTCGAGATCACTTCAAACAAATGGGTACTGGAGGTTATACGAGAAGGATATGCGCTGGAATTTCACAGCACTCCTCGGGACATATTTATGATGTCTCCTTGCCACTCCCAGCAAAAGAAGCAAGCAGTGAAGACTATTTTTTTAAAGCTCCTCAGGATGAGGGCTATAATCCCAGTACCTGCACCCCTGTATACAGGGCATTATTCCATCTATTTCATCGTACCCAAGAAGGAAGGTTCCTTTTGTCCTATCCTGGATCTCAAGAGCGTCAACCGACATCTATGAGTGAATCATTTTCGCATGGAAACCCTACGCTCCATGATAATGGCTGTACAATCGGGAGAGTTCTTAACCTCCCTGGACCTATCCGAGGCCTGCCTACATATTCCAGTCCGTCATGAACACCAATGTTTCTTACGCTTTGTGGTACTGGTTGCCATTATCAGTTCTGGGCACTGCCCCCAGAACATTTTCCAAGATTATGGTAGTTGTAGTGGCAACACTGAGAAAAGAGAGAATCCTGGTGCACCTGTACTTGGATGACTGGTTGATCCAGGTCAAGTCCGTGGAAGAGAAGGTGACCTCCTTGCTTCAGGAACTCAGCTGGGTCATAACCCTGGACAAAAGCAGTCTCAAGCCCTCCCAGTCCTTGGAATATGTGGAAGTCCGGTTCGACACCAGGCAGGGCAAGGATTTCCTTCCAAACCACACTGATAAGGAAGTTTATGTCCCAAGTGATTAGTTGACAAGCACAATACGCCCGATGGTGTGGAGCTGTCTCCAAGTTCTTGGGCTGATGATCTCAGCCTCCCACATCACAGGAAAAGATGTCAGAGCAGACTTTCTAAGCAGGGTGAGTCTGGATCCAGGAGAGTGGGCATTGTCGGCCAAAACCTTTCAGCTGATAGTAGATCATTGGGGTCTCCCGTCCATTGACCTACTGGCTGCATCCCACAATGTGAAGGTTCCCCGATTCTTCAGTTGCAGAAGAGATCAGTGGTCCCTGGAGAGCTACACTTTCATTCAGACCTGTCCAGAAGAAGAGTTGCTATACACCTTCCCTCCTTGGCCCCCCCTGCTGGGCAGGGTCATTTGCAGACTTGAGCACCACAGGGGATTTGTCCTACTAGTAGTTTCAGATTAGCCCAGGCGTCCGTGCTATGCGGACACATGGAGACTCCTGGTGGAGACACACCGCCCCCCCGTGCCTCCCACTGCACAGGGGCTTGCTTCAGCAGGGACCTGTCCTTCACGAGGATCCGACTCAATTCTGTCTTACGGTCTGGCCCTTGAGAGGGCTTGCCTGAGTAAGCGAGAATATTCTGTGGCAGTAATCACCACTTTTCTCCATGCACGGAAGTTCTTTATGTCCCTAGCGTATGTGCATGTCTGGAAAGTATTTGAGGCCTGGTGCAAGGAACGTGGTGTCCCCCCTCAGGCGATCAAAATCCCACTAATTCTGGAATTTTTGCAGGACAGCTTGAATAAAGGTTTGACCTTTAACTCTTTGAAGGTCCGGGTAGCGGCTCTTTCCTATTTCAGGGACAAGGTGAATGGAACCCACTTGTCAGCTCATCCGGACGTGGCCCATTTTCTGAAAGGGGTGAAGCACCTCCGGCCACCCCTATGGTGGCTGGTTCCCTTGTGGAACCTTAATCTAGTATTGGAATTTTTGGCAAGGCCCTCCTTTTGGCCACTGTGCAGTCTTTCCTTGTGTTTATTAACCTTGAAAACGGTGTTCTTGGTTGCTATATGATCGGCACATCACATCTCTGAACTGCAGGCATTGTTGTGTTGGGAGCCGTTCCTCCGGATGACTCCAGGAGCGTTACAGCTTCGTACCATTCCATCCTTCTTGTCCAAGGTAGTCTGAGAATTTCATTTGAATCAGTCCATTTTGTTGCCATCCCTAAATAAGCACAAGGATGTGGAAGAATACCGCCTCCTCCATCATTTGAATGTCAGTTGACTTTTGGTGCGGTATCTGGAAGTTTCAGAACAGGTCCGAAAGATGGACCACCTGTTTGTCTTTCACAGTGGAAGGAAGAGGGTGAATCAGCTTCGTAGGCTACCATAGCTCGCTGGATTAAGGAGGTGGTTATGGGAGCCTACGTGGAGGTAGGAAAGCCATTACCTTCTCAGGTTAAAGCTCATTCCCCTAGGGCTCAGGTGGTCTTATGGGGCGGTAGCTAGACCTCTTTCTCCCGTCAATATCTGCCGAGCGGCAACGTGTTCTTCCTTGGACACCTTCTCCAGGTTCTATCGCCTGGACATTCAGGCCCAGGAGGACGCAGTCTTTGCAAGGGCGTGCTAATCGGTCCTCAGGCAGCCTCCTGCCTCGATCAGGAGTAGCTTTTGTACATCCTATTGGGCCTGAGTCCATCTGGCTACACACTATGTAATGGAGAAATTACTTATCTGATAATTTCGTTTTCCTTAGTGTAGACAGATGGACTCAGCATCCTGTCCACGGCTGCCCAAGAATGGTGCCAAGGATTCGTCCATTGATCGGATATCGATTCCAGGAGATTACAGGTAAGCCATCATCCAGTCCCTAGATGAGGGCATCTATGTTCTTATTAGGGTTTTGTGTTTATGATTGGTTGAATACAGTTATGGTTATCCGTTTTTAATCATATTTTAAATCGTTTTTTCAATAGTATGTCCACAGTGGCTTTTGAAGACATTGCTGAAGGGCCAAGGTCCATGAACCTCAGGAACTTCTACTGTTTGGCCTGAATAGGGATATGGAGATAAGCTTCTGACAAGTCCAATGATGCCAGAAACTCCCCTTTGTGCACCGCCGCTATCACTATGTGCAACGTCTCCATTTGAATCCGCAGCACCCAGAGAGCAACATTGACCTTCTGCCCATTGAGAATGGGCCAAAAAGTCCCTTCCTTTTTGGGCACCACAAAGTACACAGAGTACCAACCCTGTCCCCTCTCCTGAGGAAGCACTGGAACATGGCGTGTGGGATCTGTAGTCGTTGCAAAGTATCCCGCAGCACCTCTAGGTTGGACCAGGAGATGCAGCGGGAGATTACAAAGGCGTCCCTGAGCATACGAGAAAATTCTGAGGCATTGCTGTCTCTTACCACTTCCAGGATCCACTGCTCTGAGGTGATCCTGGTCCACTCCTCGTAAAAGAGGGACAGCTTTCCTCCAATAGCCACCGGAGAGGAGAGGACCAGCCTGCCTTCATTGGCCAATCTTATTTCTGCCCCCTCCCTAGTACCCACCGTCCCTCTGAGGTCTGTGTTGGGCTTGAAAAAACTGCCTGCCTGAATTCTGTTTTTGTGCCATTGGCCCAGGGCTCCTGCCAGCACAAAACCTCCTCATCTTTCGGAAGAGAACTCGCAGAGGAAAAGACTTCTTGGGGGTCTTCCTGTCCTCAGCAACTTATTACCCTTCGCCAGTTGCTTCATGAGCTGCTCCAAACCTTTCCCAAACAGCAGCTTTCCCTTGAAGGGGAGGTTAGGCAGCTGCGCTTTAGACCACACATCTGCAACCAATTTCGCAGGCATAGGAGTCTTCACACCGCCATCGCAGAGACCATGCTCCTGGCGGAGGTCCAGATCATGTCATACAGGGCATCCGTTACATAGGCCACTCCCACTTCCAAGGGTAGCTTCAGCCGCCAATCCTGACCACTTATTGTGTGCCTTTTGTACCCAGCATAAGCAGGCTCTCTGCACCAAGCTTCCGCACACCACCGCATGCAGACTCAAGGCTGACACTCAAACAGCCTTTTAAGTAAAATGTCAAGTTTCTGATCCTGGACATCTTTCAGTGCGGCTGAACCTGCCACCGGGATGGCTATCGTCTTGGTAATCACGGACACCGCCGCATCCACCTTGAGAATCTTCCACAACTCCGTCTGTTCCTGCCACCTTCAAACCCGCTTCGGGAGATTCCCACTCCCAATCCACCAGCTTCTTCACCTTCTTCGGCAATGGAAAAGCCTAAGGGGGTCCCCATAATCCCTATAGGACTGGGTTTACCCCTTCATTATCCAAATCCCCCTGAGTAACCTTAATCTCCAGCTTCTCCAGCACCTGGGGAATTAGTGGGCCCAGCTCATCCCTATGGAACAGCCAAACCATCCCAGGGTCGTCACCATCTGCGATCGGAACCTTGTTCGAATCCTGTATTGTATCGGAACCTCATCAGGATCCTGCATCAGATCCACTAAGGTACTAACAGGATCCGCATCCTGATCCACCGGCCTTCTCTGCATCTGATCCAGACTATCCATCTCCTCTGAAGAGTCTTCTTCTACCATGGCCCGACTGAGACCCAAGGTTCACAGGATCCCTCCAGACTCTGCATGTCCCCCGATCCCTAGGCTTCTTAGACGTCAGGGACTTCCTGGGCAAAAGCCTCTTGGTCCCTGCTCCCTTTCTGGCCAAATAGACCTTATGGAACAGAAGGACAAAATCAACAGAAAAAGCTTCCAGATCCAAAGAAGAAGGGTCTGGGTCTGCGTCCCCCTGCACTTCTTCCCTTCCCTTGCTACCAGCAGTGTCCTGATCCAGGGGAAACAGCATGGGAGGGGAGCCCCAGGGCTCTGCCAGAGCAGCCTGACTCCCAGCACGGGCTGATAAAATGGCCACTGGCTCCTCTGACCCCCCCCCCCTCCCCCCGGGGCCTCCAGATCCAGCCCAGCCGACTTCGTGTTCCTACCGCCCCACAGAGGTCCCAGCCCACCCAGATACACATTCCCTGCAAAATGCAGCGAATCGAGGAGAGCTTGTTTCGAACTGCTGCCGTGACAACCTTTGCTGCACTATGTTGGGGAGATACCAGTTCCGGAGAAGGTTTTCAGGGGTGATGAGTCAGACGAACTGAACGAAATCACTGTGAACCTGGAAGATATAGTAGGCCAGATTGACAAACTAAACAGTAGCAAATCACCTGGACCGAATGGTATGCATCCTAGGGTACTGAAGGAACTCAAAAATGGAATTTGTGATCTATTAGTTAAAATTTATAACCTATCATTAAAATCATCCATTGTATATGAAGAATGGAGGGTGGCCAATGTAACCCCAATATTTAAAAAAGGCTCCAGGAGCGATCCGGGTAACTATAGACCAGTGAGCCTGTCTTCAGTGCCAGGAAAAATAGTGGAAACTATTCTCAAGATCAAAATCGTAGAGTATATAGAAAGACGTGGTTTAATGGAACCCAGTCAACATGGATTTACCCAAGGGAAGTCTTGCCTAACAAATCTGCTTCATTTTTTTGAAGGGGTTAATAAACATGTGGATAAAGGTGAACTGGTAGATGTAGTGTATTTGGATTTTCAGAAGGCGTTTGACAAAGTCCCTCATGAGAGGCTTCTACGAAAACTAAAAAGTCATGGGATAGGAGGCGATGTCCTTTCGTGGATTACAAACTGGTTAAAAGACAGGAAACAGAGAGTAGGATTAAATGGTCAATTTTCTCAGTGGAAAAGGGTAAACAGTGGAGTGCCTCAGGGATCTGTACTTGGACCGGTGCTTTTCAATATATCCACTATGATGCCTAGATCTTTTTCCTGGGTGGTAGCTCCTAATATGGAAACTAACATCGTGTAACTACAGCAAGGGTTATTTTTCCCTATATGCAACACCTTGCACTTGTCCACATTAAATTTCATCTGCCATTTGGATGCCCAATCTTCCAGTCTTGCAAGGTCCTCCTGTAATGTATCACAATCCGCTTGTGATTTAACTACTCTAAATAATTTTGTATCATCCGCAAATTTGATAACCTCACTCATCGTATTCCTTTCCAGATCATACTTTAAAATCGTCAGTTCAGTGTGCTGAGCAGTCAAAAAAGCAAACAGAATGTTAGGAATTATTAGGAAGGGAATGGTTAATAAAACGGAAAATGTCATAATGCCTCTATATCGCTCCATGGTGAGACCGCACCTTGAATACACCTTGAGTACAATTCTGGTCACTGAATCTCAAAAAAGATATAGTTGCAATGGAGAAGGTACAGAGAAGGGCGACCAAAATGATAAAGGGGATGGAACAGCTCCCCTATGAGGAAAGGCTGAAGAGGTTAGGGCTGTTCAGCTTGGAGAAGAGACGGCTGAGGGGGGGATATGATAGAGGTCTTTAAGATCATGAGAGGTCTTGAACGAGTAGTTGTGACTCGGTTATTTACACTTTCGAATAATAGAAGGACTAGGGGGCATTCCGTGAAGTTAGCAAGTACACATTTAAGACTAATCGGAGAAAATTCTTTTTCACTCAACGCACAATAAAGCTCTGGAATTTGTTGCCAGAGGATGTGGTTAGTGCGGTTAGTGTAGCTGGGTTCAAAAAAGGTTTGGATAAGTTCTTGGAGGAGAAGTCCATTGACTGCTAATAATCAAGTTTTCTTGGGGAATGGCCACTGCTATTAATTGCATCGGTAGCATGGGATCTTCTTAATGTTTGGTTAATTGCCAGGTTCTTGTGGCCTGGTTTGGCCTCTGTTGGAGACGGGATGCTGGGCTTGACGGACCCTTGGTCTGACCCAGCATGGCAATTTCTTAAATTCTTATGGAAGCAGAGAACAAAACTTTGAAGCACTGCTACATAACCGAGCATGCCACCTGCATTCCATCAGTATTTCTCGGTCTCCAGCAGGTGGTAGAGGTGCATACTTGCAGTTGTGACTGATCTGGAGCTGGAAATTTGGAGCTGCTCCTGGAGGTGCCAGGTTCTTTAGTGGGCCATCCCTCGAGTTGAGCCGGGTTGGATACCCCTGGCTGTAGCTACCTGCTGGTTCCGCGGGGAAGTATTCCTTTTTGTTGCTTTATTCTATTAGTAAAGTTTTTTTGTTTAAAAAAAATAGAAAAGAGTTTGTTTTTATGTTGCTTGCTGAGGAAAAGCCAGGAGAGTCGGCCTGCGGTACAGAGCCGGTCCACATTGGTGAGTATCGTGTGGGTGAGGGAGTGGGAGCAGTGACTCGCGGCATACTACAGGACGTTTCCCAACAGGGGCCCATTCACACCGGTGCGCTGCGGCTTGATTTCATACCGGGTGGTTGTTTCCTTTTTCACCCTGCCCGTTTCTTGCTTCCTCCGCTCCAATCGCGGTGGTACAGAGAGTTCCCCTGGCGGGGATCTCCCTTGTGGCCTGCCGCGATTTTCGAGCTTTCGGAGCTGTTTTGCACTCGTGTGGTTCCCGCAACTTCTGACCTTTCTTCGGGCTAGACGGTCTTCTACTTCCATGGCTTATGTTACAGTTTAGAAGGCCTTTGAGTCCTGGTGCGGTTAGCAGCGGGTGGATCCTCTGCTGGTTTCTGTTCCACAAATTTTGTCCTTTCTGCAACACTGTCTATCCAAAGGCCTGGCTTATAGTTCGCTCAGAGTCCAGGTTTTGGCTCTGGGTTGTCTCGGGCAAGGTGCAGAGCGTCTCATCCCAATGTCATTCGTTTCATTAAGGGAGATAAGCATTTGAAGCCTCCGGTTCGTGAGGTCTGTCTGGATTGGAATCTTAACTTGGTCTTGAGGATTCTCTGTGAGCCTCCCTTTGAGCTTTTAGGTCAAGCCTCTTTGAAGGATATGAGGCTAAAGACAGTGTTTCTGGTCGCAATCTACTCGGCCAGATGTATTTCGGAGCTTCAGACTCTTTCTTGCTGCGACTCTATCTTAAGTATTTCCACCGACAAGGTGCTTTTGAGTACAGAGCTTTCCTTTTTGCCAAAGGTGGTTTCTGTTTTCCATGTTAATCAAACAGTAGAGTTGCTGGGGTTTCCAGAATAGTCTAGGGATTCAGCAGTAGGTAGAGATTTTCATCTTTTGGATGTTCGACGTGTGATTTTGAGGTACTTGAAGGTTACCAATCTCTTCAATCAGGTCTCTTCAGAAGGTAACCAATCTCTTGTTTGGTGGAGCGAAGAAAGGGGAGAAGGCATCGAAAGCTACTTAAGAACATGCCATACTGGGTCAGACCAAGGGTCCATCAAGCCCAGCATCCTGTTTCCAACAGTGACCAATCCAGGCCATAAGAACCTGGCAAGTACCCAAAAACTAAGTCTATTCCATGTTACCGTTGCTAGTAACAGTGGTGGTTATTATCTAAGTCAACTTAATAGCAGGTAATGGACTTCTCCTCCAAGAACTTATCCAATCCTTTTTTAAACACAGCTATACTAACTGCACTAACAACATCTTCTGGCAACAAATTCTAGAGTTTAATTGTGCGTTGAGTGAAAAAGAACTTTCTCCGATTAGTTTTAAATGTGCCACAAGCTAACTTCATGGAGTGCCCCCTAGTCTTTCTATTATCCGAAAGAGTAAAAAACCGATTCACATCTACCCATTCTAGACCTCTAATGATTTTAAACACCTCTATCATATCCCCCCTCAGCCGTCTCTTCTCCAAGCTGAAAAGTCCTAACCTCTTTAGTCTTTCCTCATAGGGGAGCTGTTCCATTCCCTTTATCATTTTGGTCGCCCTTCTCTGTACCTTCTCCATCGCAATTATATCTTTTTTGAGATGCGGCAACCAAAATTGTACACAGTATTCAAGGTGCGGTCTCACCATGGAGCGATACAGAGGCATTATGATATTTTCCATTTTATTCACCATTCCCTTTCTAATAATTCCCAACATATTCTGTTTGCTTTTTTGACTACCGCAGCACACTGAAGCGATGATTTCAATGTGTTATCCACTATGACGCCTAGATCTCGTTCTTGGGTAGTAGCACCTAATATGGAACCTAACATTGTGTAACTATAGCATGGGTTATTTTTCCCTATATGCATCACCTTGCACTTGTCCACATTAAATTTCATCTGCCATTTTGATGCCCAATTTTCCAGCCTCACAAGGTCTTCCTGCAATTTATCACAATTTGCTTGTGATTTAACTACTCTGAACAATTTTGTATCATCTGCAAATATGATTACCTCACTTGTCGTATTTCTTTCCAGATCATTTATAAATATATTGAAAAGTAAGGGTCCCAATACAGATCCCTGAGGCATTCCACTGCCCACACCCTTCCACTGAGAAAATTGTCCATTTAATCCTACTCTCTGTTTCCTGTCTTTTAGCCAGTTTGTAATCCACGAAAGGACATCGCCACCTATCCCATGACTTTTTATTTTTCCTAGAAGCCTCTCATGAGGAACTTTGTCAAACGCCTTCTGAAAATCCAAATACACCACATCTACAGGTTCACCTTTATCCACATGTTTATTAACTCCTTCAAAAAAGTGAAGCAGATTTGTGAGGCAAGACTTGCCTTGGGTAAAGCCATGCTGACTTTGTTCCATTAAACCATGTCTTTCTATATGTTTGTTTAGAATACTTTCCACTATTTTTCCTGGCACTGAAGTCAGGCTAACCGGTCTGTAGTTTCCCGGATCGCCCCGGAGCCCTTTTTAAATATTGGGGTTACATTAGCTATCCTCCAGTCTTCAGGTACAATGGATGATTTTAATGACAGGTTACAAATTTTTACTAATAGGTCTGAAATTTCATTTTTTAGTTCCTTCAGAACTCTGGGGTGTATACCATCCGGTCCAGGTGATTTACTACTCTTAAATTTGTCAATCAGGTCTACCACATCTTCCAAGTTCACCGTGATTTGGTTCAGTCCATCTGAATCATTACCCATGAAAACCTTCTCCAGTACGGGAACCTCATGGCCTTATCTTCTCTAAGTGCCCCTTTAACCCCTCGATCATCTAACAGTCCAACTGACTCCCTCACAGGCTTTCTGCTTCGGATATATTTTAAAAAGTTTTTACTGTGAGTTTTTGCCTCTATGGCTAACTTCTTTTCAAATCTCTCTTAGCCTGTCTTATCAATGTCTTATATTTAACTTGCCAATGTTTATGCTTTATCCTATTTTCTTCTGTTGGATCCTTCTTCCAATTTTTGAATGAAGATCTTTTGGCTAAAATAGCTTCTTTCACCTCCCCTTTTAACCATGCCGGTAATCGTTTGGCCTTCTTTCCACCTTTCGTAATGTGTGGAATACATCTGGACTGTGCTTCTAGGATGGTATTATTTAACAATGACCCATGCCTCTTGCACACTTTTACTTTTGTAGCTGCTTCCTTTCAGGTTTTTTTTTAACTATTTTTCTCATTTTATCAAAGTTTCCCTTTTGAAAGTTTAGCACGAGAGCCGTGGATTTGCTTACTTGTCCCCCTTCCAGTCATTAAATCAAATTTGATCATATTATGATCACTATTGCCAAGCAGCCCCACCACCGTTACCTCTCTCACCAAATCCTGTTCTCCACTGAGAATTAGATCTAAAATTGCTCCCTCTCTCGTCGGTTCCTGAACCAATTGCTCCATAAAGCTATCATTATCCATTCAGGAACTTTATCTCTCTAGCGTGTCCGAAGATACATTTACCAGTCAATATTGGGGTAATTGACGTCTCCCATTATTACCGCACTACCAATTTGGTTAGCTTCCCTAATTTCTCTTAGCATTTCACTGTCCATCTCACCATCTTGACCAGGTGGACGGTAGTATACTCCTATCACTATAGTCTTCCCCAACACACAAGGGTTTTCTACCCATAAAGATTCAATTGTACATTTAGTCTCGTGCAGTATGTTTAACCTGTTGGACTCTATGCCATCCTGGACATAAAGCGCCACACCGCCTGCCGGGTGCTCCTCTCTGTCATTGCGATATAATTTGTAGCCCGGTATAGCACTGCCCCATTGGTTATCCTCTTTCCACCATGTCTCTGAGATGCCAATTAAGTCTATGTCATCATTCACTGCTATACATTCTAATTCTCCCATCTTACTTCTTAAACATCTGGCATTAGCATACAAACATTTCAAAGTTTGTTTTTTTGTTGTATTTTCATTCTGCTTTTTAATTGATAGGGATAAGTTAGAATTTTTTAGCTCAGGTGAGTTTTTAGTTACAGGCACTTGGACTACTTTTCTTATTATTGGAACCTCACTGTCGGGATGCCCTAATTCTAATGCATCATTAGTATCCTTTGAAGATACCTCTCTCCGAACCATGCGCTGCTGAGCGACTGTCAGCTTTCCCCTTTGCTCTAGTTTAAAAGCTGCTCTATCTCCTTTTTAAAGGTTTATTTATTTATTTATTTTGAGTTTTTCTATACCGGCATTCGCGATGAGAATCACATCATGCCGGCTTACAATTAACAAGAGGTGAAGGAAGATAACAAATAATAGGAAACTTTAACAGGTGCTCAAAAAGATTGCAGTTACAATAAATCAAGGGAATTACAAAACTTGGGCAGTGAAAAGGTGAAAGGAATATAACAGTGAGAATAAATTTACCAATTAATGGTGTGAACCAGGTTATGGAGTTTGCAGAGTTATTGAATTACCATGTTTGAGTGTACCGTTATTAATTACCCTCTTAGAATTCTAAGAGTCAGTTAGTGGTGAATTAAGGTTCAAATGGGTTAGCGCCAGCAAGTCTGGTTCCATCCTGGTTAAGGTGGAGCCCATCCCTTCGGAAGAGACTCCCCCTTCCCCAAAAGGTTCCCCAGTTCCTAACAAAACTGAATCCCTCTTCCTTGCACCATCGTCTCATCCACGCATTGAGACTCCGGAGCTCTGCCTGCCTCTGGTGACCTGCGCGTGGAACAGGGAGCATTTCAGAGAATGCTACCCTGGAGGTTCTGGATTTAAGCTTTCTACCTAAGAGTCTAAATTTGGCTTCCAGAACCTCCCTCCCACATTTTCCTATGTCGTTGGTGCCCACATGTTACCACGACAGCCGGCTCCTCCCCAGCACTGTCCGCCACCTTCGAACCAGGTAGGCAATGTTACCAAGCGATCCTCACGCCACCAGCCACCCAGCTGTCTACATTGGCCCGGTGGTTGAAGGAGGCTATTTCTGTGGTCCAGAGTGGCCTTAAAGTGCATTCTACTAGAGCGCAGGCAGCCTCTTGGGCTGAGTGCCAGTTGGTGTCTCCGCAGGAGATATATAGGGCCGCAGTGTGGTTCTCCCTGCATACTTTCACCAGGCATTGCCGTTTGGATGTTCGGGTGCTGGAGGATATAACTTTGGTGAAAGTGTATTGAGAGAGGGTCTTTCAGGTTCCCGCCCAGTGTAGGGTTGCTTTGGTACATCCCACTGGTCTGGACTGATCTGGGTACGTATAGGGAAAGGAAAATTGGTTCTTACCTGCTAATTTTCATTCCTGTAATACCACAGATCAGTCCAGAGACGCCGCCCCAGTGTTGTTGCCGAAAGACTGATTTTCCTGGTCCTTATATGTGCAGTATTGCATTGTCCTTACGGTTGCAACAGTTAAGTTGATTTAGTTAAGCAGTTGCCAAGACTTTGTGGGTCTTGGTGGTTTTTTTTGTATATCGCCAGTTCAGAGGATTCCAACCCCAGTTTTTTTACAGTTCGCCCGGGGAGAGGGGAATAGAATATAATCTTGGCTTGGGTACAAGTCAATACTGAGGGACTGCAGGTGGCACATTCGGATATGTAGCAGTGCCTCAAACTTGTATTCTCTGCCTCCATCTGTTGGTAGGGATGCCTAACCCACTGGTCTGGTCTGATCTGTGGTATTACAGGAACGAAAGTTAGGTAAGAACCAATTTTCCTTTTCCTCTTAGAGCCTCCTTTCATTGCCTGACATACCTGCAATAATTCCTGTCCCCTCACTTTAGCTGTGCTTAGAGTCTGTGCTTCTCTGAACGCCTCCTTCAGTTAAGTAAAGAGGATAATTCAGTCTTCGCAGAATAGTTTTACTGATGGAGCTTCTGGCATATCCACTTATTAGCTGCAGAAATGTTTACGATTAGCCCTTACCTGCCCTGTATTCGGTAATTTAGAGCATGGGTTGCAATACCTTATGCCGAGTCATGCAAGAGCTTTTTTCATAGTGAGCATCCCTAGCCTTTCTAATCAATACCCAGTTAAATGCTCCGCTAATAAATGTAGTTACCTCCGTCTCATTCAGATCTTTCTGGTAGAACGATGACCAGGGCAGGGGAGTGGAGTGGAAGGTGCAGGTTTCTCACCCTGAAGGAAGAGGGGCAGGATATCTGACCCTCAAGGGATGTGAGGGGGAGAGGGGCAAGATTTCTCACCCACAAGGGAAGGGAGGGGACAGGTTTTCTCACTTTGCAAAAGGTAGCAGGGCTTTAGCAGAGTGCCAATTCCATGATATAGAAACAAATGCGATCTCCATACTAAACAAATCTGGTCTTTTCTTTCCATTTCACAGGTTCTCCCAACAACAAAGCCATCAATGCAGTTATCATGACTGTAACAGGTACATATGGGTGCCAGATAGATGCTGAGTTTCGCACCACAAACTGTTTTCTATCATGGTCAGACTTTCTTACATGATCTGGACAATTAGTTTTGTCTGTGTGGAGGGAAGCTTGCACAGCAATTGTACCTGTCCTGTGGTGGGGTTGTGTGTGTGTGCAAGAAGGAAGCTTGTACTGCTGCTGCCTGTGCTGTACCTGTCCTGTGGTGTGGGACTGTATGTGTGTGTGTGTGTGTGTGTAGGAAGCTTGTACTGCTGCTGCCTGTGCTGTACCTGTCCTGTGGTGGGGCTGTGTGTGTGAAGGAAGCTTGTACTGCTGCTGCCTGTGCTGTACCTATTCTGTGGTAGGGGGGAGGGTGTGTGTGTGAAGGAAGCTTGTACTGCTGCTGCCTGTGCTGTACCTGTCCTGTGGTGTGGGACTGTGTGTGTGTGTGTGTGTGTGTGTGTGTGTGTGTGTGTGTGTGTGTGAAGGAAGCTTGTACTGCTGCTGCCTGTGCTGTACCTGTCCTGTGGTGTGGGACTGTGTGTGTGTGAAAAGGAAGCTTGTACTGCTGCTGCCTGTGCTGTACCTGTCCTGTGGTGTGGGACTGTGTGTGTGTGAAAAGGAAGCTTGTACTGCTGCTGCCTGTGCTGTACCTGTTCTGTGGTGTGGGACTGTGTGTGTGTAGGAAGCTTGTACTGCTGCTGCCTGTGCTGTACCTGTTCTGTGGTGTGGGACTGTGTGTATGTGTGAAGGAAGCTTGTACTGCTGCTGCCTGTGCTGTACCTGTCTTGTGGTGTGGGACTGTGTGTGTGTGTGAAGGAAGCTTGTACTGCTGCTGCCTGTGCTGTGCCTGCCCTGTGCTGTGGGGAAATGTGTGTGTTAAAAGGGAGCTTATACTGCTGCTGCCTGTGCAGTATCTGTTTTGTGTTGGGGCACTGTGTTTGTGTGTAAGAGGGAAGCTTGCACAGTTGCTACCTGTGCTGTGCCTGCCCTGTGGTGTGGGGCACTGTTTGTGTGTGAGAAAGAGGGAAGCTTGCACAGTTGCTGCCTGTGCTGTGCCTGCCCTGTAGTGTGGGGCACTGTGTTTGTGTGTGAGAAAGAGGGAAGCTTGTACTGCTGCTGCCCGTGCTGGGGCAGTTGGGATAGGCACATGCCTGCTCGTTTTGTGCTGTGATTTAGCTGTGGCTGTCTCGTTGTTTTATAGGATTTTTCATTGGTGGGCCCTCCAACATGATCAGCTCTGCAATTTCTGCAGACCTGGGACGGCAGGAGATGATTAGAGACAGCAGTGAGGCCCTGGCTACAGTCACTGGTATTGTGGATGCACAGGGGAGCATTGGAGCTGCTGTAGGCCAGGTACGAATCTTGCTGTGGATGCAGGGCTGCTTTTATCCTTGCTAGCTTCAGTGAGAGAGGCAGAGTAGGCAGCATTGCTTGGAGGGTCTGTAGTAGCATTATTCAATTCAAAAAAGTATATTTAGTGTCTGCCTCTCCTTCTTCCCACCCAGCTTTCCTCTTCTGTCCTCTCTTCTCTGTCCTTTGGTGCCATTCCTCCTTCCCCTCTGTTGCTTTTCTCCTTCTGGTCATCTTTCTTCAGCTGTCTGGAAGTTTTTGGTGAGTGGCCCAGAGCTGGAAGAAAGCTACAACTTGACTCTTTCCAAGCTATTGTTTAGTTATAAGGGTAAGATTGTTCCCCCAGGCCCAACACTATGCAGCTGATCTATAGGAGAACGTGCCGGCCTCGGCCAGAACTAAGACGTGCAGCACGTCATGTAATCTTCCTGGAGTAGGGATGTGAATGGGACTGTTCTGCAATCCCAGGACAGTGTCGGCTGTTAAGTAACTGCACTGCCTCTTCTTTCTTGTACAGTATTTGGTTTGTCCCTGATCCAGAACCAACTCGGCTGGATGTGGGTTTTCTTACTTCTTCATTCTTATGGTAAGCACCTTCTGTTCTGCTCCGTTTTAGATTGTTAAAACAGTTCTAGGAGAAAAAGGAGGCAGAGAGTGGGACCTTCAGATGCCCCAGAAGCCAAAGTCAGGAGAGAAGGAAGAGACTTCCTCTCACTCAGGGGGCCTCGACTCTGTCCTCCCTACATGAGGGGATTCAGGATTCCTGAACTTACCCAGATCAGGCCAGAGCAGTGGGTTATTCATCCTTTACCAGCAGATGAGTCAGAGAACAAAACTTTGAGACACTGCTACTTAACCGAGCCACCTGCAGTCCCCTCAGTATTTCTCTGACTCCAGCAGATGGTAGAGGTGCAAACCTGCAGTCTAGTTGTTAATAAAAAATAAATTAGTTACTTTAAACATTAACTAAAAAATTTTATTTATTAGGTTAGGAAGGTAGGGGACAGAGGATGCTCCCTGAGGTGTTAGGCACCTTCATGGACCATCCCTCAGGTGGAGCCGGGCGACCTGGGGGTTGGATACCCCTAACTGTGTTCGTTCACAGTGTACTGAATGGTTCGATAGCCAGGGGATCCGGCTCCCTCTACCCTCTGAGGCTTCCCACTCCACCACCACTAATCCTGGCCGGGAAGTATTACGTTTTTTGTTTAAAAAAAACAAAACAGAAAGTGAAGCAGCCAATTGTCAGCAGGAATGTCTATCAGGAGTCATCTGTAGTGGGCCTGGGCTGCGGGGGTTGGCCAGTGACGAGGAGTGTAAGGTGGAGTGTGTGTATTTGTGCACCGATAGCCCGGGGCTCCGGGTGGGTGCGGAGAACGGTGCTGACTCTAGCTCAGGGGGGCCACAGTGCGATCACCCTTCCTTTCGTGGCTTCAGTACTGGGGCAAGTGCCCAGCTGGTGAGACGAACTGCGATCTGGGGAGCCGCACAGGTGGGGGGGTGTTCGGTTTTTTGGCAGCTGTCCGGAGGTCGGCGTGTGCTGCGCCATGCTGCCTCTGCGCCACGTGGGAGGCCTAGCGAGGGGACGCTGCGTAGCGCTTGCAGAGTCTATGGCGCCGAAACAAACTGGCCACGTGCAACGCTTGTGGTGCTGCTGCGGTGTGGCTGGATGCACCGTCCCTCTACCCAGAGTGCAGATCGGAGCCGAGAGAGGAATCGAGGCCTCCGGTCGGCCAGGCCCATTCCTGATTCCACTGGCGAAGCTGCTCCAGAGGTCGCGCTGCGCTTTGGGGATTCCCCTCCCCCCCCTTTCCCTGGTGAGGTAGGGTGCCTCTGATGGGGAGGAGGATACAATCAACAGTCCCTTGGATTTGGGGGATTTTTCCCCAGAATTTGTTCTCCTCCTGCATAAGGCCTACCTAGTCAAGAGGGGTGCACGGAGAAGGAGGTAAGAAGCTTAAGATGGCTTTACAGATGGATGATGATATCCTGCAGCATCTTGGGTCGTGTCGGGCGGATCTAAGGATGACGCTGATTCGGACGAGTTTCCTTTTCGGAAGGGGATGACCCGTGAGTGGTTCATTTATTCAGGCGGGAAGAGCTGCGGCCTCTGATTCCTCAGGTGCTAGAGGAATTAGGCATGAAGGTCACTCAAGAGGAGTCGGATAATGAGGGTGTTATTCCCATCCTGGATGGACTGAGAGGGCCCTCTGGCGTCTTTCCGTTGCCCAAGAAGATCCAAGGTTGGTGAACCGGGAGTGGGACTCCCCGGATGCTAGTTTTGAAGGTGGGCAGAGCAGTGGCCAAGCTCTATCCCTTAATGGAAGAAGCCCTTGAACTGCTGAAGATTCCGAAGGTGGATGCAGCAGTATTAGCGGTTACAAAAAAGATGTCAATTCCCGTGATGGGGGCTGCAGCCCTGAAGGATGTACAGGGGACCACAAGCTGGAAGTGAAGCTCAAGCAGATGTTTGAGGTCTTAGTATTGAGTCTGTGAGCGGCCATTAGTTTGAAGCAGAGGGCCTGTCTGTGTTGGGTTCAGAAGGCTCGAACGCCGGCTATGGCAGGAGACAGTGGTTCCTTGCAGGCAGCCCGCCTGAGGCCGGAATAGACTACAAGCATACAAAGAGGGGATAGGCTAACCAACCAAAGGACAATACCCACAAGTCCAACACTACCCCATCTCCTCCCTGCTCCCATCACCCTAACCCTCCCTCCTCCCTCCCCTAAGCCCCCTCCACCTTTCCATCGACCCAACCCTAAAACCTACTTAAACCCACTTCAACGATACCCATCGATTATCCTTCATCTCCACTTAATGACCGCATACTTACAATGTTTATATCTAACCACTTCCATTGTCACTATTAACTAATTTTTTTCTATTGTTATCTCGAAGTTACTAATGTTAATCAATGTTATTGTTGCTCCTCTGATTTAATGTAGATCATTGTTATAAATGTTAAACCGGAGTGAAGGCCAACACCAATACTTCGGTATATAAAAAACTTACAAATAAATAAATAAAAATAAATAATGTGGCAGATGCGCTTTATGAACTTGGTGCATACATCCGCTCGCAGCATGGTTTCCTCGGTGGTGGCTCATAGGTTTCTGTGGTTTCATAACTAGTCGGCCTATTTGTCTAAGGTCCAGCTCTGTAACCTCCCCTTTAAGGGGAAGCTGTTGTTCGGAGAGGACTTGGATTAATTGATGAAGGTGTTAGAGAAGTCCAAGGGGAGCAGATTGCTGGAAGACAGGAAACATAGAAATGACAGCAAAAAAAGACCAATCGGCCCATCCAGTCTGCCCAGCAAGCTCCCACACTTATTTTCCCATACTAATCTGTTTCACCGACCACCAAGTTCAGGGCACTTGTTGGTAACTTTGATTCAAATTTCCTGCCACCCCCTGCCATTGATGCAGAGATTAATGTTGGAGTTGCATCATAGGTGAGCATAAGGCTTAATGGTTAAGGGTAGTAACCGCTGCATCAGGCAAGTTACCCCAATGCTTGTTTACCCAGACTGCACAGATCCATGCCTTGTTGGATGTTGGCTGAATGTAAATCCTCTTTTCCCATATTTCTCCCTGCTGTTGAAGCAAGAGAGCAACACTATATGCATTCAAAGTGAAGTATCAGGCTAATTGGTTTAGGGTAGTAACCGCCCAATAAGCAAGCTACCCCCAGGCTTATTTGTTTACCCAGACTGTGTAGTTCAGTCCTTGTTGGATGTTGTCTGAAATCAAATCCTCTTTCCACATTTCCCTTGCCGTTGAAGCAGAGAGCAATGTTGGAGTAGCATTAACTGTGTGAGGCTTATTGAGTAAGGGGTAGTAATTACCAGATGATAGCCTCCATTCCAGCAAGTCACCCCCATGGCTCTTCTCTTCATTCCCATTCTCTATTCTTTATGGATCCACCAGTGTTTATCCCATGCCCCTTTGAAATGCTTCACAGTTTTAGTCTTCACCATTTCCTCCGGAAGGGCATGCCAGGCATCCATCACCCTCTCCGTGAAGAAATACTTCCTGACATTGGTTCTGAGTCTTCCTCTCTGGAGTTTCAAATCGTGACCCCTAGTTCTACTGATTTTTTCCCAACGGAAAATGTTTGTTTTGACCATGGATCATTAAAACTTTTCAAGTATCTGAAAGTCTGTATCATATCGCCCCTGCTCCTCCTCTCATCCAGGGTATACATATTTAGGTTCTTCAGTCTCTCCTTGTAAGTCATTTTATGAAGACCATCCACCTTTTTGGTCGCCCTTCTCTGGACCGCCTCCATCCTGTCTCTGTCCCTTTGGAGATATGGTCTCCAGAACTGAACACAGCACTCCAGGGTGAGGCCACTCTGTACAAGGGGATCATCACTTCCTTTCTCTTACTAGATATTCCATGCTGTTGCAGATCTTAATATCATCCGCAAAAAGACAAACCTTACCTTCTATCCCATCCGCAATGTCTCTCACAAAGATATTGAACAGGACCAGTCCCAACACTGAACCTTGCGCACTCCGCTTAACTCTGCTCTCTCTTCAGAGTAAGTTCCATTTACTATCACACATTGTCTTCTGTCCGTCAACCAGTTTGCAATCCAGGCTACCACCTCAGCCACTCACTCCTAGCTTCTCATTTTACTCACAAGCCTTCTGTGCGGGACCGTATCAAAAGCTTTGATGAAATCCAAGTAGATGACATCGCGCGCTCTTCCTTGATCCAATTCCCTAGTCACCCAATCAAAAAAGTCAATCAGATTTGTCTGAGAGGACCTTCCCCTGGTGAATCCATGCTGCATCTGGTCCAGCAATTCTTCTGACTGTAGATAGTGAACTATTCTTTCTTTCAGCAGCAACTCCATTACTTTTCCCACCACCGAGGTGAGGGTAACCGGTCTGTAGTTTCCAGCCTTCTCTCTGCTCCCACTCTTGTGAAGCGGGACCACCACCGCTCTTCTCCAGTCACTCGGCACCACTCCCGTTTCTAGGGATCTATTGAATAGGTCATGCAGTGGACCCGCCAGCACTTCTCTGAGCTCCCTCAGTATCCTCGGATGAACCGCATCAGGCCCCATGGCTTTGTCCACTTTCAGTTTTCCTAGCTCTTCCTCATACATTCTCTTCTGTAAACGGAGTTTCATCTACTCCACTCTCCTCCAGTTTCTTGTTAACTAGCGACGGTCCTTCTCCAGGGTCCTCTTTAGTGAACACCGAACTGTAGTATTCATTTAATATTTCTGCCATTTCTTCGTCTCTCTCAACACATTGATCTTTTCATATTTCAATTTCACTATACCACTTTGGACTTTTCTCCTTTCTCTGATGTACCTGAAAAATGTTTTGTCACCTCGCTTTATCTCTTCTGCTTGACTTTTTGCTGTCTTGATTACTTTCTTCGTCTCCTTCAGTTCCATCAGATATACTTCCTTGTGATCCTCCCTTTGGGATCCTTTATATTTCTTAAATGCTGTTCTTTTAGCTTTTATTTTATCAGCCTCCTCCTTTGAGAACCAGATAGGTTTCTTTTTTCTCTTGCTTTTCTTTACTTTTCTAACATATAGATTAGTTGCCTTGGTAATTGCTCCTTTTAGTTTGGCCCACCGTTATTCCACATCTCTCTTGTTCTCCCAGCCTTCTAGTTCTTCCTCCAGGTACTTCCCCATTTCAACAAAGTCCTTGTTTTTGAACTGCAAAACTCCGGGTCTTCGTGCGACTTCTCCTTATCCTATTTGTGATATGAAACCATAGCATTTGATGATCACTGGTGCTGAGGTGGGCATCCACCTGGACATTAGAGACATTATCTTTGTTGGTGAGCACTAAATCAAGAATAGCTCCCTCCCTCATGGGTTCCATTACCATTTGTTTGAACAGAGCCCCTTGCCAGGCATCCACTATCTCTCTGCTACAGTTAGATTCTGCAGAAGGGATTCTCCAGTCGGGATTCTCCAGTCTACATCCGGCAGACTAAAGTCTCCAACGATCACCACTTCTCCCTTCTTTCCCATCTTTTGGATGTCTTCAACCAGATCTCTGTCCAGCTCTTCCTTTTGGTTTGGAGGCCTGTAACCCACTCCAATAAAAATGGATGCCCCATCATCATTTTTTAGGTCGGCCCATAGTGCTTCTTCTTTGCCCCATCTTCCTTGCAGCTCAGATGCTTGGATATTGTTTTTGACATAAAGAGCCACCACTCCCCCTTTTCTGTCCTCTCTGTCCTTCCTTAACAAGTTATAGCCCGGTATGGCCGTATCCCAATCATGAGATTCCGTGAACCATGTCTCCGTGACAGCAACAATGTCCAAGTCCGCCTCCACATTAGGGTTTGCAGTAATTAATCAAATTTACTTAGGGAATAGCCACTGCTATTAACTGCATCAGTGGCATGGGATCTTCTTAGTGTTTGGGTAATTGCCAGGTTCTTGTGCCTGGTTTGGCCTCTGTTGGAAACAGGATGCTGGGCTGATGGATACTGGTCTGACCCAGCATGGCAATTTCTTATGTTCTTTTAATATAAATATAAATAATAATATTTAATATAAAATAATAATTTTATATTATTATTTATATTTGGCATGGTTAATATGTCACTATATCCAAGTTAAATAGTTAAATTATACAGATTATATTACATAATTTTATTAATTACAATGTTAAACTATACCATATTATTTATTATCATTATGTTAAATTGTCATCCAGTTATATTGTTCCATATGTACCACTGTTCTATGTAAAGCCCCTTATCTCTGTTGGGCAGTTTATCGTTATATGTAAACCGGAGTGATTTGTAGTCTCTATAAAAACCTCGGTATATAAAAATTAAAAATAAATAAATAAATAAAATAAATGTTCTTATGTTCTTAACTGTGAGCATTTGTGCTCAAAGCTTTCCAGCTTTTCTCTTTCAGGTTACTGCTTTTCTTGGACTCCTTTTGTGACTTATTTAACTGAGTTTTGTTATCCACTTCACCCTTTTCCATTGCATTTGTATTTGGGGGGTGACATTCTAATTTCCTTCTGCCACCCCCGGCATCTAGTTTAAATGCCTTATGACATAGGATTTTAATTTATCTCTTATGATCCTTTTTCCTGCCACAGACAGATGAAAGCCATCTTTGACAAAGAGCTTTTTACTGTTCCATACATGGCCCCAGCCCCCAATATATCCAAAGCTTTGTTCCTTACACCAGGATTTGAATCATACATTGAATTTATTAATATGGCTTAGCCTCTCTTTCCCCTTTCCATGAACAGGTAACACTTCTAAAAAGGCAATAGTCTTTGCCATGTGACTAATCTGCTTCGCTAGAGACTGGAAATCTCTCTGTTCTGCTTGGATGCTGTTACTAGCAAGGTCGTTAGTTCCCAGATGGATGATAATATCACCTTTAGAGTCTTTGCTTTCTTCTTTGATCGCTTTGACTATCTGAGTAGCATTTCTGCTGGCCGATGATCTTGGGAGGCATTTAACTGTAGTGTTTCCCTCAGAGTTCCCAGATTAGTGCCTCTGATGACAGAGTCACCCAGCACAATGAGCTTTTTCCTTTGGTTACTGATTGTATTATGGAATTTCTCTATGCATTGGGTTTCTTCTTTCTTTTCAGATAACACTTCAATCTCTTTCACAAGAGCTTCTTCATTACCTAATACAGAGAAGGTGTTTTGTATTTGTGTCACTTGAAACAGCGTGTGTCTCCGCATCACAGGTCTAATTCTACCAGAACCCACTGAAATCCTGTTGTTTTTTGGGTTCCTGTGAGTGGGGGAGTAGACATGTGGGCTGCACAGTTGTGAAGAATGGGTGTCTGTGGGTCACAGGTCTTATCCTACCTGAGCCCACTGTAAACCCCTTTTTCCTTGACTTTTGGTATTTCTGTGGTAATGGGGAATTAATTCCTGAATGCTGTAAAGTGGGTGAAATCTTCTTTATTGCTAATTCAGCTTTTAACTTCAGCCAGCTCCTTTTTCAAGGAAGAGAGTTCTGAACAAATGGGGCAAGCCCTAAGTTTCCAGATGAATTCCCTCAGAATAAAGGCTCCACAATAGTTACGTTGGATTGCCCTCATTTTGGTAAATTTATTTGATGGATAACACCTAAGGAATTATCAAATTTCCAATTTATCTTGTTGCCCAATTATGTATTCAGGCAGCCTATATCAGAAAAACAAAACCCAGGGGTGGGTGGGTAGAGGGGCAGGGTGGGAGGGTGTTAAACAGTTAACACTTGGTCAGGAAGTCCAGTAAGAAGGTGTTCCGAGCTTGGGCCTGTTTTCAGGACCCTCGCAGGTTTCGTTCTGGCAAGCCCTCATCTGGCTCCACCTTGAAGCAGGGCGGTATGGGCGCCAGCAGTCCTTTGTGGAGCTCGCGAGACGGGTCAGCCCAATGAAGCCAGGGTTCCCCACTCCTCCATAGAAGCTGAGGGAGGCAGATTGTCCAGCTTTTTCAAGGAATGGGAAAGGATTATCTCGGACCAGTGGGTCCTGGAGGTGATACGAGAGGCTACTTGCCTAGAATTTTCATGCCCAATAAGGGGAGGCCTGGTCTCTCACAGCAAGCGGGAGGTGGTGTGGGAGACTCTGCAGCGATTGCTTAACTCAGGGCCATTGTTCCTGTTCCTTTGGTGGAGCAAGGACCGGGAAGTATTCAGTTTACTTTTGTGGTTCCCAAAAGGAGGGCTCCTTTCGTCCCATTCTCGATTTGCAGGAAGGTAAACCGGTCCCTTCGAGTCCTGCGCTTTCGCATGGAGACACTGCACACCCTAATAGCGGCAGTTCTCAAGAGAGAGTTTTAGGTTCCCTGGACTTCACAGAGGTTGTACCTGCACATTCCTATTCAAATGGAACATCAGAAGTTTCTTCGTTTCATGGTGTTGGCTCAACACTTTTCAGTTCAGGAGGCCCTTCCTTTTGGTCTGGCAACGGCGCCACATACATTCACCAAAGTGATGGTAGTGGGGCAGCAGCCCTTCGCAAGGAAGGAATTTGGTACATCCGTACCTGGACGATTGGCTGATTCGAGCGAAGTCAAAAGGAGGAAGTGTGGAGAGGTCTCCAGAGGGTAATGTTCACCTTGCAGTTGCTCGGTGGGTCATAAATGTGCCGAAGAGTCATTTGGAGCCGACCCAATCCTGGTTTACCTGGGAGTCTGTTTGACACTCAGCAGGGCAGTCTTCCTGGCAGTGGACCGGGTGGTGAAGTTGCAATTCCAGACGAAGTGTCTCCTTCGGTTGGTGATCCCAACTGTGTGGGACTATTTGCAAGTTCTGGGGTCCATGGCTTCAATGTTGGACTTAGTTTTTTTAGGGTTTGTGCACAAGAGGCCACTGCAATGCGCACTGTTGTCCAGGAGGCATCTTTGGTCGGAGGAGTTCCATCTTCCCTTGCCTCTGCTTCGAGAATCCAGGTCCAGTCTCGCGTGGTGGCTGTCTCGTCCCAATTTAGAGAAGGGGATGGACCTGGAACCTCTGGGCTGGGTGGTGGTTCCCACAGATGAAAGCCTCTCGGGTTGGGGGGCAGTGTGCTTGGCCGGTCAGTGCAAGGTCTGTGGCTATCGGAAGAAAAGTCCTAGTCCATCAATCATCTCAAGACGAGGGCGGTCCGTTGAGCCCTGGAAGCTTTTTGCCCCTGGTCAGGAGGCAAATGGTTCAAGTGTTCTCAGACAACACGACAGCGGTGGTGTGCATCAATCGATAGGAGGCATGAAGAGTCATGCCATGGAGCTTCCGGCGCTGGGAAGCTCAGAGGTTATTTGCTTGGGCATCCCATGTAGTGGGAGTTGACAATGTGCAGGCGGACTTCCTCAGCAGGCAACAGCTAGATCCAGGGGAGATGGGTGTTCCCAAGTTGGATCTGATGGTGACGTGACTCAACTATTATTCATGGGTTTACTTGACTCAATTCAAAGACAGATTTTCAGTCGAAGAAAAATAGGTCATTTTGGTGGGTCTCAATGCTTTGGTGTGTCCTTGGCCGACAGGAATCCTCCTGTACGTTTTTCCTCCATGGCCTCTCATAAGTCAGGTCCTCAGGCGCATAGAGTCGTATCCCGAGAGCGTGGTTCTGGTGGCACCAGAGTGGCAACGGAGACCATGGTTCGCAGATCTGGTGAGGGTCGCGGTAGATGGTCCCCTCAGGCTGGCTCATCTCCCAGAGTTGCTGTGTCAGGGACCCATATTCCCAGATTGAGAGGATCACTTCTGTCTAGTGGGTTGGCTTTTGAGAGGTGGAGACTGTGCTTGAAGGGTTACTCTGAGCAAGTCATCTCCACGCTTCTTCAGGCCAGGAGGCCGGCAACATCCATGATGGCATATGTTAGGGTCTGGAAACTTTTTGAAGTGTGGTGTCTTCAACATCAGCTGGATCCCCTGACGGTGGATGTGTCGCATGTGTTAGACTTCCTGCATCAGGAGTTGTCCAAGGGTTTGGCATACAACTCACTTCGTGTGCAGGTGGCTGCTTTGTGAGCGCTCAGAGGCAGATTTCAGTGTAGGACTTTGTCTGCTCATCCTGATGTCGTTAGGTTCCTCAAGGGGGTAAAGCATTTGCGTCCTCTGGTGTGAAAGATTTGTCCGGATTGGAGTCTCAACCTGGTTCTTCGCGTTCTCCTCGGAGCTCCCTTTGAGGCTCTTAGAAGAGCAACCCTGAAGGATTTGACACTGAAAGTAGTGTTTCTGGTGGCAGTTTGTTCGGCTAGAAGGATTTCGGAGCTGCAGGCCCTGTCTTGTAGGGACCTGTTTTTGCGGATTTACAGTGACAGGGTTTTGTTGAGAACAGTGCCTTCCTTTGTTCATGTCGATCAGACTGTGGTGTTTCCGGAGTGGTCGAGAGAATCTCCTCAGGATAGAGTTACAGTTGCTTGATGTGAGACAGACTGTCTGCGCTATTTAGAAGTCACTAATGCGTTTTAATCGCTCTGATCATCTTTTGTTCTGTATGATGGAGCGAAGAAAGGAGACATGGCCTCTAAGGCTACCATTTCATGTTGGCTTAGGGAGGCCATTTTTTCTGCTTACATTTGTAAAGGGTGGCAGATTCCTGTGGGTTTGAGAGCTCACTCCAATAGGACGCAGGTGTCCTGAGCTGAGTATCAGCTGCTGTCACCTCAGGAGATTTGTAGGGCTGCGGTGTGGTCCTCGATTCATACCTTTACCACACATTATCATCTAGATGTCAGGGTGCAGGTTGAGCCTTCCTTTGAGAGTGTCCTGCGCGTGGGTCTTTTGGGTTCCCGCCCAGTTTAGGGGTGCTTGGGTACATCCCACTTTTCTGGACTGATCTGGATATGTTCAGGAAAGGAAAATTGGTTCTTACCTGCTAATTTTCATTCCTGTAATACCACAGATCCAGTCCAAGGGCCCTCCCAGTTAATTCCGAAAGACTGACCTTTCTGCCAAGGCTATTATTCTGTAAGCAAAGAATCTTTATTATAAGGTTTATCATAGTTGGGCAGATCCCGCGGTATTTCCAGTTTTCATGTTGTTTGGTTGTGGATGAACAAGGTTTACAGTTTGAGGGGTTTCCAACTCTTTAATCTCTCTGTCCGTTCAAGGGGTATTTAGATTACTCTTGGCTTGGGTACAGCTCAATACTGAGGGACTGCAGATGGTACTCTCGGTTAAGTAGCAGTGCCTCAAAGTTTTGTTCTCTGCCTCCATCTGCTGAGGGAGGATGAATAACCCACTGGTCTGGCCTGATCTCTGTAGTACTACAGGAACGAAAATTAGCAGGTAAGAACCAATTTTCCTATCCTGGAGCTTCCTTCAGGGCCATTGGTAATGGGGTGCAAAACTAGTGCTAGCGTAGCACCAAAACAGAAGGATTTTCTGCTTGCTGCAGCCACCCACATCTGTGGCGGGCAACAGGCCAGCAGATGAGGGGGACTCGTCACCAGCCCCCCAGGGTGCTATTTAGCGCTATGAAGGTCCTGGCTTCCCCCTCCTCTCTTCTGGCTTTTTCAGGAGCCTGAGCTTCCTCCCTCATTTTTGAGGTTTTGAAATTCCCTGTTTTTTGGCTTTTGAATTTCTCTATAATTTGCCATTCTACTGCAATTCTTAATAGAACAAGAATGCCAGCCACATTGTTAAATTGTTTATTTTCAAAGGAATGAAAGTAAGATTTCCT
This sequence comes from Rhinatrema bivittatum, assembly GCF_901001135.1. Classification (NCBI taxonomy): domain Eukaryota; kingdom Metazoa; phylum Chordata; class Amphibia; order Gymnophiona; family Rhinatrematidae; genus Rhinatrema; species Rhinatrema bivittatum. The sequence continues at coordinate 482,394,411 of NC_042618.1, forward strand.
TTATCAATGTGATGTTTGTTTGATGTAAGAGAAGAAATAAGGGTCAAAGATTTTAAAAGCCACCTTTTATGCCAAAAAAAAAAAGGACCAGATATTTTTGAGCAAAAAGAGCGAGTGAGTTAGACAGTGAAAAGGCCACTGAGCAGGAAGTCGGTCAAAGATATGGTCCTGAGGGCCCTCCTGGACCCTTTCATCAGATTATGTAAACTTGTTCTGTGTAAGCTCTTTGGGTAGGGACATTGTTACTTGTAATGTGCTATGCACATAGTGTGCTGTAGCATTAAAAAATATTCCTATCTTTATCCTGCACCAGTCCAGACATATGGGTTATCTTCATCAACAGCAGATGGAAGCAGAGGACATCAGCACAGATACATAGACTGGTGCAGTATTCTCTGCCTCCAGCAGCTGCAACAGGTTTGCCTGTCTGGTGGTGTGTTTCTGGACTGTGGGCCAGGCTACTAGTTTTTACCTTTCAGAGGGGACTTGGTAGAGTTGAGGGAGAGCTGCTGAAGCTGAGAAGGTTCTCTCTCCCTACTCCAACCTTGTGCCTTTAGATTTTCTTCTCCATAAAGTTTTTTAAAAAAGAGAAAATTTACAGTCCGTGTCTGCTGGTGCAGAGAGGCTGGAAAGCTGGCAGGAAGGGGATGCCTCGGGCCTACGAGTCTTCTCTCGGATGTCAGCCTGAGGGTTTGGGCTCCTTAGGCTTCTGCTGCTCCTGGATGGGGGGTGAGAATCTCTGCTGCACAGCTCCATTGCCTCCTACTGTCCTGGACGCAGTAGGAAAAAGACTTCAGATAGGGAATCTCAGATACCAGCGGTGCAGGGAAGGTGAGCCAGGCACAAACTCTTAAGCACTAATTTTAATTGGCACCCCTGCCATTTTTGTCTCCTCCCAATCTGCACCTTCTGCTCCTATTGGGCTGGGGGGCTTTTGAGGATCTCTGATATTATTTCCTAGGGGGGATTTTGTTTATGATTTGCAGTCAGGCCCTAGTCCCTCTTTTAGAGGGTATTTCTCTCCAGATTTTTTGCATCAGATTTACTGGCCTTCCAGCGGCCTAGTGAAGGAGGAAGAGAAGCCACTGTTTCCATAGGCCAGTGCCAAGCACTAAATCCATGCCTGGGGTCCTTCTAAGTAGACCAATTTAACAGCTGGACTGGTCAGCCTGAAGGATACCTTGAGGATCTCTCCAGTCTGTGACCTAGAGGAGGGTTCAGAGTTGGGTCCCTGGAAGAGGTAGTACTTTCCTGTGATGAGGAGAATGACACTGTCATCAGTCTGTGGTTACATGCCTCAAGACGTCCCACAAATAATATTAAGGTGCGGGAGACCCCGATATGGGATCCTGTTATTCATGGGTTCCTGCTACATCCTGAAGTGGAAGGGGATACTCTGTTTCAGAATAAGAATCTCCTGGACTTAAATGTGTCAAAGCTTTAAGTAAATTGTATCCTATACCTCCAGATGCCATTCAGTGCCTTTCTCAGATGCCATAGGTAGATGTTCTGGTTTTGGCGGTTACCTGCACAGCTACTGTCCTAGTGGAGGAGGTCGTAGCCCTGAAGGATCCCTAGGCTAGAAAGATCAAGGTCCTTTTAGAGCATGCGTTCACTTCCATAGCTTTGACAGCACAAGTTACGTGGGGGTTATGTAGCTTGGACTTTTTTGCGCTGGATACAGCAGCTTTCAGAGGGACAGGAGGTGTCTCGGTTTGAGTCTGGAGCTGTGTTCCTTGTTGATGCTATGTATGTTTAGGTTGGTGGCCTCTCCAGTGGTGGTTGCAGTATACGAGGTCAGGAAACAAAATTCATGCTGTTCTCAGGGAGCTTTATTATAGTTGCATAATAAGACAAAGTTCAATAGCAAAGAAATGAACTAGCACAAATTAATTTCATTTCTTTGCTAATGAACTTTGTCTTATTATGCAACATTTCATTTCTTTGCTATTGAACTTTGTCTTATTATGCAACTATCACAGAACTCGCTGAGAATAGCATAAACTGGTGGACTTGAATTTTGTTTCCTGACCTCATATACTGCATCTACATTGTGGTTTGGATTTCACCACCTATTAGTGTGCCTTGTCAGTGGTGGCCCACAGGCTTTTACAGCTGCATCATTGGACAGCAGATGCATATTTAAAGATTTATCTGTGCAAACTTCTCTTCAAGGGAAAGTTATTTGGGGAAGATTTGAAACATTGGTGAAAGATCTCAAAGTGACGAAGCCTCAAAACTTCCAGAAGATAAGGTTGACTTTTCCTAGCGTGTAGCCAGATGGACTCAGGACCAATGGGTTATGCTCCCCTGCCAGCATATGGAGATGGAATCAGATTTTAAAGCTGACGTCACCCTGCATACACCCCTGCAGTGACCTCGGCCCTCCAGTATTCTCCATCTCCAGCAGATGGTGGACGTGCCTCTCCCTATGGGGATTGCTGTACTTTTTGGAAGGAGAAATTCTACATTTAAATTGGAGAAAAAAATTGAGCCCCACTCTCCTGAGGTGATACCTAAAGGTCCCTCCCCCAGTTGAGAATTCCTGAGGCGATTTCTGAGATCCCTCAGAGGCGTGCCTTGGTCCAGTAGACAATTCCCGGCATGGACTTGCTGCTTGTGCAGTTGAAAGGCAGTGGGTGCAAGAAGCAGAGCGAGGCGGTGATGTCCAAAGTCCTCTCCCCCCACAGCGGGAGACCATCTCTATACTTAGCTGGTAAGCGCTGAGCCCAGGTAAGTTTAAAAAAAAAATGATCTGCCTCTTGGTCAGAGACGATAAGAAGGGTTTTGGTAAGATTTCCTCTGGTCTCTGTGCTCGGCACGCCTTACCAGTGTCGTTCCTGATCTTGTTGGGGCAATGGGAAGTGGGCTTCTGAGCAGGTTGAGTGCCCCCCCCCCCCGGGGGGACTAGGCCCAGCTTTGGGATTGGTAGGCCATGGCAGCACCATCTTGTGCGTGCTTTGTTTGTGTGTGCCGTATTGCCCTCCATAGGACGTCGGTGCACATAATGTCAGGCGTGTACCTGTGCACACAACCTGTTAAGCGCAGGAGATAAGAAAAAAATGGGCGCACAGGCTGTGCATGCGCCTCACCGTGCTCTGCCTAGGCACTCAAAATCTATGCGCATAAAATTTTAAGTGCAAGCTGATAGAACACACAGTTGCTGCCGCCATTGGTGCCGGAACCAAGAATCATATCGCCTTTCTCTCTGCACTGTTTGTCATTTTAGGACTTCACAGTCTGACTTGCATTCCAACTTATGTCAGCACTGTGAGGAAGCCCAAGGAGAGTTGGTCTTCCCAGACTTTGCTAAGCCCAGCTCCTCCCATTCAGAGGATGGGTTAGCCACAGCCTTAACTTGAAGTACCCTAGATCTGAATACTCTCTTAACTGGGTCATCCATGGGAAAGGGAAATTCAGCGGCATCTACCCCAGTACCTCCTGGGCTAGGCATGGACCCGGCTGCCATCTCTTGGGTGGAATTTTTCCAGGGTCTACAAGCCTTCGTACAGGCGCAGTCTACTACCTCGCTTGCCCCTGTCCGGACAGAACCTCAGCCAGTAAGCCCTCCCTCTCCCAGTCCTATCAGCAGATCTTATAAAGGGCATCCCTGGTAGGGATCCAATTAGCCCAGACACAGAGGATGATCTGGAAACCTTGGAAGTAGGGGAAATTCCCCTGCGGTTGGAACCATATCAAACCATGTTGCAGTTCCTTCATAGACACGAAATGCCGGCCTTATTTTTCCAGACGCTGGGAGTCCCTGGGACCAATTCTATGACGGAACCAAAGAAGAATCCCATTTTGATCCCCCTACGGATAGCCTCTTGCTACTTTCTAGTACTGGAAGCCATCCAGGAGTTGATTGATCTGGAATGGTATTCCCCGGCAGCAAGTTTTAAAGGGGGACAAGCATTAGAAGCTCTATACCCATTGGATCCGGCAGTAAGAGAACATTTGTGCTGGTCTGTGCTGTCTGTAAGTGAACAGCTATCCCAGTGGAGGTAGGAGCAGCCTTAAAGGATGCACATGATAGATGGATGGAGTCCATCCTTAACAAGCCTTTGACGCAGAAGCAATTACCTTGCAGATTGCTTCTTGTTGTGCTCTGGTAGCTTGTTCGTGCCTACTCCTCTCTTAGGAGGTGGATAACTCAGGTGTGAATTCCAGAGCAGTTATAGAACCCGCCGCCGCCTTTTTAGCAGATGCAGGATAGGATCTAGTCCGTACTTTGGCCAGAGGAGTGGCCTCCGTGGTGGCGGCTAGTAGACAGCTATGGCTGCGGAATTGGTCAGCCAATGCAACCTCCCAAGCCAATCTTACAAAGATGCTCTTTAAAGGATCACTTCTTTTCGGAAGCGAATTGGAAAAGCTGGCCAGTAAATGGGGTGAATCCCCAGGCCCCTGGCTACCGGAAAATAAGAGGAAGCAGTTACGGCGCCCCTCGCCTATGAGGGGCCGATCCAGGGGCTCCCAATATTTTTGCCCCTACTGAAACTCGACATTTCAGAGGTCTCAACCCTTTGGGAGGTCTCAGTCCTTTCGTAGTCAACAACCCAAGAGAGGGGAAGGTTTGCATCCAGGTTTGTCCTGAACCCATCAATGAAATTTTGCTGACTTGCCCTCAGAACGAGGAGATAGGGGATCGACTGTTCCTCTTCTACCAGTGGTGGGTTGAGATTACTTTGGACAAATGCTTATTGGAGGTCATATGAGAAGGATATGTGCTAGAATTACACGGCACTCCTCGGGACATATTCATGACATCTCCTTGCCACTCCCAGCATAAGATGCAGGTAGTGGAGATTACTCTTTTAAGACTCCTCAGGATGAAGGCTATAATCCCAGTACCTGCACCCCAGGAAAATATGGGGCGTTATTCCATCTATTTCATCGTACCCAAGAAGGAAGTTTACTTTCACCCCATCCTGGCCCTCAAGAGCATCAACCAACATCTACGAGTGAATCATTTCCACATGGAAACCTTATGCTCTGTGATAATGGCCATACAATCGAGAGAGTTCTTAACCTCTCTGGATCCATCCAAGGCCTTCCTACATATTCCAATCATTCAAGAACACCAACGATACTATACTTTGTGGGACTGGGTCACCATTATCCGTTCCAGGCCTAGCCACTGCCCCCAGAACATTTTCCAAGATTATGGTGGTTGTAGCGGCAGCATTGAGAAAAGAAGGAATCCTGGTGCACCCGTACTTGGATGACTGGTTGATCCAGGCCAAGTCTGTGGAAGAGAGTCTCTGGGTGACCAACAGGATGACCTCTTTGCTTCAGGAACTCAGTTGGGTAGTAAATCTGGACAAGAGCAGTTTCAAGTCTTCCCAGCCCTTGGAATATCTCGGAGTTAGATTTGACACCAAGCAGGACAAGGTCTTCTTTTCGACCAAGTGGATACGGAAGTTGATGTCCCAAATGTGTCAGTTGATGTGCATAAGACGCCCAACGGTGTGAAGCTATCTCCAAGTTCTTGGTTTCTTGGTGGCAACCCTGGAAGTAGTGCCATGGGTGAGGGCACACAAGCAACCACTTCAACGCTCACTGCTGTTATGTTGGAACCCGCAGTCTCAAGACTATTCGATTTGCCTCCACTTACCTATGGGAGTATGTTCTCAGCTCCAGTGGTGGCTGCAGAAAGCTCATCTTAGCAGGGGTGTACCCCTGTCTGCTCCGAACTGGCTGGTCCTCACAACAGACACGAGCCTCCAGAGCAGGGGAGCTCACTGTAAGGAACTGACGGCCCAGGGACTTTGGACTGAGGAAGAGACCCTCTGGAACATCAACTGACTGAAAGCCTGGGGCAGTCAGATTGGTGTGTCTACAATTCAGCCACAGACTCTAGGGTCAAGCGGTCCGTGTAATGTCAGACAATGCAACGACGGTAGCTTACATCAAGCGCCAGGGTGGAACCAAGAAACCAACAAGTGTCACAGAAGATTGATTGATCTTATGGAATGGGCAGAAATACATCTACAGATGATCTCTGCCTCCCACATCGCAGGAAAAAGACAACGTCAGAGTAGACTTTCTAAGCAGGGAGAGTCTGGATCCAGGAAAGTGGACATTGTCAGCCAAAGCCTTTCAGCTGATAGTAGATTGCTGAGGTCTCCCGTCCTTCGACCTGCTGGCCACATCTCACAATGTGAAGGTTCCCCGATTCTTCCGCCGCAGAAGAGATCTGTGGTCCCTGGGGATCGACGCTCTCGTTCAGACTTGGCCTGAAGAAGAGTTGTTATATGCCTTCCCTCCATGGCCCCTCCTGTGCAGGATCATTTGCAGAATCGAGCACCACAGAGAATGTCCTACTAGTAGCACCAGATTGGCCCAGGCATCCATGGTATGCAGACATGCAGAGACTCCTGGTGGAAGCCCCCTGTGCCTCCCACCACACAGGATCCTGCTACAGCAGGGACTGGTCATTCATGAGGATCCGACTCGATTCTGTCTTACTTTTCTGGTCCTTGGGAGGGCTTGCCTTATGAAGTGAGGATATTCTGTGACAGTAATTGCCACCTTTTTCCACACGCGATTGTTCTCTACATCCCTAAACTATGTGAAGGTCTGGAGAGTATTTGAGGCCTGGTGCAAGGAACAGTGTCCCCCCCCCCCTCCCCCCTTGGGCGGTCAAAATCCCACTAATTCTAGAATTTTTGCAGGATGGCTTGAATAAAAGTTTGACCCTTAACTCCTTGAAGGTCCAGGTAGTGGTGCTCTCCTGTTTCAGGGGCGAGGTAAACAGGATCCGCCTGTCAGCTCATCCAGACATGGCCTGCTTTCTGAAAGGGGTAAAGCACCTGCGGCCACTCCTACAGTGGCCGGTTCCCTTATGGAATCTTAATCTAGTATTGGAGTTTTTGGCAGGGCCCTCCTTTCGGCTGCTGCGCAGTCTTTCCTTGCATTTATTAACCTTGAAAATGGTATTCCTGGTAGCCATGTGCTCGGCACATTCATGTCTGAACTACAGGCATTGTGTCGGGAACCGTTTCACTAGATGACTCCAGGAGCGTTACAGCTTCGTACCGATCCATCCTTCTTGCCCAAGGTAGTCTCGGAGTTTCATTTGAATCAGTCCATTTCGTTTCCATCCTTGGATAAGCACAAGGGCGTGGAAGAATATCGCCTCCTCCATCATTTGAATGTCAGTAAACATTTGGTGCGGTATCTGGAACTTTCAGAACTGGTCCAAAAGACGGACTGCCTGTTTGTCCTTCATGATGGAAGAAAGCAGGGCGAACCAGCTTCGCGGGCTACTATAGCTCGCTGGATTAAAGAAGTGGTCACAAGAGCCTATGCGCCTCCGCATAGGCTTTCCTGCCTCCGCATAGGCTCAGGTGGTCTCATGGGCGGAAGCTAGACTGCTGTCTCCCGTCAACATCTGCCGTGTGGTGACGTGGTCCTCCTGGCACACCTTCTCCAGGTTCTATCACCTGGACGTACAGGCCGAGAGGATTCAGCCTTTGCAAGGGTGGTGTTAACTGAACCGCGGGCAGCCTCCGCCCCGATCAGGAGTAGCTTTTGTACACCCCATTGATCCCGAGTCAATCTAGCAACCCGCTAGGAAATAGAGAAATGACCTCCTGATAATTTTGTTTTCCTTAGTGTAGACAGATGGACTCAACATCCTGTCCATGGCTGCCCAAGATCGGTGCCAAGGATTCACCCGTGGAGCGGATATCAATTCCAAGAGATTACGGGTAAGCCGACATCCAGTCCCTAGATCAGGGCATCTATATTCTTACTTAGGTTCAGTGTTTACGATTGGTTGAGTACAGTTATGGTTATCCGTTTTTAATCATATTTTAAATCAAGTTTTTTCAATAGTATGTCTACAGTGGCTTTTGAAGAGAATACTGAAGGGCTGAGGTCACTGCAAGGGTGTTTCTAGGGTGACGACAGCTTTGAAATCCTGAGCTTTGGTCCTGAGTCCATCTGTCTACAGTAAGGAAAATGAAATTATCAGGTAAGTAATTTCTCCATTCCTTTACAAAACATTAGATTGTATGTTCATGCTAAGGAGGATGCAGCTTTAGAGCTGGAGTCCTTAAAGCAGCCCTAACTTCTTTCCTTCCAGGTTAATTAGCTTGAGTATTTCCCAAATGTCTGGACTGGTGTAACTGAATAATAAGGAAGGAGAAATATATTCTTATCCAATAATTGTCTTTTCTTGAATCCTGCTACACTAGTCCAGGAACCGCTTGAGATGTTTTGGGCCTGCATGGTGTGATATATAAGGTGTTTCCAGAAATTTTTTCAAAAATCTTTATTCTTTGGGAAAGCTGGGTTCACTTTTTGTTTTCTGTATGCTTGTCTCTTTTGTTGTTTCCCCCTTGCTGGGGAGGTTTGGGAAGACTTTTGGTGTGAGAGAATCCTACTTCATATTTGTTCAACAATTTAAAAAAAAAAAAAAAAGTTTGTTGCTTTTGTCTTTTGCTTTGTGATGGCAATACTGATTTTTGCTATGCTTCACCACTGTATGTATCCATGATGATGTCACAGGGAAAGCTCTCTGCCTCTATCTGCCTCTATCTGCTAGTTGGGAAAGATAACCTATGCATTTGTACTGGTGTAGCAGGATTCAAGGAAAGGAAATGATCAGGTATGAAATTTCTCTATTTTGAGTAATCAGTGTAGCATTACCATTTGAGAAGGGAACTACAGGTAGCAGAATGACAGTCTTGCAGGAGCCATGGATTCAGCAGAACTGCATCTGTAGCAGGCTTCAACCAGTGCAGCATATGGGTCTTACAAGTGCAGGTAAATATCTGTGAGGTGGAAGATTCTCATGGAATCCCAGACATGGGGGAACAGGAACATTCTCCTTCTTGCAGGAGAGCAGAGAAAAGGCAGGCGATTGCAGACAGGGCTGGGATTAGTCCCGAGCCACAGGGGAGATAAGAGTCAGTAATTGAGCTGAAATTAGAATTTGTGAATACCTTATGTATGGTGCATTAATTCCCTGTTCCTTCATTTCCTTTCCTGACAGACAAGTCTGACCGTGGTGTTCATTGCTCCATTGCTGGTGCGAGAGATCAGTATGTTACTACGAGAGAGACGCTCCCGCATCCTGGCAGGATGACTTTCTTCCAGCAGCAGTGCCACGGTGAACGTCTCACAGCATGGGCAGATTGGGACTTTTCCTGCTTATGGTTTTAGGCTTGTGTAACAGGGTTCAATAGGAAGAAAGAGGTGCAAAGCAAAGTCATCAGGAGTAAAAGTGTATGTCTGCCTTTACAATCAATGGGTTTCATGCTCCCACACTGAGAAACAATGAGCGCATCTCCCCAAATCCCTGCCACCACTTTCCTGTACTTTTTATAGGTTTCTGATTTCTTTGCTTTTCTTGTTGGAGCATACTTTAAATCCATCTGGTACAGATCCCCCAGATCTGGGGAGACATCTTTTAACTGTGTATGCTTAAGTAACCAACTCTGCTTCTTAACTCCAGCCCCACACGGCAGCACCCAGTGAATGTCTGCAGCTGGGCCTGGCTGTAGTGCTCAATCTTCTATATAACTGCAAACACTGCAGTGCTGACCTGTTTCAAGGAAAGCCCATCACCTGTAGGAAAACAGATCTTTGACTGGCAGTAATAGCAGGTCTGGGCAAGGCTGAACTCTGTGCCTGGCTAGTGGCGAAAGTGCCCTTGGACAGTACTGCGAATTCCCCAAGAGATGAACCCAGCAGGCAGGATGCACCTGGGGCATTCCAAGCACTGTCAACGCGCAAAGTGAAAGCATGAAACCAGAAAATGCTCACAGGAACAAGAACTGCACTCTGTCCTATTGCAGTGCATTGTATGGCATCGGGAATTCAGGAAATTCATTATAACAGGGTTTTATGGTACGAGTGTGTGTGAATAGCAAGGAAGAACATTAGTGGAAGATACTGCCTCACAAAGGAAGATGAGCAGAATGTGTTAGAGGGTTATATTTCCCAAAATATTGCAACACTGCTTATCCTGTTCGATCTGTCAGTATGAAATAATTAATGCCCATCCATGTAACATAATGTGTGGTACGATTACCTGAAACAAACCTTTTATGCTAAACAAATGAAGTACTTTCCATAGCACTGTGACCAGCATTCAGGGTGCTGGTAGGAGGCTGTTCCAAGCTCTTCCTCATCCTTCATAAGGTGAGCGAGTGAGCAGATCTCCAAGTCATTCCCAGCCCCAGATCTGGAGACATATCTTTTGACAGCTTTGGGCTGCTATAAAAGGGAAAATTGGCTTCTTAACTGCTAATTTTCTGTCCGTGAGTCCTACCAGACCATTCCAGCTGGGTTGGGTTTTTCTCCCCTACTAGCAAATGGCGACAGAGAATAAAACATTTACTGTCACTGCCTATTTAAGGTGCTATGCCACTTGCAGTCAGTCAGTACTGACATAGTAAAACTATATGAACAAAACACAGTAGCCATAAAATTCCTTAAAGAGCAGGGGTTAAAAAAACCACTGGGTGAGCAAAGTCTAAGGCGGAACCGTCCCTTCTGTCCAAGACCCCCGCTGGTTTGTTGTGAGCTGGGTCCACTCTCTATAAAACTGGGGCAGTCATCCACTAATCGGAAAAGAGGAGAGTGAAACCCCTAGAAATTCATTGGGAGCTTTTAGTACCTCCTGAGTCACCTCCAGTGCCATCTGTGTAGCCTCTTGGCCTTCCCAAAAGGACTGTCTGTGTGATGTCGAAGAAGAGCTCGTCCCAGGCTGACACTGCCCCTCGGCTCCCTAAACTTTTGTCTGTAGGGCAATCCTTCGCATGCCCTTTAGGCTTATCTTCAGACAGCTTTTGCAACTTTGAATCTCCCCAATGCTTCACCAACTTCTCAGTCCTTCCTGAAGAACAGCCTACCTCAAAAAGGCAGATTTTCAAGCTGCAACTTAGACCACACAGCCACAGCACAGGCCTAGCAGTCACAGACGTCTAGCTGATGTCCGATTAATATCATATAAGGCATTGGCTATAAAAGTGAGCCCTGCCCCCACCCTCTCCATCCTTTTCCTGCACACGCATAGAGATTGGTTGTGCCCAGCGCAAACATGCCCTAGCCATGGAGCTGCTGTACACCACAGCCCTGAGAGAATGAGGCAGCCTTCTTTCCTCCTGCGTGCCTGGAAGTCTCACTGGGCAGGGGATCCTACCTCCTCCCCCAACGCAGTGATCTTCCCGTGCCTCCCCCTGCAGACTGGACATTTTTTCCCGTGCACTGTGGGAGATGCCATTGTTTATGTTCCACATGGTCTGACCTGCAAAGTAGAAGCGCCATTTCCTGAAACTAATCCTCTCTCAATGCAAGAGACACCACCACTGATGAATAAGCACTCTCTCTCACTTCCCCCACTGAACACTTAATCGCTGGTTCCTCAGAATTGCTTTTTTGTTTTTAATTCTAAACTTTTAGCTCACAGAAAAAAAACACAGGGTAAAGACTTGCCTGCTAAAGTCGTCTTAAGCTTCTGACTCAACAGCGAGGAGAGGAGGACTGGGGAGTAAGGAGTCAGCACTGACTTTCAGAATTCCCCCTAATATCCAGGAGGGAGCAAGCCAAGCCGAGGATCCCAGACAGCCCCCCTCCCCTCTTCACCTTGGTCTTCCCTACTATAGCAGTGGAATGGCCCAAAGGACCTAACAACGTCTGGGAGCAATTTGGTCCACCAGCACCACCTTGCACCTGTGCCATCTGCTGGAGACAGAGAGATACTGACTGTAGTGGCACAGTGTAGGCCTGTGATGATGAACTCCAGCCCTCGAGTGCCATGCACAGGCCAGGTTTTCAGGATATCCACAATGAATATGCATGAGATAGCTTTGCATACAATGGAGGCAGTGCATGCAACTCTTTCTCATGCATATTCATTGTAGATATCCTGAAAACCTGGCCTGTTTGTGGCAGTCGAGGACTGGAGTTCGCCATCACTGGTGCAGGCAGTTATAGTAAATCTTTTATTCTCTGTCTATCGCTTGTAGGGGAGAAAACCCATCTGCCTGGACTGATCTGGTGAACGTTAAGAAAGTGTAAGATGTACTGTAATGAGAGTATGAGGTTGGACCACAGATCACATTTCATTATTAGTTGCTGATGTTCTGGGATTGAGAAATTCTGATGCTAAAATGTTTTTATTCCTGGTATGAGATGTCCAGCATCCAGGGTGAAGAATTCTTGTTTCATCTGATTTGGGATTGCATGTCTAGGCACTGGGAAGGACCCCCTATAAAATATTAACGCTTTAAATTATAATAGTAAAACAAAAAAAGATGTGAAAAATCAAAATAACCATGTATGTGCAATTACGGAGACAAAACATTAGTGCTGCTTCTCCAAAGGGTTTGCATTTGAAACACTATCAATAACACTTAAAAATGAATTTCTCCAAAACAATATATAAAAGACAAATCTTTTACAACTACATTCATTGTCTTATCAAATTTCATGTATCCATATATGAAGTGTACATTGGCCATTTGTCTCAATTCGTCCTCACCTGATTGTAAATATAATTCATATACAAGCAAGGAGAGAATGGACACTACAGAATCTGCTTGAAATGTTACAGCTTCTTACTGCTTAAAAGTATACATCTGGGGTATGTACACAACCCCTTGGGACTGCACTTTACATCTACACAGAGAAGCTGGAGCAAATGTTGCATTATTCTTTTATCTTTGTGAATTTTGTGGGTGGTAATCAGGAAATACGGTTTACTTGATCTTTGGATAATAAATCAAATTTACATAGACTGAATTGTGAATGAGCTGATTTGCATGTTCCTGAGCTATGCAGTAATTCTGAGTAGGTTTGAAAGCTTGGTCTGTGCAGGTAGTGATCCATGGTGATGAAGAGGTGTGTGTTCGAGCTTGGTCTGTGCAGGTAGTGATCCATGGTGATGAAGAGGTGTGTGTTCGAGCTTGGTCTGTGCAGGTAGTGATCCATGGTGATGAAGAGGTGTGTGTTCGTGATGGAGAGGCTGGAGGTTAAAGTTTCGTGTGTGCACATGGCTGTACAAAGAGATAGAAAGGTAGAGAATACAGAAGAACATAGGATGTTCCATTTGGGTAAGCAAGAAGATATACAAAAGTGGTATATTATGTCTTGACAATTACTGTAATCTCATCAAATTTTAAAGAATTTAAATTATATTTAAAAAAAAAAGTGAAAAAATTGGCATGTTCATATACACATACTGCTCAAGGCAAAAAGGAATGCTAATCATTATTTAGCAATAAAAAATACTCTTCCCTGTACGTACCAGGATCAGTCCAGACTGCTGGGTTATGTCTCCCTTCCAGCAGATGGAGTCAGAGAAAAGCTGAAAAGCACCCCCTAGATAACCTGGTGTGCCACCTGTCATCCTTCAGTATTCTCTGACTCCAGAAGATGAGAGGATGGCATAACCTGCGGTCCTGATCCTTGCTTAATTAATTAGTTTTAGGAAGGTTTTCCTAATTGTCTTTTCCTTATATCACTGGCTAGATCAATGTACTGTAAATTTAAAAAAAAAAGACACAGCATACTGAGCACTCTCTAAGGGCAGGCAAGGCTAGGCAGTGTCCTACGGCCTCTATACCTGGAGACTTGTTCCTTACTCGGTGAGCTGGGGGGAGATTTACCGGTGGGACGGTCCCTCTCCCCCCTCCTATACAGGCCCAGAGAAGACATAATTCCTCTGGTGGGTGCGTATGCCTGTGCAGTGAATGCAGGGAAGCTAATCCCCCATGTTTGGTGACACAAAAAAAAAAGTTTCAAACTGAAACGGGCAGATTTTACCTTTTTACTCAGCCCTAGCCTGCCAATTTTTCTCCCGGGCTCCGGAAGGGGTGGATTTCTTCACCCTCCTGAACGTGCATTTTTTCGCGCGGGTCCCGTTGTGAAGCTTGTGGGGAGTCGGCGCCGCGGCTCTCCCGCTCTCTCTGCTCTCTCCCGCTCTCTCTGCTCTCTCCCGCTCTCTCTGCTCCCGATGTATTCCCAGGGGTGAGGGGCCCTTGCAGCAGCCGATTTCTATGCCAAAAAATAGGCTCTGCCGCGCTCCAACGGCTCGAGGAGCAGTCAGTCATCTCGGAGGCAGAGGCCTGCTCCGCCCCCTCTTGGGGCAGGAACGGTGGCCATCTTGCCTGGCTCAGGTCCCGATCTTCAGGGCTCAGAGGGAGGACATCTCCCTCCGCTTTCCCCACCTTCTCTGAGCCCTCAAAGATCTCGTTTTGCACAGCCTGACTTAGCTCCTCCCTCAGCATTGCCTCAGGACTCAGCTCCTACCGTGGGATGGGGTCCCTTAAAGCGGCAGCACCCATTTTCTTCCCAGTTTGTATTGCTGCTCCACGGCATATTTGGAAGCTGAGGCTGACTGGGAAATGCAGTCTCCTCCTCCGGCTCAGGGAAGTGTTGGAATGCGACTTCCTCATCCAGTTCCTAACGGGGGCTTCCCAGCTCCCACCACGTCTCCGGATCCTGGACCCCTCTTCAGTGGATATGAGCGATGATGTGGATAGAGCCGCTCCGGTGGAGGGCGATGATCCGCAGGTGCTCTGCTTGTCCCGCAAGGAGGAACTGGATCCATTAATTCCGCATGTGCTGCAAGAACTAGATATTCCGGCTCCTGAGCCAGTGACGGATTCTTCCTCTGTGGATCCCGTTTTATCAGGCTTGCGATCTCCTCCTCAAACCTTTCCTTTTCATCCGAAACTTTTTCAGATTATGTCCCGGGAATGGGATGCTCCAGAAGCCTCTTTGCGAGTTAGCAGAGCTATGGAAAAACTTTACCCGCTGCCAGGTGAGTCCTTGGAAATTCTCAAGATTCCTAAGGTAGACTCGGCCGTCACAGCCATAGCTAAGCACACGATTCCGGTAACGGGAGGGGCAGCTCTCAAGGATCTTCAGGATAGGAAACTAGAAGTTTTACTCAAGCGAATATTTGAGATTTCAGCGCTTGGAGTGAGGGCAGCCTTCTGTAGCAGCCTTATGCAGAGAGCTACCCTCTGCTGGGTTCAGCAATTGCTCCCAACTCAGGAGCTTCCTCCAGGGGAGGCTGAACAAGTGAACCACATGGAATCGGTGTGGCTGATGCTTTGTACAATCTTCTTCATATCTCGGCTCGTACTATGTCTTCGGCAGTTTCAGCAAGAAGACTTTTGTGGCTCCGTAACTGGCTGAAGTTTCTTCTAAGTCTCAGCTGGGGTCCTTCCTTTTCAAAGGGAAGCTGTTGTTTGGGGACTAGCTGGAACAACTGGTTAAAAACTTGGGAGACAACAAGGTTTACAAGCTGCCTGAAGACAAGCCCAGACCTTCTCATACTTTTAACACGTTCCGAGGTCGTTTTCGGGGTCAGCGATGTTTATGTACAGGTAGGGGCTCCTCCTTTGCTCCTCGACAGACGTCGGCGAGGTCTCAGGCCTGGGCACATTCCTTTCGAGGTAAGCAGCCCCAGCGTGACAGAACCTCTCACGGTTTCGCCTCCAGCAAAGCTCCCCAATGAAGGTGCGCCGGCCCATTCCTCTGTTCCGGAGATCAGGGGACGACTCTCCCTGTTTCGCGAAGAGTGGGTCAAGGTCATGTTGGACCAGTGGGTTCTCGATATAAATCGCGATTACGCTTTGGAATTTGCTCGCCCTCTTTGGGATCTCTTTCTAGTGTCACCCTGCGTTTCTCAGACGAAACGGCAGGTGGTTCTTCAAACTCTGTCTCAATTAAAGACCCTGGAGGCGATTCTCTCAGTGCCACCGGCCGAGCGTCGGACCAGTCGGTATTCCATTTACTTCGTAGTCCCCAAGAAGGGAGCGCTCATTCCGACCAATTTTGGATTTAAAGAAGGTCAACAAAGCGTTGCGAGTACCTCTGTTTCGGATGGAGACATTGAGGTCCGTCATTGCGGCCTTCCACAAAGGTGAATTTTTGGCTTCTTTGGATCTAACGGAAGCTTTCCTTCACAGAACACCATCAGAGGTTTCTGTGGTTCATGATCTTGGGGGAACATTATCAGTTTCACGCTCTACCATTCGGGCTGGCGACGGCTCCACGAGTCTTCACCAAGGTAATGGTGGTAGTGGCAGCGTGCCTTCGGCACGTTATTTTTCCCTAATGCAACACCTTGCAAAAAGGCTTGCAAAAAGGCTCTCTAAAAACCCCTCCAATCAAAATATCTTCTAACAAAAGAGCCTTCTCCACAGCGGGCCCTAAACATTGGAACTCTCTCCCTTCAGACCTTAGGCTTGAACAATGCCCTATCACATTCAAAAAAAGACTCAAAACCTGGCTTTTCACCCAAGCCTACACATGAGTTGGATTTTATTAACTTTCTCCCTACCGGGACAATTTCATTATGTCTCCCACTGCACAATATTCCTAGAATTAATTTTACAAGTTCTCCCTGCCAATGATAGACCACTTGTTACATGTTTGATCCTAACTCGAGTTTATAAGATCTCTGTTACTTAAAATGATGTATTTCATAATGTGTTATTTAATTTAATTATTACCAAGTTCCTCATTTCCTTGTTCTCTGTAAGACATACGTGTTAAGTCATTTCAATGTTATATGTAAACCGAAGTGATTAGTAACATTGTTACCAGAACCTCGGTATATAAAAATGTTAAATAAAAATAAATAAATAAGCAGGATGGTAATCCTCCATATGGGTGAGTACTGAGCTGAGGATGTCCGAACATGCACCAAATGTACCCAAAGGCGTGCAACAGGCACAACAACTGGGGTGGAATTTGGTAGAGGGCATCCTGAACCCCACCGGGCAGGCGGAAGGATGTTGGTACATCACGTTTTAAATAGGTTACGAAGGCAGACTGGCCAAAGATGGAATCTTGTCTTCCGGCTTTGTCCAAGCAATAGTGGGCTGCAAAGGTGTGGAGAGAACTCCAGGTGGCAGCCCTGCAAATGTCAGGGAGCGGCACCGATCGTAGGTGTGCTACTGAAGTCGCCATGGCCCTCACAGAGTGTGCTTTAACACAGTCTTGGAAAGGAATGCCCGCTTGCTATTAGCAAAAGGATATGCAGTCCGCCAACCAGGAGGAGAGAGTCTGCTTACCCACAGGCTTCCCTAACTTGTTAGGGTGGAAAGAGACAGTTGAGTGCTTTCCCTGTGGGCAGCTGTACGGTCTAGGTAGAACGCTAGAGCCTGTTTACAGTCAAGGGTATGCAGAGCCTGTTCCCCTGGATTGGAGTGGGGCCTGGGAAAAAAGGTAGGCAGTATAATGGATTGATTAATGTGAAACTCCGATACTACCTTAGGCAAGAACTTAGGGTGAGTGCAGAGTACCGCCCGGTCCTGCAGAAGTTTAGTGTAAGGCAGATAGGTAACTAGGGCCTGTAGTTCACTAACTCTGCGAGCTGAAGTGATTGCCAGAAGGAAAATCACTTTCCATGTGAGATAGCGAAGATCACAGGAGTGAAGAGGCTCGAATGGTGATTTCATGAGCCGACCCAAAACCAGGTTGAGGTCCCAAGAAGGGGCCGGAGGACGCAGTGGATGCTTGAGGTGAAGCAAGCCTTTCAGAAAACGCGTTACAAGGGGCTGTACTGAAATAGGAATGTCCCCGATACCTTTATGGAAGGCGGCTACCGCACTGACATGCATTCTGATGGAAGAAGTCTTTAGACCTGACTCTGATTAATGCCAGAGATAGTCTAAAAACTTCGTGATTGGACAGGAAAAGGGGTCAAGGGACTGAGAAGAGCACCATGACGTGAACCTGTTCCATTTGTAAGAGTAAGCTTTTCTCGTGGAAGGCTTCTGTGAAGCAATCAAGACACGGGAAACTGGTTCAGAAAAGTTAAGTGGTTGAAGGATTAACTCTTCAACATCCATGCCGTCAGGGACAAGGCGTGGAGATTGGGATGGCGGAGGCACCTGTCGTTTTGAGTGATCAGAAGCGGGTCCTTTCCCAAGGGAATGTGCCTGCGAATGGAGAGATCCTGCAGTATTGGAAACCACACTTGGCATGGCCAGTGAGGTGCTATCAGGATCATGGTTCCCTTGTCCTGACGTAACTTCACTAGAGTCTTAGAGAGTAGAGGAAGTGGAGGGAATGCGTAGAGTAGACCGGATGCCCATGAGAGGGAGAATGCGTCTCTGGGCTGAAAGTGTTTGCTGCGAATGAGAGAGCAGAAGTTCTCTACTTTGCGGTTTTGAGGAGACGCAAAGAGGTCTATCTGAGGATATCCCCATTGTTGGAAGATGGAGTTCGCTACCGAGGGGTTGAGAGACCATCGTGCGGTTGAAAGTTGCAACTCAGCTTGTCTGCCAACACATTGTCCATTCCCGGCAAGTAGGTGGCCCTGAGGTACATCGAATGGGAGAGAGCTTCCGCCCAAATCTGTGCAGCTTCCTGACACAGAAGGAAGGAGCCCGTGCCTCCCTGTTTGCTGATGTACCACATGGCCACCTGGTTGTCCGTCTGGATCAGGATAACTTGATTTGAGAGGTAATCCTGAAATGCCCTGAGAGCATATCTGATTGCTCGAAGCTCCAGGAAATTTATTTGGTGTTTGGCTTCCTCTGGAGACCAAGGTCCTTGTGTCTGCAGATCGGCCACAGGGGCTCCCTATCTGAGGTTGGAAGCATTGGTGGTGAGAATTAACTAAGGGTTTGGAGCCTGAAAGGGCAAGCCGTGGAGGAGATTGATCTGATTTTTCCACCAGGCTAGAGACTGACGGAGTGAGTCAGTTACGTGGACAATGGTCGACAGGGGCTGAATGATTTGAGTCCATTGAGACTGTAGAGTCCACTGCATGACTCTCATGGCCAAACGGGCCATTGGTGTGACCTAAACTGAGGACGCCATGTGTCCCAGGGGGATGAGAAAGTGACGAGCAGTCACGGATTGCCGAGACTGCAGCTGGTGTGCAAGAGACACGAGAGTGAGAGCTTGCTGTCGAGGCAGGAAAGCCTTTGCCTGCAAGGTGTCCAAGTCTGCCCCAATGAACGACAAGGTTTGAGATGGGACTAAGTAGGATTTTTTGTAGTTGATGAGAAATCCTAATGAAATTAGAGTGTGTAAAGTTAGATTGAGGGACGACAGAGCAGCTTGCTGAGTGGGAGCCCTGATTAACCAGTCGTCTAGATAGGGGTAGACGTGAACACCTTGGGTCCTGAGGAAGGCTGCAACTACTATGAGGCATTTTGTGAAGACTCGTGGCGCAGACGCTAGGCCGAATGGATGCACTCGGTATTGATAGTGCTTGGAGCCTACTAGAAACCTCAGGTATTTGCAATGAGATGGAGTTACCGCAATATGAGTGTATGCGTCCTGGAGGTCCAGAGAACAGAGCCAGTCTCCTCTTTGTAGAAGAGGAAGAAGCGAGCCTAAGGTTACCATCTTGAACTTCTCTCGCTGGAGGTACTTGTTGAGGGCCCGTAGGTCCAGAATAGGACGAACGCCTCATGATTTTTTGGGGATTAGAAAGTGCCGGGAATAGAACCCTAGGCCATGCTGAGAGTATGGTACGGGTTCTATTGCCTTGGACTGGAGAAGGAGGGAGACCTCTTGATCCAGAAGGATGGAGTGATCAGATGTTCTCCACATCGGTAGAGGTGGGGAAGTCCGGTGGCACGGAGAGAAAGTTCAGATGGTAACCCTGAGCAATTATCGCCAGTACCCATTGGTCTGAGGTGATTGAGTGCCATATATTGTGGAAGTGACACAATCGACCTCCCACTGGTATGTGAGGCAGTGGAATCTGACTGCTGCTCTCTAAGTGGAAGTCAAAAACCTGAAGCAGGCCCTGGTTGAGGAACTGCTTGTGGCTTTTGTTTACATGTTTGATGAGACTGTGCTTTTTGAAAAGGTCTTGTGGCACAGGATCTGGTTGGCGGTGGGTAGGACTTCTTCGGGCGGAAGAACGACTTTTTAGAGTCCTTTCTGAAGGGCTGTTTAGAAGAATAGTCAGAAGGCATCAGAGAGAGCTGTCTTAGGGTCTCATGATGGTTCTTAAGTTCCACCACCGTCCGTTGAATCTGTTCTCCAAACAGATTATCACCTACACAAGGCAGGTCAGATAACCTGTCTTGTTCCTCAGGGCAAAGGTCAGAAGACTTGAGCCAGGCCCACCTTCTCTCCGAAATAGCAGCTGTAGATACCTTAGTAGCAGTATCAAAGATATCATAAGATGATCTGATCTCATGCTTGCCTGTCTTAAAACCTTTGTTTACTAAGGTTTGGAGTTGTTCTTGAACTTGCTGAGGCAGGGAGTCCGTAAAGTCTTGTATCTGCTTAAAAATGATCCTGTTATATTGGGTCATATAGAGCTGATAAGTGGAAATTCGGGAGTTGAGCATTGATCCTTGGAAGACTCGGCGACCAATGGCATCTAGAAACTTCTGTTCCTTGCCAGGGGGAAAAGAAGTATGAGGCTTTGATCTCTTTGCTCTCTTCTGTGCAGATTCCACCACTACAGATTGGTGATCCAATTGTGGTTTCTGAAAGCCCGGAGCTGACTGCACCAAATAGGTAGTGTCAGCTTTCCTGTGGACTGGAGCAATGGAGCCCGGATGTTCCCAGTTCTTCTTCAGGAGATCCAGAAGAACCTGGTGGATAGGGATGGAGGTTATTACCTTGGGAGCATCCAAGAATTGAAGCAACTCCATCATCTGTTGTCTATCATCCTGTTCAGTCTGTAATTGGAAGGGAACCAATTCATACATTTCCTTCACAAAATTTATAAAGGAAAGGTCCTCTGGAGGAGAACGCTTTCTGCTTTCAGTGGGTGAAGGTGGTGAAGGCAAATCATCGGTGTCTGGTGAGGAATCATCAGACCAGGTATTATAAGGATCAGCACCTGCCCCTCTAGGATGTAGAGGGGGATGGTGGGATACCTGAAGGTCCTGGTCTAGGCTCTGAAGGAATAATCGGAGGCACCGATGAAGGCATTGAAGGCACCAGTGCAGGCATCGATGGATGGCTCAGTGGCGCCGACGGGCATATCGGCACCGATGATTGGATCGGTGGCGATGGACGTATCGGCATCGATGGCTGAGGCAGAACTCCTGAAGGAGGGATGCAAAAGTGTTTCTCCTCCCTATGACAGTGTGAGCGGGGAGGGCACCGGCGCCATCGGTGACCCAGGGTACATCGGTGGAAAAGCGGCAATTAGCGCTTCCATCCTGGAGAGCAGCGGTGCCAACGCTGCCGGAATCGGGTCGGTGATCAGTTCCGCAATTGGTACCGGTGTTGGTGCCAGAGGAACCTGAAGTCATTGCATCGCCTTGTCGATGGCCTCCTGAACCATCTGGTCCAGTTCTTCTCGGAGACCTAGAGCAAGCAGCCCCAGCTCCGGAACAGAAGAAGGAGGCAGAGGCATAGCCGGAGGGACCACCATTAAAGGCGGAGTCACGGCTCCTGATGCCCCATCGGGGGAGGGTTACCTCGGTGACCCGGTCGCCGAAAAGGTTGGTGCCTTTTCTGGATGGGGTTTCTTTGACGGCGGCTCGGACGATGGCGAGGTCGATGATTTCGCTCCCTCGATGGTCCGAGACTTTCTATGCCGGTGGCTTGAGGGGGAGTAACGGGCGCCGATGGCCGTGAAGACATCGATGGCGGACGGTCACAGGACGGTGGTCGATGCTGGTGCGACGTTGACAGTGCCGGTTCCGATGATGTCGATGCGATGGACGGCATCAGGGTGTGAGCACGGAAAAGGAGTCCCATCTTCTCCATCCTTGCCTTGCGACCTTTGGGTGTCATGAGGGCACATTTGGTGCAAGTCAGGACATCAAGCTCCCGGCCTAAACACATTACACAAACGCCATGAGGGTCTGTGATAGACATGGTGCGAGTACAGTCTGGGCACCGGCGGAACCCCGACCCCATGGCCATAGAAAAAATCGAGCTGCGGGATGGACGTCGGCCAGCAGGCCGCAAGGGCCAAACTCGACGGTTATCAACGGAAAACTGTCAAAAAACTTACCAGAGTACCGCGGCTAGAGAGAAGTTAGAGGAGGGACCCCTGGGGGGCAATTTAATATCAGTTAATTCCATGAAGAAAATTCCTGTCAGGAATCTCCACAGAGCTCCTAAACCGCGAGGCTACTGCAGCGCGGAAAAAAGAAGACTGAAGGGGGACCCATGCTGGCTGCAGGGTTAGTGCTATGCTGGGCATGCCCAGTAGGGGCCAGTCAAGGTTCTGGAAACTTTGATAGAAGTTGTCCGTGATTGGGCTCCATCCTGATGGTGTCGCCCATATGTGAGGACTACCATCCTGCTTGTCCTGTGAGAACAGGGTATGCAAAGTGAGACGTAGGGACGTCAGTGCAGTTTGCTGAGTGGGAGCCCTGATCCAACCAATCATCGAGATAGGGGTAGATGTGGACACTTTGACTCCTGAGAAAGGCAGCTACCACTACGAGGCACTTGGTGAAGACTCGTGGAGCAGATGCTAGACCGAATGGTAACACTTGATATTGGAAGTATTTTGGGCCTACTAGGAACTGCAGGAATCTGCGATATGATGGAGTAATTGAAATGTGCTGGTAGGCATCCTGGAGGTCTAGAGAGCAAAGTCAGTCTTCCCTTTGGAGAAGGGGAAGAAGAGAACCCAAGGTCACCATCTTGAACTTTTCTCTTTGCAGGTATTTGTTTAAGGTGCGAAGATCCAGTATTGGGCGAACACCACCTGACTTTTTGGTATCAGGAAATACCAGGAATAGAACCCCTGCCCTTGTTGGGAGAGGGGCACTGGTTCTATTGCTCAGGACTGGAGGAGGAGGGAGACCCTCCTGCTCCAGGATTGGTGAGTGGTCGGATGTTCCCCATATCAGCCGAGGTGGGGAATTCGGTGGAACAGAGAGAAATTTGAGGTGGTAACCTTGAGTTACTACAGCGAGTACCCACTGATCTGTGGTGACTGTGTGCCAAGGTTTGGAGAAGTGGCACAACCGGCCTCCGACGGGAATAGACGGAAGTGGAAGCTGGGTACTGCTCTCTAGGAAGGAGTCAAAAGCCAGATGCTGGACCTGGCTGGGGGGCTGGCTGTGACTTCTGTACTCGAGGTTGCCTGGGTTGGCTTTTTTGGTAAGGCTTAGAAGGCCGACCCCTGGACGCCGGGGGATAGTATCTCCTTTGCTGGTCGACTTGTCTCTTGGAGTCTCTCCTAAAGGATCTTTTGGAAGAACAAGAGAGATCAGAAGGCAGTACGGAGAGCTGGCACAGAGTCTCTTGGAGGTCCTTGAGCTGAGCCACTGCTTCTTGAATCTTTTCTCCAAAAAGATTATCCCCAGCACAGGGCATGCCAGCTAACCTGTCTTTACTTCTGGTCTGAGGTCTGAAGACTTTAGCCAGGCCCATCTCCTCTCACTAATTCCTGCCGCCGAAACTCTGGAGGCGGTGTCGAAGATGTCATATGCAGACTGTACTTCATGTCTGCCAGCATCTAGGCATTTTTGTGTTAAGGCATGAAGCTGGTCCTGGAATTGCAGAGGTAAGGCTTCAACAAATTCCTGAATCTTCGTGAACAGGGCCCTATTGTATTGGGACATGTACAATTGATAGGAAGCAATGCGAGAGATCAGCATTGAGCCATGGAATACACGTCTTCCAATTGCATATAGGAATTTTTGTTCCTTTCCTGGAGGAATGGAAGAGTGAGGTTTGAAGCATCGTGCCCTGTTCTGGGCTGACTCCACAACCACCGAGCGATGATCTAATTGAGTTCTCTGGAAGCCCGGGGCTGACTGAACTAAGTAGGTGGCATCTGCCTTACGGTTGACAGGTGCCACATAGCCAGGGTTCTCCCAATTTCTCTTTAAAAGGTCCAAAAGGATTTTATGAATAGGGATAGACAGGATTTCTTTTGGAGCATCGAGAAACTGGAGAAGCTCCAGCATCTGATGCCTAGAGTCCTCTTCAGTCGGAAGCTGGAATGGAACCGTTTCAGACATTTCCTTTACAAAGTTGAAAAAGGACAAGTCCTCTAGAGGAAAACGCTTCCTTTCATCAGAAGGAGAGGGCTGTGAAGGAAGATCATCAGAATCCTGGGATGAATCATCGGACCAAGGTGAAAGTGGAGTCTTGGCTCCCAGCACCGATGTCCCGGGAATGGAGGAGGTTGGAGGCTCCTCTGCGCAGGCTTTCTTCCTCGGTGGTTCTGTTGACACTGATGTAGAGGGCTTCCCTGTGTCAGCGGACTGAGCCTTTCGATGGTGATGCCGGTGCTTCTCCTGGTGCTCGGCCCGGTCTTTCTCCCGCGCTGAGGACGAAGAGGTAGATGACTTCGAAGCGGATCCCAGCAGACGAGAACTCCCGGTGTCCGGCTGGTGTTGAGAGGTGGACGGCGATGGTGCCAATGACGTCGAGGCCTTCAATGGAGTAGGCTGCTTAGCCTGGAAAAGAAACTCCATTTTTTCTAACCGTGCCCTACGGCCCTTCGGAGTAATTTGGGCACAATTGGTACATGTCAAAACATCATAGTCAGCTCCCAAGCATAAGACACATACCTTATGCGGGTCCGTGATGGACATCGTCCTCAGACAATCGTGGCACCGACGAAAACCCGACGCCATGGCTCTAAGAAAAAATTTTAGCCACAGTGCGGTCAATGGCCAGTAGGCCTCGTAAAGAAGAACCAACAGTAACCGACCACGAAACAAGGTAAAGCCTTACCTAACATCAGCGGGTATCGACGTTCGATAGGGGGACCCCAGATGGGGTGAAATTTGTCAAAATTTTTTAAAACATTTCGTGAGGAAATTCCTGTCAGGAATATAAGAAGAGCTCCTCAAACTGTGTGGCTACAGCTGCGCAGAAAAAAAGAGACTGAAGGGGGACCCCTGCTGGATGCAATGTTAGGGGCATGCTGGGCATGCCCAGTGTACCAAATCAAAGTTCTAGAAACTTTGACAAAAGTGTTTCTTGATAGGGCTCCATCCTGATGATGTTACCCATATGTGAGGACTACCATCCTGCTTGTCCTGTGAGAATTACAGGGTCCCTCACAAATAAATGGTGGCTTGAGTATATCTCAGCATGTGGACTGATCTGGTAAGGAGGATAAGGAAAGTAAAATTAGGTTTTTTACTTGCTAATTTTCTTTCCTAGAGTTCTGCAAACCAGTCTGCGGTCCCACCTGGTGTCCTGCTCCTTTGTCTGTCTCTGTTGTGGTCTGTTAGTATGCTAAGGGAAGTGCCTTCTGGGGGGTTTTTTTTTAGAATGCCTTTGTTCTCAGAAGTTGAAAGGTTCATTGATGATTTAAAGATTTTTATAATTGAATTGAGTTTAACCTTCCTCATGGAGCGAAGTTGCTTCAGGAAGTGAATACTGAGGTGCTGCAGGTGGCTGCTTGTTGTGGCCTGGGAGCCGCGGTTCGAGAGTGGACCCTTGAGCCGAACCACCCTGGGTAGAGTAGCTCGGGAGGCGGAGCCACAAGCACAGGTCTTCGCCCGGGAACCAGGAACCCCCCAGGAGGAGCCCGTAGGGTCCTGGAGCCTTGGGACTTAGGAGACACACAGGGGTCTTCACCCAGGAACTGGGAGTCCCCCAGGAGGAGCCCGTAGGGTCCCAGAACCTTGGGACTTGGGAGTGCAGCTAAGCTCTTCACCCGGGAACCAGGACCCCCCAGGAGGAGCCCGTAGGGTCCCAGTCCCTTGGGACTTCTGCACAGTGATAGTCTCTCTAGGAAGGCCCGGGCAAGGGTGAGCACAGAGTCCAGTAGCAAGAGCCAATAGGTCAGGGAGCACAGAGCAAGCGGAAGCAGGATCAGAGTCAGTAATGTCTTGACTGGAACTTGCAGGAAGCAAGATGGGATCCAGCAGCAAGTAGGCCAGAGCCAGGCAGGAAGTAGAAGGTCTCGGGACCCAAGGCAGTCTGGTAGCAGCTCCAGCCCAGGCCTGCAGGAGGCACTGTCCGGAGGACAGGAGTGTAGCAGCTGCGGCAGTGAAGCCGTGGGCTGAGGCAGGCGGCCGGCAGCGGTCGAGTCAGGAACGAGCAGAGGTCGGTGGCTGGCGGCAGGCAGAAGCAGAGTCAGGAACGAGCAGAGGTCGGTGGCTGGCGGTGGGCAGAAGCAGAGTCAGGAACGAGCAGAGGTCGGTGGCTGGCGGTGGGCAGAAGCAGAGTCAGGAACGAGCAGAGGTCGGTGGCTGGCGGCAGGCAGAAGCAGAGTCAGGAACAAGCAGAGGTCGGTGGCTGGCGGCAGGCAGAAGCAGAGTCAGGAACTAGCAGAGGTCGGTGGCTGGCGGCAGGCAGAAGCAGAGTCAGGAACTAGCAGAGGTCGGTGGCTGGCGGCAGGCAGAAGCAGAGTCAGGAATGAGCAGAGGTCGGTGGCTGGCGGTGGGCAGAAGCAGAGTCAGGAACGAGCAGAGGTCGGTAGCTGAAGCAGAACAACGGAAGTGCAACTAAGAACTACACACTGTAGCGACCCTCGTTGCAAGGCAATGAGAGGACTGAAGGACGCCGGTTATATCGGGCTTGGGGCGTGGCATGGTCAGCTCAGGCGGGGTCAGGCTTCCGGTGAGCGTACGTCCATAACGCGCGTCCCCGAGGGGTGGCAGCGAGACGGCCCAGCAATGTCGGACGGCCTGAATGCTCGGCAGAGCCGCGGAGGCGGCGTTCCTGGCCTCGGAGGTGAGCCCTGAACACGGCTAGCAAGGGGGAAGCGGTGGAGACCGCAACACTGCTTCCAGCAAAGATTTTATAATGTTTCATCAACTGGTAATAGGAGAGAAAAACCTAGGTGTATGGTCTGGTCTGGTAGGACTTATGGAAAGAAAATTAGCAGGCAAGAAACCTAATTTTACCATCCTAACCCTTTCCTATTTGGCACAAACACTTGGAGACCTATTCTCTGTGCAAGGATACTGCATTACCTAGAGAGCAGGACCTAGCAATAGGATTACTTCCTGCTACACCAAGGTGTTTCTCTTCTAGGTGACCTTGCTCCTCCAAGGCAGCACAGAGGCTGCCAGACTGGAGTTGGGACTTTTCTACTATGGCCCTGTAGGTCTCCTCAGTGAATCTCTCTGCCTCACCTGCTCCAGGTCTGCCACTCTAGCTTCCAGATGTCCTTCCTAGGCGCACACGCATCAGTGATTCTTTTAAAGGGCCCGCAGTTGGAACCTGGCCACAGACTCGGATGGACGTCAGACCCTTCAGCTTATAAAAGCTCAGGCCTCGCTCCATAGTGTTGCCTTTGCAACAGGTCTCCTCGTACTCGTTGCTATTCCTTGGATTGTCTCATCATGTGTTCCTGTCTTCCTGTGGTTCCTAGTTCCTGTTCATCTATGTGTTGGATTGACTCCTTGGACTTGACCTTTGCTATGCCTGACCATTCTTCAGCTTCTCTCCAGCCCCGGACCTCTCCATTGCCTGACCACACCTGCCTTCTCCTCACCCTGACCACTGCCTTTATTTATTTATTTATTATTTTTATATAATAAATAAATATTTATTATATAAAAATAATATTCATCTCAATTGAGATATCACATTGGTTTACATTCAGGTACTGTAGGTATTTCCCTATCCCCAGAGGGCTTACAATCTAAGTTTTTGTACCTGAGGCAATGGAGGGTAAAGTGACTTGCCCAAGGTCACAAGGAGTGACAGCGGGACTTGAACCTTGGTCTCCTGGTTCATAGTCCACTGCTCTAACCACTAGGCTATTCCTCCTCCCTTTCACACCTGAGCTCTTGTACTGAATCCAGTCCACGATAGAACTATGCCATCTACCGACTGCTGTCTCTGGGCTGTACAGCTTCTCACCTCTCACTAACCTCGAGGCTCACCTAAGTCCTGCCGGCCCCGGCACCCAAAGGCTCAACCCGAGGGGAATGAGGGCTGGTATAGGTGAAGCTCCAGCGGCCTCTAGCTTCAGCCCACTCCACCTGCTGACGGTGGGGACCCGAAGGTCCTCGCCTACGGGTTGCATCAACCCCACCTCAGCCCAAGAGTCCAACTCCAACGCAACAGACAGTGCATGTGCTTTTAATAACCAGTCCATTGACACCTCCATCAATTTAGCCAGAGCCAGAACAGCACCACTTTTCCCACCCAATAGACAAGTGGGATTTCATTTCCAAGACTCAGCAGGTTTAAAAGCATGCAGCTCAGTTTGGTAAGGTATGTGCGTATACCGCGTACACAATCCTAACTGGTATTTGAGCTCCTGAATCACGCCCCTAATCATCCCTTTATTTCATTTACATTTAGGCATCATTCGAAGCATTTACAAAATACTAGTTAAGCACCTGCATGCTACATAAATGTGAAACTTCCCACTTTGAGTACTGTGAGCAATTCTGGTCTCCCCATCTCAGAAAAGAAAAATGTACAGAGAAGGGCAACCAAGATGATGAAAGGAATGGAATGTCAGAAAAAGACCTAAGTAGTCCAGTCAGGGTGCCTGCAATCATTTCTTTTCTTTTTGACTTATTCTTATAGTAATTGTCATTGTGTGCAGGTTTTCCTTTCTGTCTCCTCCATCATTCAGTCACTGGAAATACTCTGTGCTTATCCCATGCCCCTTTGACTTTTCCATTACTGTCTTTGTCCTCACCACCCCTTCTGTGAGGGCATTGCATGCACCCAGCACCATTTCCAAGAAGAAATACTTCCTGACATTGTCCATTGAAAAAGGTTTGATTCCTGTGCATTATTAATACCTTTAAAAGTCTGTCTCATATCACCCTGTCCTCCAGTCCTTCAGTTTCATAACTCTTCTGGTTGCCTTTTTCCATCCTGTCTCAGTCCTTTTTGAGAAACTCCAGATGAGGCCTCTCTAATGAACTAAACAGGAGCATTATCACGTCCTTTATCTCTCTTTATGCAGCCCAACATCCTTCTGGCCTTAGCCAACTCCTTCTCACATTGCATCACTACAGTCAAACCATGAGACACCATCACCCCAAGGTCTCTCTTCCTGTTGCCCCCCATCCTGTAAAGCGCCTTTCAATTTCTGCACTTCTTGGCATTGAATCCCAGCTGCCAACCTTCGAGCACTCCTTAGGTTTTCTTAGATCACTTTTCATTCTTTCTACTCCTTCAGGATGTCAGATTATAGTGTCATCCAGAAAGAGACCAACCTTTCCCTCCAAGTCTTCCACAATATCACTCACTTATGAAGAAAGGCTATGCAGGTTAGGGCTCTTTCCCCTTCCTTAGCCTTCTCCACACAATTAAGAATTATGCATTTATAATAGATTTTACATGAAAAAGTACAGTCTTCAGAGGTAAAAATATCACAACATGAAAATTATATTTAATGTACTGCAGTAGAGCCAACCAGAGAACCCTGCAAAAAGGACCCTTGGAACCCATATGGTATTAGGCCTTTTGTAATGTGTATTGGATGTGGGCTAGGCCCTCAGAAAGCCAAGAGTAACCTAAATTACACTTACAGTATAGTAAATCTCCCATACCAACACAGTACTAATAGCCAACACTCAAACAGTAACAATCCTACCTATGAAAAGCAATGCTACAAATATCACACTGGGCCCTAAAATACCAATACACAGCTCCTATTAGGAAAACAGGATAAGCCAGGCTGCTAGAGATCCTTGCACAGACACTATCCACTAGCAGAATACCTCACCTCGGTTTCTTGTGCAGAATAGACAGACCTTCATCGAATACAAACTAAAGAGACTGTAAAGTATAAATAGAAATGTGTTGATAAAAACTGAACTGGAAACCACAAGCCAGACTCTGTACACAGTGCAACAACAGAAAACCAGAAGCATCACCATTGAAATATAAATCATTAATAATAGTAAAAGCATACTAATAAAAAGAAGAGCCATTTCAAAACATCTGAGAAATAGAACCTCCAATAATTAAAAAGGCATATAGAAATGTTTAGACATTTCTGAAACACCAATAAATATTTCAAAACAGCAGAAACATCTCTCCATACCTGGGAACTTTTGATTTCTAGTCACCCTGAAATTGTTGCGGATAATTGGGGAGCAGAGTGGGGTAATGGCGGGGGTGGAAGAGAAATAGAACCAAAAGGTTACTAAGGGCCAAGAGTAACATAAGTATGAGAAATAAAAAGGTGTGAAAGCTTGCTGGGCAGACTGGATGGGCCATTTGGTCTTCTTCTGCCGTCATTTCTCTGTTTCTCTGTATGTAGCATAAAAACTTTCTCTTCTGTCTCTCCTATATGCATACCCAATAACACATGTTCATTCTGTCACACAAACACACACACTTCCCCACAGGGATTTTCCTTCTCCTTTTCAGTTGCAGCCAGGATCTCACGTGGGTGTGGCACTCTAGGACACCATGCAGAGCCAGCACTGGACTTATAAAATCATGAGCAGTGTGGAACAGGTAAATAGGGAACGATCATTTTCCTTTTCAAATAGTACTAGGACTAGGGAACACACCATGAAATTAGCAAGTAGCAGAGTTAAAACAAATCAGAGAAAGTGGGGTTTTTTTTCACTTGGTGCAGAAGCTGTGAAATTTGTTGCTGAAGGACATGGTGAGGGCATCTAGCATAGCTGGGTTTTAAAAGAATTTGGACAAGTTCTTAGAGGAAGGGTCTAGAAATAATTATTAAACAAGTAGACTTAGGGAAATACTCCGCTTATCCCTAGAGTCAGCAACAAGAAATTAGATCTGCTGTTTGAGATCATCCAAGGATGCTGGGCTCGATGGAGCTATATAGCATGCATGTCTTATGTTCTCACCAGCATCAGAAAGGAAAAGAGAGAGGAGCAGAGGCAATGACAGAAAGAAAAAGAGACCCTGAGATGTAGGCAGAGAAAAAGAAAGAAAGCAAACCAGACATCCTCCCCTCCCCCTCCCTGGCACGTCCTTCCCAGTCCATCTCTGGGAAATGGTGAAAGGAAGAGCAGGTGTTCAGTTCAGACACTGAAAACTGTTTCGCTGCAGCCTTTCCTCTAGGGGAATTTGGATTTCTCCATTCCTGTTCTGCAAATGCGACCCTAGAGCGTGGAGCAGCTTTGAGCCAGTGCTTCCTGCATTTAATGGATGTGGGGCCATGGTCAGTGCATCTCTGCACGTGGAACAGTAACAGTACAAAGGTTGATTCTTTACTGTGCTAGAGGTTTTTATCTTACTGCACAGCAGCACACAATGCGGGGAGAACAGTGAGCAGATAGCATAATGTCATTTAATGTATTCGTTTTTTTATTTTATTTTTATTAAGTTTTACATAAATTCCAAGAATAAATCTTGTGAAGTAAAGTACAATGGAAGCAAATCATCCACAAAGTAAAAATATAAAAGAAACAAGGTACAACAGACCACAAAACTTAGAGAAAAGAGTAGAGGTAGTAGCAGGAAATTCATAAAATAAAAATCTCAAACATGACTTCTATCTATCTATTTATTTATTTAAAGTCTCTTGTTACCCACCCTTCCTATGTTCAGAGCGGAGTGCAATGTGGAACAATTACAGACAATAGAGAGGAAGGAAGGTAATGAAAAATCTTAGGGGGGGGGGGGGAAGGACAGGCATAAGGGATTGAGTTCACATGTTACAAGGGGTCATCAGAGAGGGGAGTAGAAAGCAAGGTGGCATCCCCTGCCCGGGAACTGGTTGAGGGTAGTCCGTTGTCATCTTGGTTCGGGAATGCTTTCTTGTAAAGGAAAGTTTTTAGGGCTCTGTTGAAGAGTGTTCTTTCTCGGAGACATCTTATTGTCTTTAATAGGCTCTTCCATAGGAGGGGTCCAGCAGAGAAGAAAGCGCATTTTCTGGTTTACACTAGGTGTGTGTTTTGCGGGTGGGGCATCTAGTAGCATCTGGTTAGATGATCTTAGCTTTCTGGTGGGGGGTGTGGATTTTTATTGTTGAGGAGAGCCATAGGGAGTTTAAGTTGTGGATTGAGGAGTGGATGATCATTGCCAGTTTATATTTATTTATTTAAGGGTTTTTATATACCGCAGCACGTTAGAAAACATCACCTCGGTTTACAATGAACATTAAATCAGCAACAAGCTTTACAATCCAACAAATTTAGAATGGTACATAACGGATAACATTAAAACCATAAAATAATTAACGTCAAATAATCCATAGGGGGCGCACTTAGCAGGTGGAGAATATATAACGATACAAATATATATAATTTGGGAATATATAACAGGAAATGTAGATTACTTGTGAGTCAGGAATTAATTGACAGATTAGAGGATCAAAATAGTCTTTACAATAGTAAGAGTATTGCAAATATAGGTCAAAAAAGTGTTTAGCGTTACTGAAAAGTAACGGCTTGGTATGGATAAATAATATTGTATATGTGGCATATAAATAGTATTATCTGAGGGGAAATGTTCATAAATTGTAGGCTTGTTTAAACAGCCAGGTTTTCAGGTTCTGTTTAAATTTCTTGTGGCAGGGCTCCTGGCGCAGATCTGTGGGCATTTTGTTCCATATGTTGATTCCAGATATCATGAATGATCGTTCTCTCGTTGAAACATATTTTATATGTTTGAGCATAGGAATAGAGTTTAGCCTGGTGCATTTTTCTTATTGGTCTGTCTGATGTATGGAATGCAAAATGATCAGAGAACCAATGCATATCTTGGTTATATAATGACTTGTGTATAAGGGT
Source organism: Rhinatrema bivittatum (assembly GCF_901001135.1). NCBI lineage: Eukaryota > Metazoa > Chordata > Amphibia > Gymnophiona > Rhinatrematidae > Rhinatrema > Rhinatrema bivittatum. The sequence goes on from NC_042618.1 coordinate 482,426,939, forward strand.
AAGAACTTTCAATAATATCCTAGATGCAATCGGAAGCCAGTGGAGGAATTGTAGAGCTGGAGTAATGTGTTCGTGGCGGTGCATGTTAGTAAGCAAGCGTGCAGCTGCATTTTGTAGCATCTGTAGTGGTTGTAGTGAGTTATTTGGGAGACCTAGTAAGATGGAATTGCAGTAGTCCAATTTAGACAATATAGTAGCTTGGAGTACAGTCTGGAAGTCATGTGGGTGTAGGAGGGGTTTGATCCTTTTCAATGTATGAAGTTTATAGAAACCATTTTTAATGGTGGAAGTAATAAATTTTTTTAATGTGAAATGTTTGTCAATTATAACGCCAAGGCTGCGGACTTGTATATTGTGAGGGTCAGATAGAGATTGTAGATTAGGGCTAGAATGGATGTTGTTTTGCGGTGAAATGATGAGACGCTCTGTTTTGTTGGTATTTATTGCCAATGAGTTTTCAGTGAGTAGATTCTTAATTTCCGCTAGTGCGGTATTCCAGGTTTTGAGAGCGTTGTGTAGGGTGTCATTGATAGGGATTAGGATCTGCACATCATCTGCATATATGAAGTGCGGAAGACCCAGTTTCATCAACAGTCGACAGAGTGGAGTGAGGTATATATTGAAAAGTGTTGAAGAGAGAGAGGATCCTTGGGGTACTCCTTGTAGCAGATTTTTGGGTTTGGATTCATGTTGGCCAATTCTTACACTGTATTTCCTGTCATTCAGAAAAGATTTGAGCCAACATAGTGCAGTGCCAGTAATGCCGATTTGTGTGAGGCGAGTTAAAAGGGTATTGTGGTTGACCGTGTCAAATGCCGAGGAAATGTCCAGCAGGGCAAGTATATAAGAGTGACCAGTATCTAATGCTTTTAGAATTGAATCGGAGAGTGTTAAGAGAAGAGTTTCGGTACTATGGTACTTACGGAATCCATATTGGGATGGGAAGAGTAATTGATTTTCATCTAGGTATTCAGTGAGTTGCTTGTTGATGACTTTCTCTATAATTTTGGATAGGAAAGGTAGGTTCGAGACTGGGCGAAAGTTTGCTGATTCCGCTGGGTCCAAATCTTGTTTGTTCAGTGTTGGTTTTATTATGGCGTGCTTGAGTTGTGCAGGTACAATTCCAGAGGTGATCGATTTGTTAAGAATCTTGGTTATGGGTATAGCAGTTCTTGAAGGATAGGCGAGGAGTGTCTTTGTGGGCATGATGTCAAAAGGGTGCATTGCTGGTTTAGTTTTTTTGAGGATACCTTCAATTTCTAGAGTTGCTGTGGTTTCGAATTTTGTAAGGGAAGCTGAGCAGAGAATGTGTAGATTTGGATTGTGTGTGGGTGGTCTATGGGTAGGGGAAATAGAGGGTGTGTTAGTGTTTGGAGAGAGGTTAGAAGGGGGGGAAGTAGAGATGCGATTCATGATTGCATTAATTTTGTCATGAAAGTAGGTTGCTAGTGTTTCACATCTATTTTCGTCATCATTATCTGAATTGAAGTTTCCTGGGGGGGTGATGATGCTAGAGACATATTGGAAGAGAGCGCGTGGGTTAAATTGGTATTGGTGGATCTTCGAAACGTAATAGTTTTTCTTGGTTTCGTCTGTCTATATTGTATTCGGAAGGAGATAGGGAGCCAGTATAGAGATTATAAAATAGGAGAGATATGCTCTCATATGTGAGTGCCAGTAAGGAATCTTGCTACCACGTTTTGAATGATCTGTAGTGGATGGGCGGGGGGGGGTTATAGGGGCAGGTCTGTCAGGAGAGAGTTGCAGTAATCAATCCCTGAGAATAGTAGGGATTGGAAGACGGACCTGAAATCCGAGTATTTGAGGAGAGGTTTAAGATGGTGTAGTAAGCGCAGTTTGTAGAAGGAGGAGTTGGTAATATTTCTTATATGGTTGCGCATGGAAGGAAGGGGTCAATAGTGACTCCTATTAGCCGTACACTTTGGGCGATGGGGATGGGATGGGTATCAAAAGTGATATGCTTGGGAGTATTGAGGACTGGATAGCGTGATAGAAGCATGATTTCTGTTTTGGATGTGTTGAGCACTAATTTATTACATTGTAGCCATTTTTGGATCATTGTGAAGCAGTTGTTGAGAAAAGATTCAGTCATGGCACATGTTTTCTTGAGTGGGAAAAAGAATTGAATATCGTCCACATAGATTTTATAGTGCACTCCAAGGTCATCAAGGGTGCGGCATAGTGGAGTTAGGTAAAGGTTAAAGAGGGCAGCAGAGAGAGCAGATCTTTGGGGCACTCCAGAGCTCAGAGGCATCAATGGGGATGTAGAAGAGTCGATTTGGACTAGCTGTGTCCTGTTGCTAAGGTAAAACAAACATAAGAACGTAAGAAATTGCCATGCTGGGTCAGACCAAGGGTCCATCAAACCCAGCATCCTGTTTCCAACAGTGGCCAAACCTGGCCACAAGAACCTTGTAAGTAACCAAACACTAAGAAGATCCCATGCTACTGATGCCAGTAATAGCAGAGGCCATTCCCTAAGTCAAATTGATTAATAGCAGTTAATGGACTTCTCCTCTAAGAACTTAACCAAACATTTTTTAAACCCAAACTGCATTAACCACATCCTCTGGCAACAAATTCCAGAGCTTAATTGTGTGTTGAGTGAAAAAGAATTTTCTCCGATTAGTCTTAAATGTGCTACTTGCTAACTTCATGGAGTGTACCCTAGTCCTTCTATTATCTGAAAGTGTAAATAACCGATTCACATCTACTCGTTCAAGACCTCTCATGATTTTAAAGACCTCTATCATATCCCCCCCTCAGTTTTCTCTTCCACAAGCTGAACAGCCCTAACCTCTTCAGCCTTTCCTCATAAGGAAGCTGTTCCATCCCCTTTATCATTTTCATCGCTCTTCTCTATACCTTCACTATTGCAACTATATCTTTTTTGAGATGCGGCGACCAGAATTGTACACAAAATTCAAGGTGCAGTCTCACCGTGGAGCGATACAGAGGCATTATGACATTTTCCATTTTGTTAACCATTCCCTTCCTAATAATTCCTAACCTTCTGTTTGATTTTTTGACTGTTGCAGCACACTGAGCCTACGATTTCAAAGTATTATCCACTATGATGCCTAGATCTTTTTCCTGGGTGGTAACTCCTAATATGGAACCTAACATTGTGTAACTACAGCAAGGGTTATTTTTCCCTATATGCCACACCTTGCACTTATCCACATTAAATTTCATCTGCCATTTGGATGCCCAATCTTCCAGTCTCGCAAGGTCCTCCTGCAATGTATCACAATCCACTTGTGTTACGGTCCCGGGCCGTGCCCCAGGACCTCCACTCACCTCCCGGCCACGGCCTGCCATGGGAGTCCCTCCACTTCGGCCCCAAAGGCCTGAAATGTGGCCTACCGCGGCACTCTCCCTGCGAGGGAGACGCCGACGACGATTCACGGCTGGCCCCGCCCCCTAGGCACGTTCAAGCCGGGGCTTCAGTCTTAAAGGGGCCAGCGCGGGAAACTCAGGGACAGCCTCCCACTGATGTCAGACGCTGCCGGGTTATTTAAACCCGGCAGTCACTGACATGCCTCGCCTTGCAATGAGGTTCCCTCAGTCCCCTGAGTTGCTAGTTGCTGCATTGGATCTTGGATCATCTCTTCTACTTCTGGCTTCCGACCCGGCTTTGTCCATTGACTTCGTCTTCGCTCCTGCTCCTGGTTTTGGTTTGGAATTCTGACTTCTGGCTTCTGACCCGGCTCCGTCCACAACTCTGTTTCCAGCTTCCGTCCCTGGCTTTGACTTCGGACCTCTAACTTCTGGCTTCTGACCCTGCTTTGTTCCTGGACTCAGACTTCTGTTCCCTCTGCCTCTTCAGGTATCCGGTTCTTACTGGCCCAGGGGATTCTCCTAAGTCCCAGCAGCTCGGGCTCTCACAGGCTCCTCCCGGGGGAGCCGCGGCTTCCGAGGGTGAACATTCTTCCAGTCTCCTGGGCCCTACCGTCCTCATCGACCATTTCTTCAACCGCTTCCTGGATCCTTGGCTGCAGAGGGTCCCACCTAAGTCCAAGAGGTCAGGGTCCCTACGGGCTCCTCTTGGGGGGACCTTGGATTTCCAGTGGTGATGTCTTCTCCGGAGTCTCTCATCAGCGCCGCCTCCCAGCTGCGCCACTCACTGTGGGTCCCCACAGTGCAACAACTGCAGTCTCAGCCGACCCAAGGATCCACGACCATAACAGCTTGTGATTTAACTACTCTGAATAATTTTGTATCATCCGCAAATTTGATAACCTCACTCGTCGTATTCCTTTTCAGACCATTTATAAATATATTGAAAAGCACCGGTCCAAGTACAGATCCCTGAGGTACTCCACTGTTTACCCTTTTCCACTGAGAAAATTGACCATTTAATCCTACTCTGTTTCCTGTCTTTTAGCCAGTTTGTAATCCACGAAAGGACATCGCCTCCTATCCCATCACTTTTTAGTTTTCTTAGAAGTCTCTCATGAGGGACTTTGTCAAACACCTTCTGAAAATCCAGTGTGTCCCTGCTTCCCCCAGCCTTGCCAGGCACTGTGCCCCTGCTTCCCCCAGCCTTGCCAGGCACTGTGCCCCTGCTTCCCCCAGCCTTGCCAGGCACCGTGCCCCTGCTTCCCCCAGCCTTGCCAGGCACCACGTCCCTGCTTCCCCCAGCCTTGCCAGGCACCGTGCCCCTGCTTCCCCCAGCCTTGCCAGGCACCGTGTCCCTGCTTCCCCCAGCCTTGCCAGGCACCGTGCCCCTGCTTCCCCCAGCCTTGCCAGGCACCGCGCCCCTGCTTCCCCCAGCCAAGCCAGGCACCGCGTCCCTGCTTCCCCCAGCCTTGCCAGGCACTGCGTCCCTGCTTCCCCCAGCCTTGCCAGGCACTGCGCCCCTGCTTCCCCCAGCCTTGCCAGGCACTGCGTCCCTGCTTCCCCCAGCCTTGCCAGTCATTGCGCCCTTGCTTCCCCCAGCCTTGCCAGGCACTGCGTCCCTGCTTCCCCCAGCCTTGCCAGGCACTGCACCCTTGCTTCCCCCAGCCTTGCCAGGCACTGCGTCCCTGCTTCCCCCAGCCTTGCCAGGCACTGCGTCCCTGCTTCCCCCAGCCTTGCCAGGCACTGTGCCCCTGCTTCCCCCAGCCTTGCCAGGCACTGCGTCCCTGCTTCCCCCAGCCTTGCCAGGCACTGTGCCCTCCTGCTTTCATTAGCCCTCCTTTGTAACTGAGTTTGTAAAACAATTATTTTAATCCCCTAATCTGCAGGGAGGCTTTTCCCTGCATATTTTACAAGAGGAAAAGTATACAGAAAATAGGAGGAAGCAGGAGCAAGGATTTCAAAATTAAATGCCCATGTGCACATCTGTCAATTCTTCTCAGCCCCAGGGGAAAAGTCTGTGTGCTAGGGACATGTACAAACTTTCCCCCACAAAACGGTGGGGGAGGGGATAATATTCAAAGGGATGTTTTTGTCTTTGACTATTGCCTCCTCTATCTCCCATTGCCTCAGCTACTTAGATTATAAGTTTTTGGGGACAGGGACTTATCCTACCTGAAAAAATGTTATAAACTGCCCTGAGCTACAATTGCAAACGTGATCTGGAAACACAGAATATTACAAGAAATATTACCTTACACATTTCCAAATGGACAGATTAAAACCTGGCCCTTACCCAACTAAACCTTTCTTCATCAGAGCTTGTAGACTGTGGCAATGCTCTCTAAAGAAGAGAAGAGTGAATTGCTGTAGCCTTCAGCATGGTGAGAATGCTTGTGCACAGGGGTCACTGGTTCTGATTGTGATCAGGCACACACTGAGCCAGTTCTAGAGGCAATTGGGGGATGCTTTCTAGCTGCAAAGTTGCTTTTCAAAGAGAGAAGTTGAATTTAAATTCTCTTGCTACATCTATCTTTACCTCTTCCTCCACTTTCTCCCTTCCTACTGAGGGCGAGTCAGAATCCCTCATTGACTGCACCACACTTGTGACACTTGGGCTCCTTGCCTGAGCTTTACGAGCTCAGGTATCCAGAAAGCTGCCTCTTCCTGTGAGGCACTGTTTGAGGAAGAAGCACAGTTAATTTCCATCACTAGGCCCAATTTTATAACATAAGGATTCATTAGTGAGTTGGGAAAAAAAAAAAGGATTACTGAACCTCGGGGATTGTTAAAATAGATTTCACCTCTGTTCAGCACCAAGGTCTGGACAGCTCCTGTGTCGGACAAATGTGCACATATGTGCTAAAATATGCTGCCCTGGCCTCCTGCATCCTGGTGTGGTCTCTTTTGGAAAGTTTACACTTTGAGAGCACGTTTCAAGCTCTCCCCATTGGTACAAAGACCATGCGTGCTTTTTACTCATGAACCTTGCACATGCTTACATGCATCTGCTTTTTCTGTGGTTAGTTTTTTCCTGTAAAAATAAACACAAAGGGGCAGATTTTCAAAGGGTTACGCACGTAACATACGAGCGTAACTCCCGAAAAGCTGCCCCTGCGCGTGCCGAGCCTATCTTGCATAGGCTCGGCGACGCACGCAAGCCACGGGACACGCGTATGTCCCGGGGCTTAGAAAAAGGGGCAGGAAGAGTGGGTCTCAGGGTGTGGCAGGGGTCCGGGGGCGGGACCGAGGCTCAGAGGCCCAGAGGCAGGCGTAACTTCTGCAACAAAGGTCAGGATGGGGGTTTAGGTAGGGCTGGGGGGGCGGGTTAGGTAGAGGAAGGGAGGGGAAGGTTGGGAGTGGCTTCGGAGGGAACTGGGAAAGCCATCGGGGCTCCCTTAGGCCTCGGCGCACGCGCCGACCCTGAATTTTATAGCATGCGCGCGGCATTTAAGATCTGGCCCAAAGATTAGAAAATGCATCTATATGCAACACCTTTCCTGCTCATACCTAAACACACCAGCAGGAACACCTCCTCCTCACAATGTGGCTGATCCCCGAGGCTCTCCATATCACCTTTCTTTTTTCAGAGTGAACTCTGCTTACCATCATGCTCTGTCATCTAGGGGCCGATGCAATACAGTGCGCTCAGCCGAGCGCAATGTATAACCCGCAGTTGGACGTGGGTTGTAGAGGCTCTAATTAATCCTTTTATGTAATAAGGGTATTAGTGTCCCTACAATGCGCATCCAACGTGGAATGAGGCTATTAGACATTCATTCCCGATGCAAAAAAAAAAAAAAAAAGTGCGTCTAGGATGCACATTTATCAATCAGAAATTAACACCTGCCTGGAGCAGGCATTAGTAGCTGAACGCTCCTTAAACCAGTACTGAAAAGCAGAAAAATGTGCTTCTCTGTACTGCCTCCTGCTTAATATTGTTGCGATATTAAGTAGGGTGAAAAACAAAATTAAATAAAGGTTAAAAAAAACCCCAAACACCGGCAGTCGGGTGCAGGAAGAAGATGCTCAACTGACAAGCATCCGTTTCCTGAACCCCCTGGCTGTGCGGCATTTAGGAAAACCGATACTGATAAACTCCGTGTCGGTTTTCCTAACCGGCGGATGGTCGATGCCGATCGGGTTTTCATTAGCAAGGAGGCGCTAGGGTCGCTTGTGCTAGGGTCACTTGCTAACATGACCCCCTAATTTAAATATTGCATTGCACCCTCAGGGGGGCGACTGGGGGCTCGTTAAGAAAGCGGACGCTGACTTTCAGCGCCCGCTTTCTGCGCATATTTATTGCATCGGCCCCCTATTACTCAGCCAGTTTCTAATCCAGTCTACCTCGTTTAGTCCTCCCACTTGACTAATTAGTTTATTTATAGAAACATAGAAACATAGAAATGACGGCAGAAAAAGACCAATCGGCCCATCCACTCTGCCCAGCAAGCTCCCACACTTATTTTCCCAAACTTATCTGTTTCACCGACCACCAAGTTCAGGGCCCTTGTTGGTAACTGTTTGATTCAAATTTCCTGCCATCCCCTGATGCACTGATGCAGAGAGTAATTTTGGAGTTGCATCAAATTTCCTGCCACCCCCTGCCATTGATGCAGAGATTAATGTTGGAGGTGCATCAAAGGTGAGCCTAAGGCTTAATGGTTAAGGGTAGTAACCGCCGCATCAAGCAAGTTACCCCGATGCTTGTTTACCCAGACTGCACAGATCATTGCCTTGTTGGATGTTGTCTGAATGTAAATCCTCTTTTCCACATTTCCCCCTGCCATTGAAGCAGAGAGCAACGCTGTATATGCATTCAAAGTGATGTATCAGGCTTAATTGGTTTAGCATAGTAACCGCCACAATAAGCAAGTAACCCCCATGCTTATTTGTTTACCCAGACTGCACAGATCAATGCCTTGTTGGATGTTGTCTGAATGCAAATCCTCTTTTCCACATTTCCCCCTGCCGTCGAAGCAGAGAGCAATGCTGTATATGCATTCAAAGTGATGTATCAGGCTTAATTGGTTTAGGGTAGTAACTGCCGTAATAAGCAAGCTACCCCCAAGCTTATTTATTTACCCAGACTGTGTAGTTCAGTCCTTGTTGTTCTCTGAATGCAAATCCTTTTTTCCACATTTCCCCTTGCCGTTGAAGCAGAGAGCAATGTTGGAGTTGCATTAACCGTGTGAAGGCTTATTGAGTAAGGGTAGTAATTACCAGATAGTAGCCTCCATTCCAGCAAGTCACCCCCATGGCTCTTCTCTTCATTCCCATCCTCTATTCTTTATGGATCCACAGTGTTTATCCCATGTCCCTTTGAAATTCTTTACAGTTTTAGTCTTCACCATTTCCTCCGGAAGGGCATTCCAGCCATCCACCACCCTCTCCATGAAGAAATACTTCCTGACATTGGTTCTGAGTCTTCCTCCCTGGAGTTTCAAATCGTGACCCCTAGTTCTACTGATTTTTTTTCAATGGAAAAAGTTTGTTTTTGACCATAGATATTAAAACCTTTCAGGTATCTGAAAGTCTGTATCATATCACCCCTGTTCCTCCTCTCCTCCAGGGTATACATACTTAGGTTCTTCAATCTCTCCTAATAAGTCATTTTATGAAGACCATCCACCTTTTTGGTTGCCCTTCTCTGGACCGCCTCCATCCTGTCCCTGTCCCTTTGGAGATACGGTCTCCAGAACTGAACACAGTACTCCAGGTGAGTCCTCACCAAGGCCCTCTACAAGGGGATCATCACTTCCTTTCTCTTACTAGATATTCCTCTCTCTATGCAGCCCAGCATTCTTCTGGTTTTAGCTATTGCCTTGCCACATTGTTTTGCCGACTTCAGATCGTTAGACACTATCACCCCAAGGTCTCTTTCTTGCTCCGTGCACATCAGCTCTTCGTCCCCCATCAAATACAGTTCTTTCGGATTTCCAGCTGCCATATCTTCGACCACTCTTCCAGCTTCCTTAAATCCCATCTCATTCTTTCCACTCCTTCTGGAATGTCCACTCTGTTGCAGATCTTAGTATAATCCGCAAAAAGGCAAATGTTACCTTCTATCCCATCCTCATTGTCACTCATAAAGATATTGAACAGGACCAGTCCCAACACTGAACCTTGCGGCACTCCGCTTAACACCGCTCTCTCTTCAGAGTAAGTTCCATTTACTATCACACATTGTCTTCTGTCCATCAACCAGTTTGTAATCCAGGCCACCACCTCGGCACTCACTCCTAAGCTTCTAATTTTATTCACCAGCCTCCTGTGCGGGACCGTATCAAAAGCTTTGTTGAAATCAAAGTAGATGACATCGAGTGCTCTTCCTTGATCCAATTCCCTAGTCACCCAATCAAAAAAGTCAATCAGATTTGTCTGACAGGACCTTCCCCTGGTGAATCCATGCTGCCTCTGGTCCATCAATTCTTCTGACTGTAGATAGTTCACTATTCTTTCTTTCAGCAGCAACTCCATTACTTTTCCTACCACAGAGGTGAGGCTAACCGGGCTGTAGTTTCCAGCCTCCTCTCTGCTCCCACTCTTGTGAAGCGGGACCACCACCGCTCTTCTCCAATCACTTGGCACCACTCCTGTTTCTAGGTATCTATTGAACAGGTCACTCAGCGGAGCCGCCAGCACATCTCTGAGCTCCCTCATTATCCTGGGATGAACCTCATCAGGCCCCATGGCTTTGTCCACTTTCAGGTTTCCTAACTCTTCCCAAACATTCTCTTCTGTAAACGGAGTTACATCTACTCTACTTCCCTCCAATTTCTTGTTAACTAGCGATGGTCCTTCTCCAGGGTCCTCTTTAGTGAACACAGAACTGAAATATTTGTTTAATATTTCTGCCATTTCTTCGTCTCTCTCCACACATTGATCCTTTTCACCTTTCAGTTTCACTGTACCACTTTGGACTTTTCACCTTTCTCTGATGTATCTGAAAAATGTTTGCCACCTCGCTTTACCTCTTTGGCAATCCTTTCTTCCGCTTGACTTTTTGCCGTCTTAATTACTTTCTTTGTCTCCTTCAGTTCCATCAGATATTCTTCCTTGTGCTCCTCCCTTTGGATCCTTTATGTTTCTTAAACACTGTTCTTTTAGCTTTTATTTTATCAGCCACCTCCTTTGAAAACCAGATAGGTTTCATTTTTCTCTTGCTTTTCTTTACTTTTCTAACAAATAGATTAGTTGTCTTGGTAATTGCTCCTTTAAGTCTGGTCCACTGTTGTTCCACATCTCTCTCGTTTTCCCAGCCTTCTAGTTCTTCCTCCAGGTACTTTCCCATTTCAATAAAATCCGTGTTTTTGACTAGGGAATTGTGCAAAACTAGGGTCTTCATGTTACTTCTCCATATCCTATTTGTGATATCAAACCATACCATTTGATGATCACTGGTGCTGAGGTGGGCTCCCACCTGGACATCAGAGACATTATCTCCATTAGTGAGTACTAAATCGAGTATAGCTCCCTCCCTCGTGGGTTCCATTACCATTTGTTTGAACAGAGCCCCTTGCAGGGCATCCACTATCTCTCTACTATTGTTAGATTCTGCAGAAGGAATTCTCCAGTCTACATCCGGCAGATTAAAATCTCCAACAAACACCACTTCTCCCTTCTTTCCCATTTTTTGGATGTCTTCAACCAGATCTCTGTCAAGTTCTTCCATTTGATTTGGAGGCCTGTAAACCACTCCAATAAAAATGGATGCCCCATCATCTTTTTTTAGGTCAGCCCACAATGCTTCTTCTTTGCCCCATCTTCCTTGCAGCTCAGATGCTTGGATATTGTTTCTGATATAAAGAGCCACTCCTCCCCCTTTCCTATCCTCTCTGTCCTTCCTTAATAATTTATAGCCCGGTATTATGTGGGATAGTATCAAAGGCTTTGCTGAAAAATAAGTACACCACATCAAGTGCTCGCTCTTAGCTAATTCTCTGCTCATCCAGCTGAAGAGATTGATCAGATTTGTCTGACATCATCGCCTGCTGGTAAAACCCATGCTATCTCAGGTTCTGCAACCTGCCAGATTACATAGTAACATAGTATTGATGGCAGAAAAAGACCAAATGCTTTATACAGTCTGCTCAGCACGTTTCTTGTGGTAGCACCTGCCGCTGTATGCCGGTCACCCCCAAGCCTTCTGTTAAGGGTAGTAACTGCTGCTCCGTGCACATTACCCTCAAGACTTCTGTTAAGGGTAGTGACTGCCGCTCCGTGCACATTACCCTCAAGACTTCTGTTAAGGGTAGTAACTGCTGCTCCATGCAGGTTACCCCAAGCCTTCCATTAAGGATAGTAACTGCCACTCCATACGGGTTACCCCAAGCCTTCTGTTAAGAGTAGTAACTGCCTCTCCATACGGGTTACCCCAAGCCTTCTGTTAAGAGTAGTAACTGCCTCTCCATACGGGTTACCCCAAGCCTTCTGTTAAGAGTAGTAACTGCCTCTCCATACAGGTTACCCCAAGCCTTCTGTTAAGAGTAGTAACTGCTGCTCCTTGCACGTAACCTCAAGCCTCGAGAAGTGCCAGGAGGGAGGGGTCTTTTTCTCCAGACCAGTGAGGACGCTATCTGTCAGTGAGATTAAGAGGGATTCCGTACTGAGGGATTTGCGGAATCCAAATTGGGCTGTTGTGAGAATCTTGTGGTCTTCTAGGTATTCTGACAGCTGTTTGTTAACTATTCTCTCCATAAGTTTGGCGACAAACTGTAGGTTAGCGATGGGGCGAAAATTAGCCGGGTCTGCAGGGTTCAGGTTGGGTTTCTTGAGGAGAGGTTTAAGGGTGGCTAGTTTCAGCGTGTCTGGTACTAATCCTTGAGTTAGCGAGTGATTGATGATCTCTGCTAATGGCTTCGCAATGATATTTGGGATGGTGAGTAGTAATTTAGATGGAATGGAATCCATCGGATGAGTGGAGGGTTTCATCTTTTTGAGAATTGATTCAATTTCAAGTGAGGAAGTGGGTTCGAAGGATTCTAGGTTTGCTTTCTGGCTGAAGGGGGGAGAGTAGAGAGAAGGAGGTTCTATATTATACGTTGCCAGAGGAGCTATTAGATTGAGGGTTTTGTTTTCGAAAAATTGTACAAGTTCTGTGCATCTGGAGTGTGCTTGATCATCAGGGATAACTGGTGAGGTGGGTTTTGTGAGCTCTGAGACATATGAGAACAGCGCTTTGGCATCGAATGAAAAATTGTGAATTTTGTGGGCATAAAAATCTCTCTTTGTGCGAAGGATGTTGTTTCTGTAACTGTGCATGAGGGTTTTGTACTCAGTTAGTGTAATGTTAGATGGTCTCTTTCGCCATGCGTGTTCTTTTTTTCTCAGTTCTAGTTTGATGTTTTTTAGTTCTTGTGTGAACCATGGTTTTTTGTTTTTACAGGATGGGTCTAGCTCTTTAGTTTTTTGGGGGCATAGTTTTTCTGCTGCCTTGTTTGTGATGCTATGCCATGTAGAGATGGCTGCTTCTGCGTCGGAAAGGTCAGGTTAGAGAGTTCCGATGAAAGGTGGGAGGTAAGGTCTTCCATGGAGCAGGAGTTCCTATAGTGAATTGTGGTTTTGGTGATTGGTGACACAGGGTTGTCGTTGATACAGAGATAACATGGAGATAACCTGAACGGAGCGGCAGTTACTACCCTTAACAGAAACATGGGGGTAACCTGCTCGGAGCAGCAGTTACTACCCTTAACAGAAATATGGGGGTATCCTGCACAGAGCGACAGTTACTACCCTTAACAGAAACATGGGGGTAACCTGCACAGAGTTTTGAGCTTCTTTTTGAATGTTCGACTACAAGTTTCTAGACGAAGGTCCGTGGGGAGGGCATTCCAGTGAAAAGGGCTGGCAGTCGAGAATGCACGTTTCTTGAGCAATGACTTGGCTGGAGGTGCATATAGGGTGCCTAAGTAGCTGGTTCTGATTGGTCTGGATGATGCGTGAGGACAAATTGGGCAGCTTAGATCTAGTGAAGTTTGGGAATGAATGGTCTTGTGGGTTATGGTTAGAACTTTGAATATGATTCTAGATTTGATAGGGAGCCAGTGTAGGTTTTTTAGTATAGGTGTGATGTGTTCTCCTCTACTAGAATTGGTTAGAATCCTGGCAGCCGAGTTCTGCAACATTTGTAGTGGTTTGGTGGTGATAGCTGGAAGGCCAATTAGCAGAGAGTTGCAGTAATCAATTTTTGAAAATTGAATTGTTTGGAGGACTGTTCTAAAGTCCTGAAAATGGAGGAGTTCCTGTCCATACCCCAATGAAATCAGCGCCAGCTGTTGCCACGGCTCTAATGCCTGCTATGACATCGGTGAACCTCCATGTAGCTGTTTCTTCAGTTCCAGTCCTGGACTGTGAACTGATGAAGTCAAAGCCACAGCTTTAGTGCCTGCTTGTACATTGATGAACTCTGTGTCAGTTTCCTTGCCAAACCAAGTTCCTGTCTGTGCACCAGTGAAGTCAGCACCAGCTGTCTCCACAGATCTAGTACATGCTCTGGCAGGGGTGAACTCTACATCAGTTCCCTCAATTCAAGTTCCTGCTCTTGGACCCAGGTCTAATCGAGGCTGTGCCTCCTCAGGTTGGGTCCGGGACTCTACTGTTATGTGGGTACAGGCTGGACTCCAGGAGCAGTGCAGGACCGCAGGACTGGGCCAGGGTTTGTCTTCTGTTTGGCCAGCCCCTCCAACACAGGTTGAACCTTTGGGTTCTGAGAGCGGTAGGGCTAGGCTTCTATGACTGAAAATCATGGCTAGATAAAGCAGGGCAGGCACAGCTGGAATTGAGGACTAGATACTGGATTAGGCTGGCAGCAGGATACTGAGTAAGGACTGAGGTGGGCAGCCCTTGCTCAGTAACTTTAATGTTTGGGTAATTGCCAGGTTCTTATGGCCTGGATTGACCTCTGTTAGAAACAGGATGCTGGGCTTGATGGACCCTTGGTCTGACCCAATATGGCAACTTCTTATGTTCTTATTGCCCAAGGGCTGGGGCTGAACACAGGCAGAGGCTGGGACATGGCAAGGTAATGGAAAGGCAGGGAATGAATACAAGGATCTGGAATGGGCAGGGCACGACAAAGACCAGACAAGGACTGATAAAGCAGCAAGGAAGGTTGCTTAATAAAGCTGTGAGAGCAAAGGTACACAATAAGCAACCAGATGTCCGATATTATGAAAATTTATTGTGGGCTCATTTGCATTTATTCGTTTCGACACAATAAATTTTCATAATATCGGACATCTGGTTGCTTATTGTGTACCTTTGCTCTAAAGACCAGACAAGGGCAGGACAGGTCAAGGCAGACAAAGAAAGGACCGGACAAGGACTTGGCATGGACAACACAGAACAAAGAACACTGAGGCCTGAAGGTAGTGAAGCAACTACGCTTAAGGTCCGGAGGCCACTAGGTGAGGCAGGAAACCCAGAGGCCACAAGATAAGGAAAAGTCTGAGTAGGCCGCAAGCAATGCACAAGTTAAGAGCAGACTCAGAGGCCACAAGGCAAGGGATGGCCTGGGTAGGCTGCAAGACAAGGTACAAGGTAAGAGCAAGCCTAGAGATAAGCAGGCATGGAGCAAGGTAAAAGTGGCCAGAGAGCCAAGGGTAACTGCATGAAGAGGCACTGAGGTACTAACAAGGCAGGTTTAAATAGCTGGAGCTTGGGTGAAGTGTGACCAGTGAGTAGGTACTTGGCAAGGCTCTTGGTGGGGCTTGCTGACGACCCCTGGTGGAGAGAATCCTACACAGCAAGCTGAACCTTGGCATGGAGAGACTGTATAACAGGCAAAACTGTGACATTTAGAGGTCTTTTGGGGAGTGTTCAGAGGCCACCCATTGGAGAGGGGCATTCTGGCAGGGTCAACATAGTTTGAATCCACAGCCCTGGAGATTTGAAATCATGGACATGCTGCAGAGACTGGCTCTCCAGGAATTTTATTCTGTTTTCCTGGAAAGTCAGACACACCCCTGCAGGCTCCTTATTGGAACAGCATTAGATGTGTTCCAAATTGAGGGCTGTACATAAAGAGCTCTAGCTGTTGTGTTCCATGCCTGTGGCCGTCCGCGGGCGCGGCCCCCTACCTGACCTCCGTGCCGGAATTCGCTGCCCCTCGATATTCGAACAGTCAAACATAAATAGATTTAAGAGACTGATAAAGACGTGGTTATCTGAACAGGCTTTTATCCAAGCAATTAATCCCAAGGTCCAGATTCCTCCCTAAACGAGCCCCTACTAACTTTTATTAATATTTTACTTCAAAAATTAGTAGGAGGCAGTTTTAGTTAAGTTAATTAGTGCTTATTTAATTTTTAGCTTTTATTGGTTATTAGTTTTATTAGATTCTAAGGTATTCATTTTGTTTTATACTTAGTTGATTGTGTATATTTTATTATGTTTTAAATTGTAGCGTGATGACTTATATGTTAAATGTATGTTGAATTTTATTATATTGTAAACCGACGAACTCAATATGAATGTCGGTATATAAAATTGCCTAAATAAATAAAATAAAAATAAAATAATTCACACATATATGTATTCATAAGGTGCACACTATCAGCTGTATCTTTTTCTAAATATATATCAGTTACACTTGCTCCCAGAAATATCATTCATCCCATCAATCATACCCACACATTTACATACATCATAAAATAGGCCTCATAAAAAATCACCACAATATACCAATCACCCAAAACCTTTCTTCACCAAAACAATTTTTCAGATTTTTCCCCAAGCGTTTTCCCAAAGCTTTCCCAGCTTTCCGGACAAGGTGCTTTATTTCACCTGCTTGGGCTTCTTCAGGGGATTATATCACCCAAATATACAAACAGCTTCACAATTTATAAATGGTTCATTACTGTAACTTCCTTATGAATCAGGTCCCTTTTTTCACCGGCTAGGAAAAGAGGCTGTTCCTTTTGATCCTCCAACTAATACTATCTCACACTGCACTTCCTACGTATGCGTTACTGCAATGTTTCTTGTGCACCTTGTTCACCAGTGTAATGGACAACCTCCTGTTAAATGCCGTCTTTAATCTTCCAGTACTCACTTACAAACCGATTAGCAAAAATGCCACCATCCATGGCGTATCAGTTGGAGGTTCAAAAGGAACTGCCTCTTTTCGAATTAGTTGCTGGGGACAGCGGTATGTCAGGACATTTGTGGTTTCAAATCATTGGATGAAGGATCTTTGGGGAAGGGGCAGTCTTTTCCAAAGGGATGGGCTCCACCTTAACCTTAACCCAGAGCAGCTTTTAAAATAGAACAAAATGGAAAGCCGACAGTCGCTCAGCAGCACAAGGTTTGGAGGGAGGAATCTTCGAAGGATACTAATGAAGCATTAGAGTTAGGGCATCCCAACAGAGAGGTTCCAAAAATAAGAAAAGTAGCCCAAGTGCCTATAATTAAATACTCATCTGAGCTAAAAGATTCCAAATTCTGCTTTTCAGTAGTCAGGGATAATGTTAATACAAACAAAAAACTCACTTTGAAATGTTAGTATGTTAATGCCAGAAGTCTATGAAGTAAGATGGGAGAATCAGAGTATAAAGCAGTGAGTGATGGCATAAACCTAATTGGCATCTCAAGGACTTAGTGGAAAGAGGATAACCAATGGGACAGTGCTATACCAGGGTACAAATTATATCACAATGACAGAGAGGGACACCCGGGAGGCGGTGTAGTACTTTATGCCCGGAATGTCACAGAGTCCAACAGGATAAACATCCTGCAAGAGACTAAATATGTTGAGAACGGGGGTGTTCGTGTGCCCATGGGCCTCAGGCCCGACCCAGACCTTCAGAGCCGAGCCAAGGGTTGACGGTGGCTCCGCGTGGCTGAACAATCGTGCCCTCGGCCAGGCCGGCAAGCTCCCATGGCCAACATCCAAGGATGATGGAAGGTGAATGGTCCTCCGACTATTCCGGGCCCTTTCGGACCTGCTGCAAGCAGCATGGAGCAGCAGGCCTGGCCTGAGGTTGAGGGCAGATGGGCCTTGACATGAAGACATGACTATGACTGATGCGACGGCATCCAGACGAAGACACATGGCTGATGCAACGGCATCCAGGGACGAAGACACATGGCTGATGCAACGGCATCCAAGGACGAGACTCTTGACGTCCACAAAAGCAACACGAGGCATGGACATTGGCACTGTCTCTCAGGGCGCCCTACTCAGGCCACCTGCGGGACTGAGTCGTGGACCACCCTGTCCATTGCGTGCCCTACACAGCCTTTGCAGACTGGTCACGGACCACGACATGAGCAGGACAGCACAGGAACAAACATCCAGGACATGACGGCTCAGGAGCACAGGACAACCGTCCACTGGCAGGCAGTCCACTCAGGAGTACTGCATCTGAGGGACCCCCGGCCTATGGGTACCAGAAGGCTCGAGAGCGAAGACGAGGCATGGCATAGGAAGGAACATCACGGAAGGCAGGAACACCAGGACGTAGAGGATGAAGACACCTGGACGAGGACCTCAGGCACGAAGACTTGACATGGAACAGCTGGACGAAACAAGGAGCTCCTTAAAAACTGGAAGACCTTACACGGGCTCTGGCAGGCAGGAGCCTCCAGAGCAAAGACTCATGACTATGCAAGGCACTGGAGAACTGACGGAGCAGCCCTTTATAGGGCTGATACAGGAAATAGTCCCAAGGGTGGGGCCCAGACACTTCCTGTGTCTGGCCCTTTAAATCTTGAAGGAAGACGCAGCCGCGCGCCTAAGAAGAGCATGAAGCTGTGCAGGACCGCGGACAGCGGCCTGCACCGACGTAGTCTCAGCAGAGCGTAAACAGAGGCAGGACTGAGCCTGGACGCAGGCTCCAATGTCGGCAGCAGCTCCAGCCGCTGCAGGAGGCCCCGGAGACGGCTCCAGCCACCGGATGGCACTGGGGCTTGCGGCCTAGCGCCGTGAAGAGGCAGATGACGTCGGGCGCACTCCCAGCCCCGAAGAAGGCCGTGGCCCTGACCGCGGACAGCAGGAGAGACGCAGACGGCCTCCTGGCTGCGTGGGCAGGCCGACGGCGGCATCCTGCCGCGTCGGTGAAGAACAGCATGGGTGAGTCAGTGAGCCTGCTCGCGGGGAACACCCGCGGGCAGTGTTCATAACAAAATACACAATCAAATCTTTATGGGTAGAAACCCCTTGTGTATTGGGGAAGACTATAGTGATAGGGGTATACTACCATCCACCTGGTCAAAATGATGAGACAGACAGTGAAATGCTAAGAGAAATTAGAGAAGCTAACCAAATTGGTAGTGCAGTAATAATGGGAGATTTCAATTACCAATCAAAAGGGATGGGAACTATAATCAAATTACAATTATAGCCTAAATGAAGGTGTCAGCAAACCTGACCTTTGTTTCAACCGAAACCAACCAGTCTTCTCGATCCATAATCGATCCACCGTCTCTTATCACAAAACGGAGACGGTCAAGACGCCTGGTCCAGACTGAAATGGCACATATTCCTATTCGTTTGAGATAATGTCAAAAAATGTTTTATATGCCCCTAAAGAAGCCATTGGCGAGACACTGGCTGTGTTGGGCGCTTTCTAATACTTTTGGAATATACATTCTGGACTATGGTTTAAGCATCAATCTTTTAAGTAAAAAATGATTTTTGAAAAATTCTAAAAAAATTTAATAAGTGCATTAAAATTGTGTGAAGGTGAATGATCGAGAAGACCAGTTGGTTTCAGTTGAAACAAACATCAGGCTTGCTGACACCTTCATTTAGGCTATAATTGTAATTTGATTACAGTTCCCATCCCTTTTGATTGGTTCTCTCCCTACTTGGGTAACTTTTTGACTCCACAGTTATTGAGATTTCAATTACTCCAATATTGACTAGGTAAGTGAAACATCAGGTCATGCTAGATAGCTAAAGTTCCTGGATGGAATAAATGTCAGTTTTATGGAGCAATTGGTTCAGGAAATGACAAGAGAGGGAGCAATTTTAGATCTAATTCTCAGAGGAGATCAGGATCTGGTGAGAGAGGTAACGGTGGTGGGGCCGCTTGGCAATAGTGATCATAACATAATCAAATTTAAACTAATAACTGGAAGAGGGACAATTAGTAAATCCATGGCTCGAGCACTAAACTTTCAAAAGGGAAATGTTGTCAAAATGAGGCAAATAGTAAAAAATAAATAAATAAATAAAAAATTGAAAGATGCAGCTGCAAAGGTAAAGAGTGTGTAACAGGCATAGACATTATTTAAAAATACCATTTTAGAAGCGCAGTCACATGTATTCCACACATTAAAAAAGGTGGAAAGAAGGCAAAACAATTACTGGCATGGTTAAAAGGGGAGGTGAAAGAGGCTATTTTAGCCAAAAGATCTTCATTCAAAAATTGGAAGAAGGATCCATCGAGGGAAATAGGATAAAGCATAAGCGTTGTCAAGTTAAATGTAAGACATTGATAAGACAGGTTAAGAGAGAATTTCAAAAGAAGTTGGCTGTAGAGGCAAAAACTCATAATAAATTTTTAAAATATATCCGAAGCAGAAAACCTGCGAGGGAGTCAGTTGGATCATTAGATGATCGAGGGGTTAAAGGGGCACTTAGGGAAGATAGCAAATGTTGCTTACCTGATGTAACAGGTGTTCTCACAGGACAGCAGGATGTTAGTCCTCACAAATGGGTGACATCGAGGATGGAGCCCAACCACGGAAAACTTCTGTCAAAGTTTCAGGAACTTTGACTGGCCCCTACTGGGCATGCCCAGCACGGCACTAACCCTGCAGCCAGCAGGGGTCTCCCTTCAGTCTTGTTTTGATAGCTACAGGCAGTGCCGAAAAATAAAATAAACGAACCCAACACCGCGGGGTGGCGGGCGGGTTTCGTGAGGACTAACATCCTGCTGTCCTGTGAGAACACCTGTTACATCAGGTAAGCAACATTTGCTTTCTCACAGGACAAGCAGGATGGTTGTCCTCACAAATGGGTGAGTACCGAGCTGAGGATGTCCTGACATGCACCAAATGTACCCAACGGCGTGCAACAGGCACAACAACTGGGGTGGAATTTGGTAAAGGACATCCGCACCCTACCGGGAAGGTGGAAGGGTGTTGGTACATCAAGTTGGAAAAAGGTTTCGCAAGACAGATTGGCCGAAGATGGAATCTTGTCTTCCAGCTTTATCCAAACAATAGTGGGTTGCAAAGGTATGGAGGGAACTCCAGGTTGCAGCTTTGCAGATGTCAGGAAGCGGCACCGATCGAAGGTGTGCTACTGAAGTCGCCATGGCCCTCACAGAGTGTGCTTTGACACGGTCTTGGAAAGGAATGCCAGCTTGCTGATAGCAAAAGGAAATGCAGTCCGCCAGCCAGGAGGAAAGAGCCTGCTTACCCACAGGTTGTCCTAACTTGTTAGGATGGAAAGAGACGAATAATTGAGTGCTCTTTCTGTGAGAAACTGTACGGTCTAGGTAAAAGGCTAGAGCCCGTTTACAGTCTAGGGTATGCAGAGTCTGTTCCCCGGAGTTGGAGTGGGGCCTGAGAAAAAAGATAGGTAGTATGATGGATTGATTGATGTGAAACTCGAAACTACCTTAGGTAAAAATTTAGGGTGAGTGCAGAGTACCGCCTGGTCCTGCAGGAGTTTAGTGTAAGGCGGATAGGTAACTAAGGCCTGTAATTCACTAACCCTGCGCGCTGAAGTAATAGCTAAAAGGAATAGCACTTTCCATGTGAGATATTTAAGATCACAGGAGTGCAGAGGTTCGAAAGGTGGTTTCATTAGACGACCAAGAACCAGATTAAGGTCCCAAGATGGGGCCGGAGGACGTAAAGGTGGCTTCAAATGGAGCAAGCCTTTAAGAAAGCGTGTTACCAGGGGTTGTACTGAAATAGGGACACCCCCGATACCTTTATGGAAGGCGGCTACCGCACTGACATGCATTCTAATGGAAGAGGTCTTGAGACCGGATTCTGATAGATGCCACAAATAGTCCAAGAACTTAGAGATTGGACAGGAAAGGGGATCAAGGGACTGAGAAGTGCACCATGATGTGTACCTTTTCCATTTGTATGAGTAAGATCTTCTTGTTGAAGGCTTTCGTGAAGCTATCAGGACACGAGAAACCGATTCCGAAAGGTTAAATGGCTGAAGGACTAACCTTTCAACATCCATGCCGTCAGGGACAAGGCTTGGAGGTTGGGATGGAGGAGGCATCCGTCGTTTTGAGTGAGCAGATGCGGGTCCTTTCCCAGAGGAATGTGCCTGCGGATGGAGAGATCCTGGAGTATGGGAAACCACACTTGGCGTGGCCAATGCGGTGCTATCAGGATCATGGTTCCTCCGTCCTGGCGTAGCTTCACGAGAGTCCTAGACAGAAGAGGAAGTGGAGGGAATGCATAGAGCAGACCTGTTGTCCAGGTGAGGGAGAATGCATCCCTGGGCCGAGAGTGTTGGTTCTGAATGAGAGAGCAGTAATTGTCCACTTTGTGGTTCTGAGGGGACGCAAAGAGGTCTATGTGGGGATAACCCCACTTGTGAAACAGAGAGGTCGCTACCAGAGGATTGAGTGACCACTCGTGTGGTTGGAAGACTCTGCTGAGCTGGTCTGCCAAGACATTGTCTACTCCCGGCAAGTAGATGGCCTTGAGGTACATGGAGCGGGAGAGGGCTTCCGCCCAAATCTGCGCAGCTTCCTGACACAGAAGGAAGGAGCCTGTGCCTCCCTGCTTGTTTATGTACCACATGGCCACCTGGTTGTCTGTCTGAATTAAGATTGCGTGGTTTGACAGGCAATCTTGAAAAGTCCTGAGAGCATAGCGAATTGCTCGCAGCTCCAGGAAATTTATCTGGTGTTTGGCTTCCTCTGGTGACCAGAATCCTTGAGTTTGTAGAGTGTTTACATGAGCTCCCCAACCGATGTTGGAAGCGTCGGTGGTGAGGACTATCTGGGGATCTGGTGGAAGAAAAGGCAAGCCCTGTAGGAGGTTGAATTGATTTGTCCACCAGACAAGAGATAGCCGGAGTGCATGTGTGATTGTAACAAGGGAGGTCAGAGGCTGAAGAGCCTGAGTCCATTGTTGTCTTAGAGTCCATTGTGTAACTTTCATGGTGAGACGAGCCATGGGAGTCACATGGACTGAGGAGGCCATGTGTCCCAGGAGAACGAGGAATTGGCGAGCAGTGGCTGTGTGTTGATACTGCAGCTGGCGAGCTAGGGACACAAGAGCTATTGCTCTTTGATGAGGAAGGTAGGCCTTTGCTTGTAAGGTGTCCAAGTCTGCCCCAATGAAGGATAAGGTTTGAGATGGGACTAAGTAGGATTTCTCGTAATTGACTAGAAATCCTAGAGAAAGTAAGGTTTGAATTGTTAGAGTCAGGGAGGACCGAGCCAGCTGCTGGGTTGGGGCCCTGACTAACCAATCGTCCAGATAGGGGTAGACGTGGACACCTTCCTGTCTGAGGAATGCTGCTACCACTACGAGACATTTGGTAAAGACTCGTGGTGCAGATGCCAGGCCGAAAGGAAGTACTTTGTATTGGTAGGGGTTTCGGCCTACCAGAAAGCGCAGGTATTTGCGATGAGATTGTGTGATCGCAATGTGAGTATATGCGTCTTTTAGGTCTAGAGAGCATAACCAATCCCCTCTTTGTAGGAGAGGGAGCAGCGAGCCCAGGGTTACCATCTTGAACTTCTCCTTGTAAAGGTACTTGTTG
The DNA here is from genome assembly GCF_901001135.1 of Rhinatrema bivittatum. Taxonomy (NCBI): domain Eukaryota; kingdom Metazoa; phylum Chordata; class Amphibia; order Gymnophiona; family Rhinatrematidae; genus Rhinatrema; species Rhinatrema bivittatum. The sequence continues at coordinate 482,449,995 of NC_042618.1, forward strand.
AGGGCCCGTAGGTCTAGGATTGGACGAAGTCCTCCTGACTTTTTTGGGATCAGGAAGTACCTGGAGTAGAACCCTAGCCCTTGTTGTAAGTGAGGAACGGGTTCTATAGCGTTTGATAGTAGGAGAAGAGAAACTTCTTGCTCTAAAAGAGCAGAGTGATCGGTATGTCTCCACGCCTGCAGAGGTGGGGAGTCGGGAGGGAGAGACTGGAAGTTGAGGTGGTAACCCTGTGCAATAATTGCTATTACCCATTGATCTGTGGTAATGTGTTGCCACCTTTCTAGGAAGTGGCACAGCCGTCCTCCTACTGGTATATTTGGAAGAGGGGTTTGGTAAATGCTCTCCAGGTGAAAGTCAAAAACCTGCCACAGGGCCAGGTGGTGGAGCTGCTGTTGGCTTTTGTTTGTGTGTCTGGCGAGGTTGAGTCTTATGATAAGACCTTGCAGGCCTAGACTTGGTTGAAGGGGGATAATACTTCCGTGGACGGAAGAAAGACTTTTTGGAGTCCTTCCTAAACATTTGTTTAGAAGGCAAGTCAGGAGGAATAGATGAGAGCTGTTTAAGTGTCTCATGATGGTCCTTTAATTCAGCAACAATTTGTTGAATTTGCTCACCAAACAAATTATCCCCTAGGCAGGGTAAATCATATAGCCTGTCCTGAACTTCTAGTCGCAGGTCAGATGACTTAAGCCAAGCCCAGCGTCTGGCTGAGATGGCTGTGGCTGAAATTCTTGTGGAAGCATCGAAGATGTCATAGGCTGTTCTTACTTCGTGCTTCCCAGCTTCAAATCCTTTATTTAGGAGGGATTGAAGCTGTGGCTGGAATTGTTCAGGTAAGGCATCCGTGTATTCCTGCATCTGTTTCAGGAGGACCCTATTATATTGGGTCATGTAAAGCTGATAAGAAGCTATTCTGGAAATCAGCATAGCTCCTTGATACACCTTCCTACCTATATTATCTAGGAATTTGTTTTCCTTAGTAGGAGGCATGGAAGAGTGTGGCTTCAGTCGTTTAGCTTTCTTTTGAGCTGATTCTACGACTACGGAATGATGGTCTAATTGAGGTTTTTGAAAACCAGGAGCTGATTGTACAAGATATGTAGAGTCAGCTTTTTTGTTGACCGGGGAAACAGTGCCAGGAGATTCCCAATTCTTTTAAGGAGGTCTAGAAAAACCTGATGAATGGGAATAGAAGTGATGATTTTAGGGGCATCCAGGAATTGGAGCAATTCCATCATCTGGTGCCTGTCATCTTGTTCAGATTGGAGTTGGAAAGGAACCAACTCTGACATTTCCTTCACAAAATTTATGAAAGAGAGGTCCTCAGGGGGAGAACGCTTTCTACTCTCTGCAGGAGAGGGTGGTGAAGGCAAATCATCGGTGTCAGTAGATGTATCATCACCCCAAGTGTCATAGGGATCTTGGTGATGACTTGCAGGACCTCGAGGGGGTTGAACCCCTGAGGGTCCAGGTTGAGGCTCCGAAATATTAGTTGGAGTCACCGGGGGCATCGAGAAAATCCTCGATGGAATCGGTGACGATATCGGTGCCAGTATGGGCACCGAAGGAATCGGTGCCGGTCTCGATGGAATCGGTGCCGGCATTGGAAACCTCGGTGGAGCAGAGGTGTGTATCGCCCCCGAAGACAATGTCGGTGGCGAGGGACGACATGGCACCGATGGAACTATCCCCGAAGGGGGAATCCAATACGGTGTTTCTCCACTTGATGAAAAACCTGTCGGTGACAGCGGTCTTGCCGGTGTCGATGACGCAGGTATCACCGGTGGAAGGGCTGTCATGAGCGCTTCCATCCAGGTTAGCAACGGAGCTAGTGCTGCTGCAATGGGCTCGGTGGTCGGTTCCACCCTCGGTGCCGGTGTCGGTGCCGGAGGAGGTTGGAATCGTTGCATCGCCTTGTCGATGGCCTCCTGGACCAGCCGGTCCAGTTCTGCCCGGAGACCAGGGGTAACAAGACCCGGCTCGACGGGAGAGGGAGGCTGAGGCTGAGCCGGAGGGACCACCGTCACCGGTGGAGTCGCGGCTCCCAAACCCCGAGGGGGTGAGGGTTGCCTTGGTGCCTGCGAAACAGGAGTGGACGTGCCACCTCTGATCGAGGCTTTTTTGGCGGTGGCTCGGTCTGTACGGAGGTCAATGACGTCGATTCCTCGACAGGCCGAGACTTATGACGTCGATGGCGATGTTTCTCCTTTCGATCCCCTCGAGCATCAGGGGAAGGAATCGGAGTCGATGGCCGGGAAGTCACCGAAGGCGGACGGTCACCGAAGGGTTGTTGATGATGATGAGACCTCGTCGGTGCCGGTTCCGATGACATAAGAACATAAGAAAATGCCATACTGGGTCAGACCAAGGGTCCATCAAGCCCAGCATCCTGTTTCCAACAGTGGCCAATCCAGGCCATAAGAACCTGGCAAGTACCCAAAAACTAAGTCTATTCCATGTAACCATTGCTAATGGCAGTGGCTATTCTCTAAGTGAACTTAATAGCAGGTAATGGACTTCTCCTCCAAGAACTTATCCAATCCTTTTTTAAACACAGCTATACTAACTGCATGAACCACATTTTCTGGCAACAAATTCCAGAGTTTAATTGTGCGTTGAGTAAAAAAGAACTTTCTCCGATTAGTTTTAAATGTGCCCCATGCTAACTTCATGGAGTGCCCCCTAGTCTTTCTACTATCCGAAAGAGTAAATAACCGATTCACATCTACCCGTTCTAGACCTCCCATGATTTTAAACACCTCTATCATATCCCCCCTCAGCCGTCTCTTCTCCAAGCTGAAAAGTCCTAACCTCTTTAGTCTTTCCTCATAGGGGAGCTGTTCCAGTCCCTTTATCATTTTGGTAGCCCTTCTCTGTACCTTCTCCATCGCAATTATATCTTTTTTGAGATGCGGCGACCAGAATTGTACACAGTATTCAAGGTGCGGTCTCACCATGGAGCGATACAGAGGCATTATGACATTTTCCGTTTTATTCATCATTCCTTTTCTAATAATTCCCAACATTCTGTTTGCTTTTTTGACTGCCGCAGCACACTGCACCAACGATTTCAATGTGTTATCCACTATGACACCTAGATCTCTTTCTTGGGTTGTAGCACCTAATATGGAACCCAACATTGTGTAATTATAGCATGGGTTATTTTTCCCTATATGCATCACCTTGCACTTATCCACATTAAATTTCATCTGCCATTTGTATGCCCAATTTTCCAGACTCACAAGGTCTTCCTGCAATTTATCACAATCTGCTTGTGATTTAACTACTCTGAACAATTTTGTGTCATCTGCAAATTTGATTATCTCACTCGTCGTATTTCTTTCCAGATCATTTATAAATATATTAAAAAGCACCGGTCCAAGTACAGATCCCTGAGGCACTCCACTGTTTGCCCTTTTCCACTGAGAAAATTGTCCATTTAATCCTACTCTCTATTTCCTGTCTTTTAATCAGTTTGTAATCCACGAAAGGAAAGACTAAAGAGGTTAGGACTTTTCAGCTTGGAGAAGAGACGACTGAGGGGGATATGATAGAGGTGTTTAAAATCATGAGAGGTCTAGAACGGGTAAATGTGAATCGATTATTTACTCTTTCAGATAATAAAGGACTAGGGAGCAGGTAGCACATTTAAAACTAATCAGAGACTTCTTCATACCTTATCCTCCACCCCCTAACACTATCCTTGTAAACCGTTTCTCCATAATCCCTTAACCCAAACTAAGTTTATGAAACGCCCCATTAGAAGCAATAACACTCCAAACCAAAGAAGCAGAGGTAAAACTGTGACACATTTAGGTGCTATTTCCTAATTACATGATACTAGTGTCTTTGTTCCAAGTTAAGACAAGGCAGTCAACTAAGCCTTAGATACGTCATATTGTGGCCTTTCTTTTTTACTGCCAGATTAGTCTGCAATAACGTTTTAGCAAAATATCTGCTTGTTTCTACAAACTATTCCACCTCAACCCCAGTCTAATGACTTATTCGATTTATCTCTTGCTCAAAACTTGAAAAATTCTACTTTCAATTCTCTCTCATCATAAACGTACTGCAGATAAAATTTGATTCTAACTTAACCTCTTAATGCTCAATGTCAACTTTATATCTTGAACAACAATCTTCTATTAAACACAATCCAACAGCATGGTCTGTATATCAGCAGGAATTGATTTTTCATCTATCCATAGCATATTTGCCATACAAAAAACATCTCAGACAGTCGGTCACCATTTTTGTGTAGCTGACTTACAGGCCGATACAGTAAGGACGCGGTAGAAAAAGTGCGGCAGTGCCAGGCGCCCGCTCGTTTGCCGCGCACACAGTTCAGATCACATACCGCTCGATACAGTATTTAAATGGCATGCAAATGCAAGCCGCGTCCAAAGCGCGTCCAAGAAGCACAATCCATTTTACTGTATAGAGCGCTATATAGCGCCTATACAGTAGCCTGGGTGCACTGGTACCTGTCATTTTAAATGACAGGTACCAGGAAGTGGATCCCAACTTAAAGCAAAAGAAAAGGATCAGAGAAGTATCAGCCGGCCTAAACTCTTGCCTGCCCAACCTAAAATCCAATGCACCGGGAAAGCCACACTTCAGGATCGGGCAAACTTTCCCCCAGCCCCCGCTCACCTGCCCTGGCCGCGTCAATGGGTGCCGGTCTCCGGAGCAGCCCCAGTCCTCTCTCTCCTCCTCCCGGGGCAGCCAGCGGCGAGAGTGGCTTCAGCAGCCCGGGGCGGATCAGGTGCTCCCCATGCGAGGCGCAGCTCCCAGCAGCCCTCGCCTGCGACAGTGAATGAGCGCATGAGCGCACGCCGTGACCTCGGACGCGGCCAGGGCAGGTGAGCGAGGGCTGGGGGAAAGTTTGCCCGATACTGGCTCCTCTAAAGGCCTTGTCCTGGGGGGTGAGGGGGTCGTTTGCCCGTGAAATTTCGTCTCTCTGACCTGACGCTCCACACTAATGCAGGGGTAAGGGTAGGCGGTACATTAGCAGGTTAAAAAGGTGATAATCGGGGCGCACGTTACTGTATGAGAGGGAATAGCTAATCCGATTGTTTACATCTGATATACATGCCATGGGAGGAAAGGGTTACCCGTTGATTTAAAGAAGTGGTAAGGATGGGTTAAAAGGTATAGTGAATCGCGGGTTGGACTAACGCGGCCAAATTGTGAGTAGAAAGCGGGTTAGAAGCAGGGTAACCGCGGCTGCGCTTTACTGTATCGGCCTGTTAGAAATCATATGGTTGCCTGATGAATGATAAATAAGCGAGCTGAATTCTCATGCCATACTTTCAGTCTTGCTGGACATTGAAGGGCAAATCGAATAATTTCACCAGCTTTGCACACATAGGCGTGAATGCTGAGTTGCTGTGCTGCTGCGAGTAATTTTGGAAAATTAAGACTATAACTTTTAAACAGGTGCATGTGTGTGCGTTCCATTGACCTGCGTCCAGAAACATGTCCATTTTATAGCATATGTGCATGTATGTTATAAAATAGCCTGGACACATGTACATGTGCATGCAATTTTAAATGGACGTGCATATGTTAGTGCAAATGTTACTTCTATCGCTTAAGTGGGGGAATTTTACAAAGGTCACACACCGACGCCATTTTCCAAGTTTGTTCCCAGTTTGCCAGTTTAGGGATAGGACTTGCAAACCCCCGTGTAATAGGCATCCTTCTCCCGTTTCCCTTGATTTTTTCTTATTTACACGCCATCCATAGCAGAAGTAAATTTATGCAGCAGGGGACTCTGGTGCGTGCAAGGACACGTATTTACGCACACATCTCTTGGCCCATGCCGCTCCCCTTTTAGAAACTTTTTACTTGTACGTGCAGTGGGACATACGCACATCCTCGGGCAGCTTGGTGCATGCTGGCCCAACTTGTGCGCAAATCTCCCAATTTTGGCACACGCAGGGCTTTTAAAATTCACCTTTCATATTCTATGATTGTAGCTCGTAGTTTCATCATCTTATGAACATAGTTTTAAGATTTTTGCGCCTTAACGGTGCGCTTGTTCAATTGCAAGTTTTCCCTGTAGCTCAGATAGGCCCAATTCCTGAATTATCCAGTTTTCAATCATCTGAGCCAGATCATGTTCTGGAATCAATTCAGGTATACCTACAAATTTCAGGTTGCTTCTCCTTGATCTATTTTCTAGATCATCTATTTTATTCTCCCTTTCCTATGCCACTTTTTCTAGTGCCTTAATTTTATCCTACAGACAGATCGATACTCTAAGGCCGCGGTAGAAACAGTGCGGCAGTGTCAGGCGCACCCTCGTTCCCCGCACGCACAGTTCTCTTCACCTACCGCTCGATACTCTCTTCTAATTGCATGCAAATGCATGCCGCGGCTGCGAAGCCTTAGGCAAGCGTTAGGCCCGCGCAACCCATTTTACTGTATAGAGCACCTATACAGTATCCTGGGTTCGCGGGCCTAACGCTTCACGGCCGCGCTGGTATCTGTCATTTCAAATGACATTTGAAATGACAGGTACCAGGAAGTGGACAGTTATGTTCCCCGATGCTCGGCAAACTTTCCCCCAGCCCCCGCTCACCTGCCCTGGCCCCGTCCGGTCTCCGGTGCAGCCCCAGTCCTGTCTCCTCCTCCCGAAGCAAAAAAAAACCGAAAAAGTAGCAAGGCTCGGGCCTGCTACGGTAGTCCCTTCTCCCTTCTCCTCTCCTCCCGATTTCGGCGCTCAAGGCGTGACGTCACGTCATGTGACTGCCTTGAGCGCCGAAATCGCACGGGCATTCATTCACTGCCGGCAGGGGCCGTGCATTCATCCAGGCAGAGGGAGCCGGAGGAGCCGGCTCCCTCTGCCTGGATGAATGCACGCCCACCCGGCCGCCTTGAGCGCCGAAATTGGGAGGAGAGGAGAAGGGAGAAGGGACTACTGTAGCAGGCCCGAGCCTTGCTACTTTTTCGGTTTTTTTTTTTTTTTGCTTCGGGAGGAGGGGACAGGACTGGGGCTGCACCGGAGACCGGACGGGGCCTTGAGCGCCGAAATCGCCCCCATTTTTTACACTTTATTCCCGTTTTAATTTTCGAACACCACACTAACACCAAGTAGAGGGTAGGCGGTAAACTAACAGGTTAAGGACGCGGCAAAATAGCGGGTTACAAAGGAGATAATATGAGCGCGCGTCACAGTATCGGAGGGGAATAGCTAATTCCTTCATTATACAGCTAATTCCTTCATTTACATATCATATACATGCTGCGTGCGGAAAGGGTTATGCGTCTGTTTTAAGAAGCGCTAAGGATGCGTGAAACTGGAGACTGTATCGCTGGATCGCCTTACGCGTCTGAATTGTGCGCTCCCAGCACGTTACAGATGGGAAATCTTCAACCGCACGTTACAGTATCGACCTGAGAGTCAGGCGGATTTTAAAAGCCCTGCTCGCGTAAATCCGCCCGGATTTACGCGAGCAGGGCCTTGTGCGCCAGCGCCTATTTTCCATAGGCCGCCGGTGCGCGCAGAGCCCCGGGAGGCGCGTAGGTCCCGGGGTTTTTCGAAGGGGGCGTGTCGAGGGCGGGACCAAATGACGCGGCGTTTCGGGGGCGGGACCGGGGGCGTGGCGCTGGCCCGGGGGCGTGGTCCAGGCCTCCGGACCAGCCCCCGGGTCGGAAGACGGCGCGCCAGCAGTCCGCTGGCGCGCATAGATTTACGTCTGCTTCTCGCAGGCATAAATCTAGGGACAAAGGTAAGGGGGGGTTTAGATAGGGCCGGGGGGGGTGGGTTAGGTAGGGGAAGGGAGGGGAAGGTGAGGGGAGGGCGAAAGGAAGTTCCCTCCGAGGCCGCTCCGATTTCGGAGCGGCCTCGGAGGGAACGGAGGCAGGCTGCGCGGCTCAGCGCGCGCAGGCTGCCCAAAATTGGCAGCCTTGCGCGCGCCGATCCAGGATTTTAGAGGATACGCGCGGCTATGCTCGTATCTTATCAAATCCTGCTGCGCAAACAAAAGTACGCGATCGCGGTTTTTTAAAAAATCTACCCCAGTATTTATATCTTCCTCTGAGCTGCTTATACGTGCTTCTGCCACATCTAAGCATTGTCCTGATTTCAACGATAAAATTATGAACCTCTGCAATTTGAACACACAGTCAAATTTATTTTCTAGTATCTCTACTACTGCTGTTGTTACTTCATTCACTTCCCCTTCTTCCATTACATGCAGTGCCATTAATTTAGGCGCGTTGGACATTTTCTTCTCTGGCGATTTCACTTTGTCTTTTTTTGCTATTTTTGATGACATTCCTGCTGCTAGTTCTCACAGAAGTCTGTCTGTTTATTCCAGCGATCAGACTGTGCAGAAACAGGGTTGTTGTGATTAAGAGAGATGCCAATAACTTGCAGTTTTGAGGCTTGGCACCCGGAGCCCAGCAGCTTCACGTCTTGCTAAGGTTTGCTACTTCACATGACCTTCTCCATGGTATTTATTTAAAAGAATTTCTTGACTGCACTATCTACAATTCTAGGTGGTTTACACATGAAAACATTCACAATAATACACATACTGCCTCCCAGGGCTTAATTTGTGGGAGAAAGGCCTTCCTATACTTCTTTTCGGGGTTAACAGATAAAGCAGCAGGGGTGTTCTGCAGCCCCTCCGCTCCAGACAGCCTGCAGGGAAGAGGAGAGGGCGTTGAGCCTGGAGCACACACAGAACATCCACTGCTCTCTAACGGGCCGATTCAGAATAGTGCGCGCGATATAGTATTTAAATCAGGCCCGGCGGTAAAAACGGGCAAAAGGAGGCGCTAGGGACACTAGCACGTCCCTAGCGCCTCCTATTGGACCTGAGCGGCAGTTGTCAGCGGGTTTGACAGCCGACGCTCAATTTTGCCAGAGTTGGTTCTCGAGCCCGCTGACAGCCACGGGCTTGGAAACTGGAAGCTGGCAAAATTGAGCGTCCGGTTTTCGACCTGACAGCTGCCGGCCGACTTAATTTTTTTTTCTTTTGGAAAGTTTCAGGACCTCCGACTTAATATCGCCATGATATTAAGTTGGACGGTGCACAGAAAAGCAGTTTTTACTACTTTTCTGTGCACTTTCCCGGTGCCCGAAGAAATTAGCGCCAACCTTTGGGTAGGCGCTAATTTCTGAAAGTAAAATGTGCGGCTTGGCTGCACATTTTACTTTCAGTATCGCGTGGGAATATCTAATAGGGCCATCAGCATGCATTTGCATGTTGCAGGCGCTATTAGGTTCGGCCGATTGGACGCGCGTTTTCGGCCCCTTACTGAATAAGGGGTAAGGGAAAACGCGCGACCAGTGGCCTGTAAGCCAGTCCTTCCCCTCTTGTTCCCCCTCTTCCCACCTCTCCTCTAGTGCATGGACGAGAAGGGGAAGGGGGTGGTACTGAAGCAGACTTTGCAGAGCAAAGAATACACAAAAAGGATTTGAATTAGTACAAGTTTGAAACTTCTGAGCAGGAGTGCAATTGTCAAGGCTTCAGCCCTGGCCTTGATGAAAGGCACTGCTGCTCACAACTTTCAAACTTATTAATAATTCAACCCCTTTTTCTGTCCATTATCAAAGGCTTAATTTCTGGCACAACACCCCAGAACAGTTTTCTGCCCTCTTTTCTTCTTCTGGGGCTCGAGAAAGCGGAGTAGAACCAGCAGTATATATCAGTTCTGGCTTCCCTGAGGAAACGGAACAGAATCAGTGGCTGCATGGATTATTTATGCCTCAGCCCTTGGAGGAAGCAGAAAAGAACAGAGAAAGGTAGACCTGCTTACCCTAAGACAAGAGCAGCCATGTGACATTGATTTTTGTGAATTTCTCAACACAATTTTGGAGGCTGTGAGTGACAACAGCAAAGGTAAAAATAGAAGCAGGGTGAATGCCTGTCAACCCCACTGCTTCTGCCATTCCTGCGTGTGCTGGCCCCCTGCGTATCATCCCAGGCCCTTCCACCTCTGCAGCTGGTGAGAGAGAAAAGGGCCAAAAGTGAATGAAGGAATGCAGCTGGCGGGAGGGAGTGAAGAGATCAGAGGGACAGGAAGAAGAGTGAGGGGATTGGAGGGACTACGAGATGTGAGATGATCAGAGTGAGGGGCAGTCTGCAGGTGAAGTGATTGGAGGGGGTGGAGAAAGGCTTGGGTGTGGTGAGGTGAGGAGAGCATGAGTGAGAAGAGCATGTGGTGTTGCTCCCTTCCTTTCACTCCAAAGGAGGCAACAAGCAGGTCATCCTTTCAATTGCAGGCCTCACAGGCCCTTTCCCAGGAGACTGAGGACAGTGGACAGTGCTCACCTGTCTGCTCCCGCCCCCTAAAGCAGAGCTCAGCCAGGGAGGCCTGACCTTTACTGGCCCAGGAGGGGGAGGAGGAGGAGAGTTGCTGGAGAGGGTGATTTCCCAAGGAGAGGATGGGCTCAAGAATCACCGGAGTTATTTATTTATTTATTTGAAGAGTCTTCTATACCGATATTAGTCGAAATATCATATCGGTTTACATCGAACTATAAGAAGGAAGTTACAAATAACAGGGGATGGGGAGGGGTTAGATGAAGTTAGGGGGTTAGATTTAAGGGCTTTAGGACCACTTGGGGGAAAGGGGGACAAGGACCACTGAGGAATTTATAGGAGGACTGGGGATGGAGGATCAAAATCACAAGGCCATAGAGGAGTGGGATAGAGAGAGCCCCATCCTCCTTCTTACACTACTGATCCTGCGTACTCAATCCCCAGTCTCCAGCCATCCTTTGCCTACCAGTCCTCATCAAGCATGTTCAGAGTGAAAAGAATGTGTTTGGATTATGTATATGTGAGAAAGAATTACACTCAGCCCTGCTCCTATCCCTTTGCACAGGTCATATCTGGCCCTGCCCATCTCATAGTTCCACTTCCTTTTTTTGTCTAAAAATTAAACCTAACATAAGAACATAAGAACATGCCATGCTGGGTCAGACCAAGGGACCATCAAGCCCAGCATCCTGTTTCCAACAGTGGCCAATCCAGGCCAAAAGAGCCTGACAAGTACCCAAACATTAAATAAATCTCAAGCTACTATTGCTTATTATTTATTTAACAATTTTTATTTATTTAACAATTTTTATATACCGGCATTCGTAGGACACATCATGTCGGTTCACATTTAACTGAGAAAGGAAATTACAATGAACGAGGATAGAGAGAGTCAACGATATTACAATGAACTAGGAACAAGGATAGAGAGAGTCAACGAGCAAGGATACAACTTTGTAAAACGAACTGGATGATGATTATGCATGTTAAGAGTAGGTATGCATCAGGATGTAAAGGATGCATGTACCCTTAAGAACTTAACATATGAAATTATTTACAATAATAATATTAAATGTAGGGGCAGGCAGAAGGGGAAGGGGGTAGCGAGGAGGGGATATTATTAATTACCATCATAGCAGTTTATGGATCTCTAGGAACTTATCCAAACCTTTTTTAAACCCAGTAACACTAACTGCTGTAACCACATCCTCTGGCAATGAATTCCAGAGCTTAACTATGCGCTGAGTGAAAAATAATTTTATTCGATTTGTTTTAAATGAGCTACTTGCTAACTTCATGGAGGGCCCCCTGGTCTTTCTATTATCTGAGAGAGTAAATAACCGATTCACATTTACCTGTTAAAGTCCTCTCATGATTTTATTGACGTCTATCATATCCCCCCTCATCTGTCTCTTCTTCAAACTGAACAACCCTAACTTCCTTAGCCTTACCTCATAGGGGAGCTGTTCCATTCCCCTTATCATTTTGGTCGCCCTTCTCTGTACCTTCTCCATCACAATTATATCCTTTTTGAGATGTGGCGACCAGAGTTGCACACAGTATTCAAGTGCGGTCTCACCATGGAGCGATACAGAGGCATTATGACATTTTCCGTTTTATTTTCCATTCCCTTAGTAATTCCTAACATTCTGTTTGCTTTTTTGATTGCCACTGCACACTGGGCTGACGATTTCAATGTACTCTCCATTGTGCCATTGTATACAGGAGATTAAGGAATTTGAACATCTTTGATAGATTGCACTTGTCCGTAGGTAGTGCATGTGCCCATGCTCTTTATTATATGTTGATAAAACTAAGCAGATAGTGAAAACGTAATTAATAGAACACTGGAGCAGCATTTTGAATTAGAAGAGGATGGCACCTTTGCTACCACACTGTACAGAGAAGAGACACATTTTTGAAGATTTATCTTGGTTTATGATTAATCAGATTAAACCTACATGGAGAAGAAGTGATATTATATACCAACTCTCTGAAAGAGAATGCTGTTGGATTTATGAATTACAAACTGTTTATCCTTGTGGGTTAAATCTGGATAAGAAGTATTAATTTATGCTTTGAATTCCCAGTTAGTATAAAGATTTTTGAATGATTTTCATGAATGGAAACCTTTTTCTTTTCATTGATTATACCACATCATGTGATTAGTGAAACTGTGGTGCCTGATTGGGTTTTTAAACACCATGTGTCTTCTATGATTTTTAGTGGTTCCTTCACCATTTGAATTCTTATGAATGACTCCTTAGTTTGAATGGAGCTGCCTGCTCATGCAATCGACAAGCAAATGTTTATCGGTGTCCTTGTTACAACATATGGGTCTTAGAGGAAAATAGTTTGATGGCAGTAACAGTTTGAAAAAACACCCGAAACAGGCAAAGACAATGACAAAACGCAGCTGCCAGGTGATGGAATAAAGTATTTAACATTGGACTGTAGGGGATACAAAGATACATTTTTCCTTTCTTCACTTTTTGTACGTTGGATGTTTTGCACAAAAAAAATAAAAAAATGGACTATATGGTCCAATGATTATATATTTCAGCAGCAAGTGAAGTTCAAGGATAGTGCATATTCTAATGTGATGCCATTGTTAATATTATGAAAGCCCTCTTTTCTAAATCTATACATGTAATCTGACCTGAGTATTTTACCTATGTTGAAAGTTGGGTTCATTGGTTTTTTATGCAATTTGTTTTTGTCGTTTTTAAATAATCTCCATTTCTCATGTCGACTTTGAAGGAGTAATTTTAAAGAGTTTATGCACAAACTCCAGTTTATGGGACTAATGGAATTAGCTGAGTGTTAAAACTTAATAGGGATGTGCATTCGTTTAGAACGAATTAGGCAGTTTCAATGAAATTGCCTTATTCGTCCTGGTTTGTGAGACCCGAATCCCGAAACAGATTTTCAGGAAATTCGGGAAAAATTCGTTTTTCGGGTTAGAGCGGGGGGGAGGAAGGGCACATTTATTTTAAAAAAAACCCAAACACACCCAACCCTTCAAATTTACTTAATTACAACCCCCCCCATCCCGATCTCCCCCCCCCCCCAAGACTTACTGAAAGCCCTGGTGGTCTTCTGGGGTGGAACTGGAACAGGGAAAGCATTTATGGATGTAACTTTCATATTCTGAAAGTATTTTATGTATTTATTTATTTTTATATACTGACATTTGATCTGGGATATCATATCGGTTTACATTCAGGTACTGTGGGTATTTCCCAATCCCCAGAAGGCTTACAATCTAAGTTTTGTACCTGAGGCAATGTAGGGTAAAGTAACTTGCCCAAGGTCACAAGGTGTGAGAGTGGGACTCGAACCCTGGCCTCCTGGTTCATAGCCCCCTGCTCTAATCACTAGGCTTTTTCCTCCCTGAACATAATTAAGACATCGACTGTTTATTTACACATTATAATTTATAATAACTTACATATACCTGAGCATAATGACTTATAGAACATAAGTGACTTATGGAGTGATATAGAATAACTTGCATATACCTGGACATCAGTGATTATAGAACATCCATAACTTATAGAGTAATTTATAATAACTTACATATACCTGGACATCAGTGATTATAGAACATCCATAACTTATAGAGTAATTTATAATAACTTACATATACCTGGAAATCAGTGACTTATAGAACATAAGTGACTTATGGAGTAATTTATAATAACTTACATATACCTGGACATCAGTGATTATAGAACATCCATAACTTATAGAGTAATTTATAATAACTTGCATATACCTGGACATCAGTGATTATAGAACATCCATAACTTATAGAGTAATTTATAATAACTTACATATACCTGGAAATCAGTGACTTATAGAACATAAGTGACTTATGGAGTAATTTATAATAACTTGCATATACCTGGAAATCAGTGATTATAGAACATCCATAACTTAGAGAGTAATTTATAATAACTTACATATACCTGGAAATCAGTGATTATAGAACATCCATAACTTATAGAGTAATTTATAATAACTTACATATACCTGGAAATCAGTGACTTACAGAACATCCATAACTTATAGAGTAATTTATAATAACTTACATATACCTGGAAATCAGTGACTTATAGAACATAAGTGACTTATGGAGTAATTTATAATAACTTACATATACCTGGACATCAGTGATTATAGAACATCCATAACTTATAGAGTAATTTATAATAACTTGCATATACCTGGACATCAGTGATTATAGAACATCCATAACTTATAGAGTAATTTATAATAACTTACATATACCTGGAAATCAGTGACTTATAGAACATAAGTGACTTATGGAGTAATTTATAATAACTTGCATATACCTGGAAATCAGTGATTATAGAACATCCATAACTTAGAGAGTAATTTATAATAACTTACATATACCTGGAAATCAGTGACTTATAGAACATAAGTGACTTATGGAGTAATTTATAATAACTTACATATACCTGGAAATCAGTGACTTATAGAACATAAGTGACTTATGGAGTAATTTATAATAACTTACATATACCTGGAAATCAGTGACTTATAGAACATAAGTGACTTATGGAGTAATTTATAATAACTTACATATACCTGGAAATCAGTGACTTATAGAACAATTTATAATAACTTACATATACCTGGAAATCAGTGACTTATAGAACAATTTATAATAACTTACATATACCTGGAAATCAGTGACTTATAGAACATAAGTGACTTATGGAGTAATTTATAATAACTTACATATACCTGGACATCAGTGATTATAGAACATCCATAACTTATAGAGTAATTTAGAATAACTTACATATACCTGGAAATCAGTGACTTATAGAACATAAGTGACTTATGGAGTAATTTATAATAACTTACATATACCTGGAAATCAGTGACTTATAGAACATAAGTGACTTATGGAGTGATATAGAATAACTTACATATACCTGGAAATCAGTGACTTATAGAACATCCATAACCTATAAAGTAATTTATAATAACTTACATATACCTGGAAATCAGTGACTTATAAAACATCCATAACTTATAGAGTAATTTATAATAACTTACATATACCTGAACATAATGACTTATAGAACATAAGTGACTTATGGAGTAATTTATAATAACTTACATATACCTGGAAATCAGTGACTTATAAAACATAAGTGACTTATGGAGTAATTTATAATAACTTACATATACCTGGAAATCAGTGACTTATAAAATATAAGTGACTTATGGAGTAATTTATAATAACTTACATATACCTGGAAATCAGTGACTTATAGAACATAAGTGACTTATGGAGTAATTTATAATAACTTACATATACCTGGAAATCAGTGACTTATAGAACATAAGTGACTTATGGAGTAATTTATAATAACTTACTTATACCTGGAAATCAGTGACTTATAGAACATAAGTGACTTATGGAGTAATTTATAATAACTTACATATACCTGGAAATCAGTGACTTATAGAACAATTTATAATAACTTACATATACCTGGAAATCAGTGACTTATAGAACATAAGTGACTTATGGAGTAATTTATAATAACTTACATATACCTGGAAATCAGTGACTTATAGAACATAAGTGACTTATGGAGTAATTTATATTATAGAACATAAGTGACTTATGGAGTAATTTATAATAACTTACATATACCTGGAAATCAGTGACTTATAGAACAATTTATAATAACTTACATATACCTGGAAATCAGTGACTTATAGAACATAAGTGACTTATGGAGTAATTTATAATAACTTACATATACCTGGAAATCAGTGACTTATAGAACATAAGTGACTTATGGAGTAATTTATAATAACTTACATATACCTGGAAATCAGTGACTTATAGAACAATTTATAATAACTTACATATACCTGGAAATCAGTGACTTATAGAACATAAGTGACTTATGGAGTAATTTATAATAACTTACATATACCTGGAAATCAGTGACTTATAGAACAATTTATAATAACTTACATATACCTGGAAATCAGTGACTTATAGAACATAAGTGACTTATGGAGTAATTTATAATAACTTACATATACCTGGAAATCAGTGACTTATAGAACATAAGTGACTTATGGAGTAATTTATAATAACTTACATATACCTGGAAATCAGTGACTTATAGAACATAAGTGACTTATGGAGTAATTTATAATAACTTACATATACCTGGAAATCAGTGACTTATAGAACATAAGTGACTTATGGAGTAATTTATAATAACTTACATAAACCTGGAAATCAGTGACTTATAGAACATAAGTGACTTATGGAGTAATTTATAATAACTTACATATACCTGGAAATCAGTGACTTATAGAACATAAGTGACTTATGGAGTAATTTATAATAACTTACATATACCTGGAAATCAGTGACTTATAGAACATAAGTGACTTATGGAGTAATTTATAATAACTTACATATACCTGGAAATCAGTGACTTATAGAACATAAGTGACTTATGGAGTAATTTATAATAACTTACATATACCTGGAAATCAGTGACTTATAGAACATAAGTGACTTATGGAGTAATTTATAATAACTTACATATACCTGGAAATCAGTGACTTATAGAACATAAGTGACTTATGGAGTAATTTATAATAACTTACATATACCTGGAAATCAGTGACTTATAGAACATAAGTGACTTATGGAGTAATTTATAATAACTTACATATACCTGGAAATCAGTGACTTATAGAACATAAGTGACTTATGGAGTAATTTATAATAACTTACATATACCTGGAAATCAGTGACTTATAAAACATAAGTGACTTATGGAGTAATTTATAATAACTTACATATACCTGGAAATCAGTGACTTATAAAATATAAGTGACTTATGGAGTAATTTATAATAACTTACATATACCTGGAAATCAGTGACTTATAGAACATAAGTGACTTATGGAGTAATTTATAATAACTTACATATACCTGGAAATCAGTGACTTATAGAACATAAGTGACTTATGGAGTAATATACCTGAACATGAGTAAAGTTAAGGGGGTCATTTATCAAAGTGCTATAATGGCGTTTTCACATGCAAAAACGCCATTAATGCATGCAAAAGCACCATAACGCATGGTGTGATACAAATAAGAAAAAGGGGAGCATATTGGGGTGGGATTTTTGGCCAAGTGGGCTGGGCTCACAGTTTTGCAAAGCCCTATCGCACAGCTTTAACGCGAATTTTAATTAACTACACCTTTTTCATTTGCGTAAAGCTGTGCGATAGGAATTTGCAAAACTGTGAGCCCACAAATCCTCCCCTCTTTGTTATTTGCATCGCATCATGTGTTATGGTGCTTTTTGCATGTGTTAATGGCATTTTTTGCATGCGAAAACACCATATAGCACTTTGATAAATGACCCCCTAAGTTAGGTAAACGTTTGTGTTACTGAGCATAAATAAGACATTGGCTTCCTGTTTTCATATTGTTACTTATGGGGTGAATTAAATGACTTATATAATAGCTTTGAGATGTTAGGATTTTGCATGTGGTAAGGTGAAAATAAAATGATGATGGCGAAGAGGTTTCACTATTTACAGTGATTATAACGGGAGTGTCTGTGGAAGTTGCCTGGGCGATTGGGGGGGCGTTGGGATCCAGGTGTTTGGAGGAGGGAAACAGGGTGACGTTAGGGTGATGTGAAGAGGAAAATAGGGTGATGTGTGTTTACAATATGGAGTGGATTTGCGGGGAAGGATGGGCGCATAAAGGGTTAGCGTGGGAATGGTTGATATGCTTATGTGGTTAGTGTTCAAGGTTTGGTGTGTGGGGCATTTAACGGGGTACAGACGGGGGAGGAGGGGTAGGATCGCTTCATAGACAGGGGGGAGGGGCAGGTTCGCTTCATGGACAGGGGGGAGGGGCAGGTTCGCTTCATAGACAGGGGGAGGGGCAGGTTCGCTTCATGGACAGGGGGGAGGGGCAGGTTCGCTTCATAGAGGTACTTACAGCAAGTTATGTGCCCCCACCTGCACCTGCACCAGGAATGAAGCCATCTGGGGCTACTAAACAAGTTCACTTCTTTAGAGCCAGGTTTACCAAGCATCTTTTTTCTCCTTCTTGTGTCTACAGGAAAAAAGCTTAGTAAGGGAAGTCCTTACTCCCGGAAAGTGCTCCTTTTAATCTCATTCTATCATAGTCTCTTCTTATACTTAAATGCTGCTGCGGTCGGGGTTTTTTTTTTTTAATCGGTCTCTTCCCACTAATTATGAGAAATTATCTTGCACAGATCCCGAGATGCAGAATGTAAAAAGCTCCAGCAAAGGGCAGGCAGGTGCGCGCGCGAGGGACCGGGCGCTCTGCCAGGCCGCGTGCCGCTCCTTTTCCCGCTCTTCCCTCCTTTGGGTACTGATTATCGCGCTCCCTCCTCGAGCGTTTCCTCTCCTGCTTTTCGCATTCGTCTTTGTTTCCCGCGGCTCCTAATCTCCGTTACCCTCCTGAGGGAGAGTCGCGTGAACGCGCCCAGGAGTGCCCCCCCCCCCTCTTTCTCTTTCCGCGTCCAAAACAAACGGCCGCGTGAGGCGCACGAGCCTATCGGCGCGGGGGGAGGGGCGAGCGCGCGCCCCGGCGGCCGTTGGAGGCTCCGGGGCGGTGCGTGCGTGCGCGCCCCCGCCCTTCTCCAGTGTGTGTGTGTGTGCGCGCGCGCGCGCGCGAGTGTTTTTTAAAGATGGCCGGAGCGGCGGCGCCCCTCTACTGTGTCTGCCGGCAGCCGTACGACGTGAGCCGCTTCATGATCGAGTGCGACATCTGCAAGGACTGGTTCCACGGCAGGTGAGGCGCCCGCAGCGCCGCCGGCGCGGGCCCGGCCCGCTCGGAGGGGCTTTCAGCACCTTCCGGCGGTCGAGAGCTCCCGGGGGGCGGGAGGGGGGAGGGAGGCACCCAGGGCTGGCGGGGAGGCTCGAGAGGAAAACACGGGTGCCGGGGGGGGGAGGGGCTGCGAGAGCCTGCACGGGTGAAGAGGGTGGGAGCCAAACAAGAGAAGTCCAGAGGTGAGAGGAAGGAAGGGGTTTGAAAGAGCGAGAGAGACCCTGAGCTCGGGGGAGTGGGAAAGAGAGAACTTTTCAGAGGGGGGGACGGGGACGGTGAGGGAAGGGTTGGGGAGGTGGCTGGTGGAGAGTAAAGAGAGAGGGAGGGAGGGGAGACATTAAGTAGACTTCCAAGGTGTAGAGAGAGGGGGAAAGTCTCGAGGAGGGTGGCGAGAAGCTGAGGGAATCCCAGGAGTGTGCGTGGGCGGAGGAGGCTCACTCTAGAGCCGGGCAGGAGCCTCCTGCCTCCAGCCTGGTGCAAGCGGGGGGGCGGGGGGGAGATCACCTGCAGCTGGGACGGACGGCGATGTTGTGCTGTGGGTCCCAGTACAAAGGAAACGCAGGGCTGGAGGTGGACAGCGAGGGATTCCAGCAGGAGAGGCTGCAATGCCACGGGGAAGGAGGACCCGGTCCAACGCCAACATGCGTCTTGTAGGCCTTACATTTAGTCCTCTCTTTCTTCTATTCCAATGGATTGTTTCAGTACTACACTGGGGTGTGTATTAAAAAGAAAATCGGAGCTAGAGTTGTATCTCAGCCCATGCTAGGAGAGATACTGCAAATCCGATACACCACCAAACAGTTCATTCGGTTTCAAAGGGGAGCAAGTTAGGAAATGATTGATGTACCAAGATTCAAGATGTTTATCTTTGTCAGCATGAAGCTTTCGTGAGGAAAATAACTAAACTTTGTTCCTGTTTCTGCCCTTAATACTTTTGCAGAACTGTCTAAATCTGTGCAGTTGGAGAATTTCTAATGCACTCTTTCCTGTGTAGTGGTGATGTACATCTGTTTTGAAGGTCCTGAGTGAGGGTTTGCTGGGGTGATAGCTGCTGATGAGAAGTCTGCTTGACTGTGTGTTTTTGTAATCTGAGTGTGGATAAAGGGCAGGGGGCGGGAGAGGATTACAGGCATTTAAACAAAGAAACAAGTTAGGAAGTAGCATGTAAAGTCTGACTTTCTAGCATTTTGTGCCTTTTTTTTTTAAGTTCCTTCTAGTTACAGGAAGCAGTTTCCTGTACTCTGGTTTCTGAACTTTCTTTGTAATCTTATTTTGGAGCAAAGTTGTGCTGTGATTGTAGGAAGTGCTTTTGATTGACAGTAAAGCTGCCAGGACATTTAAATACCCCCATTTAACAAAAACAAGCATAGAGAGGAACGCTGCTGTGCCTCTGCTGGCCTTGCATGGAAAAAACAGGCACTAGGAACATGGCCAGAGTTTTTTTTCCTTTTCAGTTAAGAAGCCAGACTAGACCCTGTTCTTTCAACTTCTTAGAAGTTTGCCATTTAAAACTTTTTTTTTTTTTGGTCCATGTGTATGTCCATCATGTCGCCGTAGCCCTTAATTCTCCTGTTTAGCTCCATTTTACTCCAATCATGCTTATTAAGCCTGTTTATTGTTGATTGTTATTTATTTATTTATTTATTCGTTTCTTGTATCTTATAATCTTATTTGTTATTTGTAATAATTTTACAATTTTTAATGTTTAATTTCTAACTTGTCCTCGGCTCTATCTATAAGTTCTCAGCGTTATCAATAAGCTCCCATGATGTTAGACATGTTATTTGTACCCTCTTGTTCGATAGAATGTGCCATGTAATTTCAAACTTTGGTTCTATGTAAACCGACGTGATATGTACCAGTACATGAACATCGGTATATAAAAGCCCTTAAATAAATAAATAAATGTTTGCTGTTGTAGGACCAATATTGAGTTAAAAATATTTAAAAGTTTGAAATGATTTTTATTTTTTTTTTATTGTTGTGGGTTTTTGTGATCCAGCAGTTGCCTCCTGCTCCATCAGAACCAGGGCTGGAATCTGGCACCAGGAATCTTTATTTACAACTATCTGAGGGTTTTCTCCCTATTTTATGTAACCCCTCCAATTCCCAATATTCCTATTATAGTAATTGTAGTTACAAATCTGGACCAGGGGCTACGCACCAGGGATACTTCCAGAATCTTGCAATCACTGACCCTGAATCCAGTCTCCAGGTATCGCCCTTAAGCAATGACCAGGACTTCAGAATCTCCAGCCAAACTGGGAACTTTCTGTATGCAGTGTAGATTACTTGCCATCTGGGCCACGGGGCTGGCCCTGGTGAAGTGTTTTTTCTAAAACACATTTCAATTGGATTTTTAGTTTTTATTCAAATAGTGTCATATTGAACTGGACAAAGATTGGAACTAAGGTTAGTGATCAGATTTTTTTTTCCATTTATAGAATTCACATAGTTAATAGAGATAAGCAATATACATGTTCAGAGATGAGCAATACACATGTTCAGAACCAAGGCCTGAATCAGAACAATTAATTAATTAATTTATTTATTTATTTAACATTTTTCTATACTGACCTTCATGGTTAAATACCATATCAGGACGGTTTACATCGAACAGGGGTAAAAAATAACTAGGTAAAGGAAGAAACAAAGTTACATTAAACGAGGACCGTGAACTTGGAAGCTTAGGTAGCTGGAAGAAAAAAGATAGTTAAGTTAAAAGGAGAAATAACAAATTCCGGACTAGAGATAGTTCGGATTAGAGTTAATGGCTTAAAAAAAAAAAGCAAGAAAAAAATCGCTTCTCCTTCAGCCACATATATACCAGAGAAGAACAGATGCTGTTATCCCATCTATCCATTGGAAAGATTCATTGATTTAATTACAAACTGCCTCTCCCAGAGAGGTGGAAGAAACACATTTTCTTCATCCATGCAAATATCTTTCTTATGGAGTTTTATAAAGTTCTCAGGTTGCTCAGGATCTTAAAGATAACATTTTTATATGCAAATTTATTTAATTATCTGTTTTTGGTTTTTTTTTAATATCCTGCTTTTCAGTACTTTAAAGTGGATTACATTCAGGTACTGTAGGTATTTCCTTGGTAGTTAGCAAGATAAAGAAGTAAGGGGTAGATTTTAATAAAGTACGCACACGTGTACTTTTGTTCGTGCACCAGGTGCGAACAAGAGTACGCCGGATTTTAAGAGATACGCGCGTATCCTTTAAAATCCAGGATTGACGCGCGCAAGGCTGTGCAAAATCGGCAGCCTGTGTACGCCAAGCGGCGTAGCCTGCCTCGGAGGGAACTTTCCTTCCACCACCACCCCCCCGCACCTTCCTCTCCCTTCCCCTATCTAACCCACCCCCCAGCCCTATCTAAACCCCTCCTACCTTTGTTGGCAAAGTTACGCCTGCTGGGACGGCTGCTGGCGCGCGATTCCCTGGCCCGAGAGCAGTTTCGGAGGCCTCGGCAACGCCCCGGGCCGGAACCACGCCCCTGACACGCCCCCCAGGAAAGCCCCGGGACTTACGCGCGTCCGGGGCTTGCGCGCGCCGCCGAGCCTATTCAACATAGGCTCGGCGCGCACAGGGGGAGCTTGGGGCAGGGTTTTGGGGGGTACGCGCGTATCTTACGTGCGCACCCCTTTGAAAATCTGCCCCTAAGAGTAGCTCCCAAACTTAATATTTCTCATGATTAGAAATTTTCTTTGTGAATCTGTGTAGTGCAAGCTTTCAAGAAAAGTTATGTAAAAATAGTTATCTATTTGGTATACTATTTCAACCATAAAAGTAGCTTAAGCTCAGGACAAAATAAACCCCCCCCCCCCCCCCCAAAAAAACCCAAAACCTATATGGTAAATTAGAAACATTTAAAGCGGATACTATTTTTCCTAACCTTACTTTTTTTTATACCATCTTTCTAGTGAAAGCTCTTTGTTGGGTACAAAACGCACAACACTTAATATAATATAATGCAGGAGAACCCAAAAACATAAGTATTCACAGTGAGACAAAATAAACTACAATAAATAACATAACTGCTAAACTGATCAAAATAAATTTAAAAGCAAAAAATTAACAAACATATTAGTTTCGATATAAATCAATTTAAATGCTAAAAGAAAAGCCTAAGCTTTATTTTATAAAAATCAAATAGCCAAGTTACAGGACCCCAGACGATAGGGATTCATAAAGGAATGATTCTGTTAGTTTCATTTTATTGTATTTTTAGTGCATGCAAGATCCAATATAGAAAGTGACAGATACTACTTTCTAAACATCGGAAATTCAGTACCAGCGCAATGCAATCCAAAATATCTGACAAGCTCAACTAAGTTCTTTATGTAGGTGATAAAAATGGTAGAGCAGGGAGGATCAGTGAATATTGATATATGGACCTCTGTAAAGCTTCTGACACTGTCCTGGGGAGTATAGGAGTATGAGAACTATGAGCAGCAGCACACTGGCTGGTGATCAGTGTAGTCCATTCTGATGATGCTAAACTGACCAGTAGTGTATCTCAAGGCTTGCTTCTTTTGAATATCTTTATTAATGACATTGCATAGAGGTTTGTTTGAAAATATGCTTATTTGCTTATGTCTTTTTAGTGCTGGGAAAAATAGTGGCAACTGTTATAAAGAGTAAAATCATAGAACTTACAGATAGACAAGATTTAATGGGACACAGCCGGCATGGATTTGCCCAAGGGAAGTCTCTCCACAAATCTACACTTTTTTTTTGAAGGGGTGAATAAGCATGTGGATAAAGGTGAACTAGTAGATGCATTTGGATTTTCAGAAGGCGTTTGACAAAATCCCTCATGAGAGGCTTCTAAGAAAACTAAAGTCATGGGATAGGAGGCAATGTCCTTTCGTGGATTACAAACTGGTTAAAAGACAGGAAACAGAAAGTAGGATTAAATGGTCAATTTTCTCAGTGGAAAAGGGTAAACAGTGGAGTGCCTCAGGGATCTGTACTTGGACTGGTGCTTTTCAATATATTTATAAATGATCTGGAAAGGGGTACGACGAGGTCATCAAATTTGCAGATGATACAAAATTATTCAGAGTAGTTAAATCACAAGTGGATTGTGATAAATTGTAGGAAGACCTTGTGAGACTGGAAAATTGGGCATCCAAATGGCAGATGAAATTTAATGTGGACAAGTTCAAGATGATCCATATGGGGAAAAATAACCCTTGCTGTAGTTACACAATGTTAGGTTCTGTCTTAGGAGTCACCACCCAGGAAACAGATCTGGGCATCATAGTTGATATTACATTGAAATCATTGACTCAGTGTGCTGTGGCGGCTAAAAATGCAAACATTGTTAGGGATTATTAGGGAGGGAATGGCAAATAAAATGGAGGATGTCATAATGCCTCTGTATCGTATGGTTATACTGCACCTTGAATACTGTGTACAATTCTGGTCGCCGCATCTCAAAAAAGGTATAATTGCACTGGAGAAGGTACAGAGAAGGGTGACCAAAATGATAAAGGGGATGGGAACAGTTCCCCTATGAGGAAAGACTAAAGAGGTTAGGGCTGTTCAGCTTGGAGAAGAGACGGCCGGGGGTAAAGTCTACAAAATTATGAAAAGACTTGAACAGGTAAATGAAAAATGGTTATTTACTCTTTCAGATAATACAAGGACTAGGGGGCACTCCATGACGTTAGGAAGTAGCACATATGATGAAAAGATTTATATTCGGACAACAACCAACAAGAACTGAGTTGCACAAGCTGGATAAACATGCATGGGAGTAGCTTGTTATGATGGTGGTTACTACCCCTAAACAATTAGCTAGATACTTCACTCAGATGCAACTCCAGCACTACTAACTACATCGATGGCGGGGGTGGACGGGAAATAGAACAAAAAAGTCACTTACAAAGGGACAAGAGTGAAAGATAAGTATGCGGGAAAAAAAAAGTGAAAGCTTGCTGGGCAGACTGGATGGACCGTTTGGTCGTCTTCTGCTGTCATTTCTATGTTTCTATGTAAAACCAGAGAAAATTCTCTCACTCGGTGCACAATCAAGCTGTGGAATTTGTTGCCAGAGGATGTGGTTAATGTAACTAGTTTATTTATTTAGACATTTTATATAACCATCGTTCCATGTAAAAGATCACAACAGTTGGGGGGGGGGGGGGGGCGCATGCTGCTCTATTATTTGTGTTTCACGTTCTTTGTATTGATGCAGTATTCCTCAATAAAGATATATTGAAAAAAAGATCACAATGGTTTACAAAAGTAACATTCATAGCTATAAGTCAACAATGACAGTGAAGAAGGTAGTTTTCATAAATAGGCATTGACGTCTATAAATCAAATTCTTCCCGTACATTTGAATCAAGGTTTGATATGGTCGAGGGTTAAAGAAAGTTAAAATAGAATAATATAACGGACTTCACATTTTAGTTATTATGTTGTATTGATTATTTCATCCTGTTAGTACTTTGGTTAGTATCTTTTGACCTTCTTGTTTATTTCTCATTCAGATGTTTTAAGTTAGGTTATATGCATTTTTGAATAGCCATGCTTTTAGCTCACATTTAAATCTTTGTCTGGTATTAACCGTACCATCTCAGGTAGGGAGTTCTATAGCTTTGGACCCGCTGTGGAAAACACACAATCTCTTACTTGCATCAGATATGTGCTCCGTATTGTAGGAACAGTCAGTAGTCCTTTATGTGTGTGTGTGGTTGTATTGTCAAACCTATCATGCCAGTGTTACTGGAATTCATGATTTTGAATATTAGTTTTACTACCTTAAATTGTATTCAGGCTTTGCAATGCAGAAAGATCAATGAGAGTGTAATATGATCAGATTTTCTGGTTCCTAACGATAGTCTTGCTGAGGCATTTTGTAATAATTGTAATGGTTTTAATAGACATGCTGGAAGACAGTGTAATAATGAGTTACAGTAGTCTAGGTTTGAGAAAATTAGGATTTGCAAGACAGTACGAAAGTCTTCAAATGTTAATAAAGATTTCAATCAATGTAATATGTGCAACTTGGCATAACCTGTAGTAACTAATTTATTGATGTGTTTTCATTGTTGGATACCTCGATCCCGCACTTCATTTGAGGGAGTAATTTGGAAAATACCCAGGTCCACAGCCGATGGTTTTACTATCGAAGACTTTTTGCTTAACCAAATGATTTCAGTCTTTTTGGTTTTTAATATTTAAGTTGCTTTAGTTCCTGCTGTAGTGCTTTCATATAGGTTGAGTGTCTGCTGTATTTTCAAATGATTTGGAGAAAGGCATGTGAAATTGTATGTCAGCATTATAAGAAGGTAATTCCTAATTTCACCAGTAATTTACACGGTGGGATCATATAGATATTGAAAAGTGTTTACACAAGGGCTGAGCCTTGAGGGACACCTGTATCAATATGAGAAGTATCAGAAATGTGATTGACCAATGTGACTTGGAATGTTCTTTTAGATAGAAAGGAGGAGAACACAGCCAGCTGTTGGCACTGCAGGGTATGGGCCACAGTGTCAAAGGCAGCTGTTAGGTTGAGTACTATGAGAAAATAAGAATCATCAGCATCAAACCCTCGTAAACAGTCCATTAATGTAAGGAGTAATGTTTCAGTTGAATGATTTTTTTTTTCTAAACCCAGATTGATTAGGGAAGAGAATATCTTGGTCTTCCAGATGATTTACTAGTTGGGATAACACTGCTTTTCAAGTACTTTTGAGAGAAAGGACAAGTTGGATTATTGCGCGATAGTTGTCCCAGTCGTTGATTCTACCAGTCTTATTTTTTAGAATTGGCTTTATTACTGTTTTGTTTTAATCTCTGTGGCATGATTAAGGATGTAATTGTCAGAGTGATAACTCTGTGTACCTGTTTCAAGGAACTGGCAGGAATTGGGTCACGTGGATGAATAACAGGTTTCATTTTAGCAATGATTTAATCTATTTCTAGATTAGTTACACTGTCGAACATGGACCAATTTACCTGGTTGTGTGGATCTTCTGGTACTTTTGTAGGAGAACAGATTGCGAACTGAGTTTTCAACTTATTGGTTTTGTTTAAAAATGATGTGGCATATTGATTGCAGGTGGCCTTTGAGAAGTTATAGTTTCTCGAGATGGAAGAGGATGGGTCCTTAATTTAAGTGTTTTACAACATGAAAGAGCAGTTTAGAATTTAAATATTACCCTGTGAATCTGTTTAGCATAGTAACTTTTTTTTTGTTTTGTTTTATTGGTTAGAGCAGTGGTTCTCAACTTTTTTTCAGCTGGGACACACCTGACAGAGGGTTCTCACATGCATGACACACTGAACATGTGACAGTCACAGGGTTAAATGTAAATATATATTCTGCATCCTTAGGAATCCCCTCGACCCCCAACAATGGGTGCAGAGCAGAACTAGGGCATTATCCATACAACTCACCATACAAAAAAGATATTCTGGTTCTGATGGCATCTCAGTAAAAGCAAAACAAACTCCCTTTACTGGCAGGCACAATACCCCTCCTTATGAAAAGACAGTAATTTCCCACTAATGCATGTCCTATTGAGAAAGCACAACAAATAAGATTGATAAAAGTGCCTACATGCTAGTAAAATACCTGACCTCAGTCACATACACAGAACTGACCTTGACCAAGTACAGAAAGACCACAAATTATAAATATGGAGCAAACTGAAATGGAAAACCAAAAAAGCCACTCTGCATGCAGTGCGAACCTGGAGAAATGGAAAGAGAAATATAGCACCTAACATAGTCCCAGGATCTGCAATAATGCACACAAACTAACCCGTACAATGTTACACCTGTATTATGGAACACACTCAAACAGTAACAATCCTATCTATGAAAAGGCAACACTGCAAGTATTTAACCAGGCGCTAAACGCTAATTCACCTCCTATTAGAGAAACAGAACAAGGCAAGCTACTTTAGATTAGAGCTGTGCATAGTCAAAGTTAGCACGCAATAACGGGTCAAGGTTAGCGCGAGCTAACTGAAAAAACAAATTTTTCTGAAATTTTGAAAAAATTCTATTCATTTCTCAGTTCCCTTGAACCATACTGAATTAGGAAATTTCATTGAAATTACCTAATTCGGGAAAAACAAATGCACATCTCTACTAGAGATCCCCCCCCCCCCCCCCACACAAAGAAATAATTGTAAAACTATATTAATAAATGTTACAAAACAGCTGATGAACAGAATAACATCCAAAAATTAAAAACTCATAATTATTAAAACATGTCCATATATCAATAAAATATTTCAAAACAGCAGACACATCATATAATGCCCAATAATTTTAAAATCACACAATAGAATATTCTGCTACTATTAACTCATATAATGTAAATAATGTACATATTGTATATAGGCTATTTGCCATAACTCTATACCCTCATTTATTTATATTTCAACTGTTACAATGTTTCATTTATTAACTGTTTATTAATTTATTAATTGTTTAATTAACTTAATTGTTATCTTGTTACAATGTAAAATAGGGCAGTTCTCGCCCAATTCAACCTGTTATCTGGAAACCGATGTGATATCTCGATCGAACGTCGGTATACAAAATAAATAAATAAATATAGAGTTGAGTAGGTGTTATGGATGACCATCATATTTGTCTTGTCAATGGCTGTATTGATTAAGCTTATGTTGACAAAAAGACCTGGTATATATAGTGCGATAGGCAAATTATAGTAAAGCCTTTGAGCACTGAATCCAGATTAATCATCGGTCATTCCTCACCTCTCATTTGTATGTGGGCATTGAAATTGCTTTCTGCTGTAGTGGACATGAGAGAGTGCACCAATAAACATTAACTGTGCACTTATCTGGATCCTGAAGTTAGTCCTCCAACTCTGCAGGGTTTCGGAGTGAATTGTACTCCTTCTTCAGGATAGCTGTAATCAGTTGCTTCAGCTATAAATAGCCCATACTAACGCTTTAGGAGGTGGTCAGTGAGATGCGTTGGAGTCATCGATGCTTGATCGTTATTGCTTGAAGCGATTTACGTACTGCAGTGGTTACCTTATACCGCGTCAGACGGTCTTATACAGAAGGTTACCTTATACCGCGTCTGTGACGCGGTATAAGGTAACCATTGCAGTACGTAGATCGCTTCAAGCAATAACGATCAAGCATCGATGACTCCAACGCATCTCACTGACCACCTCCTAAAGCGTTAGTATGGGCTATTTATAGCTGAAGCAACTGATTACAGCTATCCTGAAGCTCCCTGAAGGAGGAGTACAATTCATTCTGAAACCCTGCAGAGTTGGAGGACTAAGTTCAGGATCCAGATAAGTGCACAGTTAATGTTTATTGGTGCACTCTCTCATGTCCACTACAGCAGAAAGCAATTTCAATGCCCACATACAAATGAGAGGTGAGGAATGACCGATGATTAATCTGGATTCAGTGCTCAAAGGCTTTACTATAATTTGCCTATCGCACTATATACACCAGGTCTTTTTGTCAACATAGGCTTAATCAATACAGCCATTGACAAGACAAATATGATGGTCATCCATAACACCTACTCAACTCATTATATGAGTAATTAGTAGCAGAATATTCTATTGTGTGATTGTTTCAAAGTTTCTGCTTATTACACGGGTATTATAACTCTTGTTCAATAATTTAAAATGGCAGTCAGTCAAGAAAAATAAACTTAAAAAGCCACCTTTACTTAACTCTCTCCAGCAACTCTCCTACTCCTTTCCCATGCAGGCCAATAGCACTCACCAGAAGCAGCACTGCCTGCTGAAGATCTGTCCTCACAGTCCTCTTCCTTAGGGCCCATAACCAGTCTCTCACACACCCACCCGTAACTTCCCTGACCGGTCTCTCTTCCTTCACCCCCCACACACACACACACACGCACACCCCCGTAACTTCCCTGACCAGTCTCTCTTCCCCCTCGCACACACAATGCTCTTGCTACCATTCTACCACACACACACACAAAGCTGCCACTCACCCATCCAGGCATCCAGGTTACTGCTTTTCTTGGACTCCTTTTGTGACTTTAGTTGTTTTGTTATCAACTTCACCTTTTTCCATTGCATTTGTATTTGAGGGGTGACATTCTCATTTCCTTCTGCCACCCCCGGCATCTAGTTTAAATGCCTTATGACATAGGATTTGAATTTATCTCTTAGGATCCTTTTTCTTGCCTCAGACAGATGAAAGCCATCTTTGACAAAGAGCTTTTTACTGTTCCATACAGGGCCCCAGCCCCCTATAAATCCAAAACTTTCTTCCTTACACCAGGTTCTGAGCCATGCATTGAAGTTATCTGTATGGCTTAGCCTCTCCTTCCCCCTTCCATGAACAGGTAACACTTCTGAAAAGGCAATGGTTGTTGCCATGAGGCTAATCTGCTTCGCTAGGGACTGGAAATCTCTCTCTCTCTTGGATGCTGTTTCTAGCAAGGTCATTGGTTCCCAGATGGATGATAATATCAACTTTAGTCTTTGCTTTCTTCTTTGATCTCGTTGACTATTTGAATAGCATTTCTGCTGGCCGATGATCCTGGGAGGCTTATAACTGTAGTGTTTCCCTCTAAAAGAATTCCCAGATTAGTGCCTCTGAGTCACCTGGCACAATGAGCTTTTTCCTTTTGGTTATTGATTGTATTTTAGAATTTCTGCATGCATTGGGTTTCTTCTTTCTTTTCAGATACTACTTCAATCTCTTCCACAAGAGCTTCATCATTATGTAGTAGAGAAGGCATTTTGAACTTGTCACTTGAGAGACTGTGTGTTTTCCGCATCACCGATCTTACTCTACCAGAGCCCACAGTAATCCCATTGATTTTTGTGTTCCTTAATGCTCTGTGTAAGTGTGTGGGGGGGTGGTAGACGTGGGCTGCACTATTGTGTAGAATGGGTGTCTGTGGGTCACAGGACTTATCCTACCTGAGCCCACCGTAAACTTCTTTTCCATTCAGGCCGATACAGTAAGGGCGCGTAAGAAAGTGTGGCAGTGCCGGGCACCCGCTCGTTTGCCGCGCGCACAGTTTGGATCACATACCACTCGATACAGTATTTAAATGGCATGCAAATGCAAGCCGCGTCCATGAAGCGCAATCCATTTTACTGTATAGAGCGCTATAGAGCGCCTATACAGTATCCTGGGTGCGCTGGTACCTGTCATTTCAAATAACATTTGAAATGACAGGTACCAGGAAGTGGATGGTTCTCCTACACTGGGGCATCGGGGTTTGCCAGTCCTCTCTCCCCCCCCCCCCCCCTGAAGCAAGGCGCAGGGCGAAAATTGACTCGACATGTTATTAAAGCAAATAGAAATTGTAGCAAAAGTAAACTTACTGCATGCTTCCAGCAGCCCCAGTCCTCTCTCCCCTCCTCCCGAGGCGCCCACCGCGGCTCCCCTGCCTCCCGGGGGCAGCCGGCGGCGAAAGCGGCTTCCAGCAGCCCCAGTCCTCTCTCCCCTCCTCCAGAGGCGCCCACCGCGGCTCCCCTGCCTCCCGGGGGCAGCCGGCGGCGAAAGCGGCTTCCAGCAGCCCCGCCGACGAAGGTTCATGAGCGCACGCCGTGACCTGAGAGTCACGGCATTCACGCATGCGCCTTCGCTGCTTGAGCCCCAAATTGGACGTGCGCTCATGCGCCTTCGCCGGCGGGGCTGCTGGAAGCCGCTTTCGCCGCCGGCTGCCCCCGGGAGGCAGGGGAGCCGCGGTGGGCTCCCATGTTACTCGCTTGCTCCACTTATTTGACCGGAGCCTGCCTATTGCTGTCACATCCCTCTAATGTCAGGGTCAGGGTAGGTGGTAAATTAGCAGGTTAAAGATGTGGAAAAACAGTTGGTTAAAAAGGTGATAATGGGGCCGCACGTTACTGTATGGGAGGGAATAGCTAATCCGATAGTTTACATATCATATATATATACATGCCGCGGGCGGAAAGGGATACGCGTCGATTTAAAGAAGCGGTAAGGATTGGTAAAAACCGGATAGTGAATCGCGGGTTAGACTTACGCGGCCACATTGTGGGTAGAAAGCGGGTTAGAAACAGGGTAACCGCGGCCGTGCTTTACTGTATCGGCCTGATTGAGTTTTGTTTTTTCTGTGGTAATGGGGAATTAATTACTGAATACTGTGAAGTGGGTGAAACTTTCTTTATGGCCGCCAATTCAGCTTTAACAGTTAACACATGGTGAAGGTTGTTCTCAGGCCCTGTATCTGCAATTAAGTTTCAAAAGACCCTCCCCCAGATTGGTTTGCTAAGTTAAACTTTTTACTTAGCTGGTCACAAGAAGCTTTAGTTCTTCTGTCTCCTGGCTTATCACAGCAGACTAAGGACCTGATAGACCCATGCTAGGCTCAGAATCTCCCACCCTAAGCTAATTACAGCAAGTCACTCTCTGGAAACTTTTTTTCTTATGCCTTAAATGAACCCCACAGCAAATTTATGCACCAATATCAATATCTAGACAAAGAGAGAGAGATATTTTAGTGGCAGCTATTTCCAAATAAAGAGATTTTAGTGACAGCAGTATCTATTTAAATCTAGAGGGGTTTTTTTTTGAGGCTTACATAAACCCACAACCAGTTAATACAGCAATGTTAATATCTAGAAAAAGAGAGATTATAATAACACTTCCCAGAGAACAATATAATATAACATAGAAACACTCTAGAATTAGTATGAATTTTTTTTTCTTAGCTGGACATTGAAACTTCAGCACTTCCTGTCTCTTCGCTCAATCTAGCAACATTAAGAACATAAGAACATGCCATGCTGGGTCAGACCAAGGGTCCATCAAGCCCAGCATCCTGTTTCCAACAGAGGCCAAACTAGGCCACAAGAACCTGGCAATTACCCAAATACTAAGAAGAACCCATGCTACTGATGCAATTAATAGCAGTGACTATTTCCTACGTCAACTTGATTAATAGCAGTTAATGGACTTCTCCAAAAACTTACCCAAATCTTTTTTTAAACACAGCTACCCTAACTGCGCTAACCACATGCTCTGGCAACAAATTCCAGAGCTTAATTGTGTGTTGAGTGAGAGAATTTTCTCAGATTAGTTTAAAAAAAAATCAAAATGCATTAAATTAGCAGTTTGTTTCACTGATCTGCACAACATTTTCATCATGAAATTAAGTCCTTGATTATGTAGGACTAGGAACAGAATATATGATGTGTGAAGACCATCCCAAAAACAATCCCTTTCACTCTCCCCTATGTAGTAAGAGTAATTTTGTGATGGAAAAACAAGTTGCAAAAAAACTATAGAACAGTTTTTGGGAGCCAAGATGTGTTAGAAAAAAGCACAGCTTTAACTTAAATACGTAGTTTCTTTGATATACTGCTTTTTCCAGCTTTGGTCTCAAAGCGGAGTGCAGAAACACTTTCTTATGGAAGACCAAAAGAATGATAGTATTCACTACTACATGTATAGATTTTGCAAAAGTACCAATTAAGTTCTTTGCTTATTCTCAATATTGAGACTTGCATTTTTCTGAAGACAAGCAGCATAGCAGTCCTCATGAGTGGAATCATCCAATGAAGCTCAGCATGTATATATATTTAATCAGACAGAAAAAAACTATTTTTAATTTAGTAGTCCTCACCTATTACAAAAGTACATTCCTATTTACGAGGAACAAAACATTTTTTTAAATCAGAAAATCTTTTATACTATTTTTTATTCCATCATTTTAATACAAAAGTGCAAACAGTATTGAGTTAGCAATTCATTAAAACCGCTTTTCAAATTTTTTTAAGCAGAACCAAGAACCTGAATGTCCATCTCATCCTTACAGAAAAATATCCTAAAGATATCAATCTTCAAACCCTGAGCATTCCAGACCTTCTTCTGTTACACTTGAGGTTTATCTTCAAACCCCAACATAGAGGCCTCGATGTTTCATCGTCAAACAGCTTCATCAGGGGGGAGAGTAACATCAATTCACATAAAACTGGTACAGTCATTCATTACCCATAGATTCAAACTAGTTCATATTGTCTATTTCAAAGACTGACACCGTTTCATAAATCCCAGCCCTCCTCTTCATTCCAGGCTACCGAGAAAATGTTTCAAATGGAGGGCTGCAGAGAGAAGCTATATCCCGTTAATATTTAATATTATGTCATTAATTTGGAATCTAGGATATCACTGAGATGATAAATGGAGTGCTTTGATATTCCGTATTGGCTATGGCTTTCTGTTTCGTTCATTTTATTTGCACTCTTAGGAATTGTGTCAAAGTCCTGAGCATTTTGCTTGTTTGCTACTTTAACATTTTTTAT
Source organism: Rhinatrema bivittatum (assembly GCF_901001135.1). Taxonomy (NCBI): domain Eukaryota; kingdom Metazoa; phylum Chordata; class Amphibia; order Gymnophiona; family Rhinatrematidae; genus Rhinatrema; species Rhinatrema bivittatum. Next base: position 482,484,460 of record NC_042618.1, read on the forward strand.
AGAAATCTACATAATGAGAAGCTGTCTGAATATATCAGTGGGCATAGTTATATATTTATTTATTTGGTTTTATATACCAATGTTCTGATTCAGTCGGTTTACATCAATAAAATATTGCAAATTAAAACAACTTAAAATACATCAAATCATTATACAATATGATTAAAAAAATAATAAACACACACAACCTAGAAAACAATGATCAATATAAAATCAAACCTAATATATAATACTAATAAGTACAATAAAATTGAATATTTAATCGTTAAGTCTTGCTAAAATCTCCTTTTCTTTTATTGGTTGCGTGGACAGTGAAGTATAACTACTTTCCTCTTCTCCAATAGTATTTTGTTTCTTGGAGGCTGAACCTGACAAAAATGTTTGGGGTTTTTTTGTTCGTTTTTTTTTTTTTTTTTTTTTTTTTAATACCGATAAGTCTTAATATCCAGCCAGTACTTTCCTTCAAAAAGCAATAGCTCAAATGGTAAAATAACATAAGGCAAATTGCAACAATTACATTTATAGACATTTTCCGATTAAAATGTGCTTTGGTGCACTGCCAGGCATCACAGCTCGGGAGGCTGTTCAAGGTGTTGGTGCTGGTAAATGACTCATGAAGAAACAGTTCAGTGAGGGAACTAATAGTGTAAGCAGAATAGCTTTGTTTTACTCCACAACAGATCACATTTCAAGCTTAATCCTCAGATTATTTTTATTCATTTTCAGGACCATCATATTATAGTAAGCTTGTTTATTTTTTTAATTCTAATTTGATTCAGGTTTGAAGCATAGTTGTATGGTAGCAGGGACCAATAATTTCCATAGTCTTGTGCTAGTTAAATGGGAATTATCTTTTTTCAAAACCCTATCCTTTCCCACATACACTTCAAGCTCCTCTTATTCACCTACAAGTGCCTCCACATTGCAGTTTCTCACTACACCCTTCCTGGTATACCTCTCATCAGTCAAGTCACTCCTATCTATGCTGTTCTCTATCACAAATTCCCAACTCTGTGCTTTCCACCTGGCTGCACCATGTGCTTGGAATAGACTTCCTGAACTGGTGCGTCATGTTTCTTCTCTCATCTTGTTTAAATACCATCTAAAGACCCACATTTTTGTGATTGCTTTTAAATCTTAAACATGATTGTCTGCCTTCAGCCTCACTAACTAATTTTAACCATTGTCTTACTATATGAAACTTCCCAAGTCTATTGACCTGTATTTTTGTCTTGATTAGATTGTAAGGTCTATTGAACAGGGATTCTCTCGTATATATCTGTATAGTGCTGCATATATTAAGTAGTGTAAGCAATATAAGGGTATACATAGCCAGGAGAAGGCTGCCTGCTCCTCCTCCTCTTCCCTCTCTGGGGGATTCTGGCTGTGCTATAGAAACTTACCATTTATTACCTTATATGTGATCTGAAAAGCCCAGGAAAGGACAACTGTTTGTCTGAGTTCTATTGATTGGACATTTCACACTTACCAGTTAGAATAAAATAGACAACATATGCCTCTGCAGTCCTTAACACAGTATAGGCTTATACTGAGTAAAACTTTGCATCAGTAGTGAACTCGGAGCAAACATATCATCCTTTGACCAGCTTAGGATATGTTAATAAAAGTAGCTAGCTAACTACCCCCATAACTTCAGGAGATTATCTTCTATTTCACCCTGGAGTGGTCTCTGAGGCAGTCTCTGCTGAAGGGAGCATGTGTTCTTGGCCCCTGCTGCTTGCTGGTCTCAGGAGGCTTTGCTGAGCCCTGGGGAAGAAAAGACAGGTTTGACACAAACAGCCAGATAAGACAGGACTTTCTTACTTGTAGCCTTCCAGGATACAGGAGCTCTTTTGCTTTGCAGAGAGGGGCAGGGGTGATGTCTTGGATATTTTCTATTGGTTTGAATGGACTTGTTTCGCCGGCTGCCTCGCTGAGCCCTCTCTCCTGCTGCTTTTAATAGGCAGGACATACATATGCAAGAGCTCATGCATAGTCAAATAGCATAAAAAAGGGATCTCTTGTTCATTTCAGACTTCTGGCCCTCCTTTTCCATTGGGGGGGGGGGGGGGGGTCACTGCACTTGTCCCATGGCAACTCCTGACCTGGATGCATGATCTTGGTCCTGTGACATTTGGACCAGAGCTTGCTGGGTGCTGACCTGTCTGACAAATTTGCCTTTTTGGATCTCCAGGCAGATTTGGGACCTATCCCAGTCACATACACCTGGGCTGCATAGGAGAAGCTATATCTCGTTAAACAGGCAGATGAGATAACTTAGTCACATATTGTTTGTATTTTTGCTGAAATGCATGTCCATGTCCCTCATGTGGAGTCAGAATTCATATTTGGCTGCATACAGCAGTAAAACTTCTGGTATCTCCCTACAGTAGTATAATAGCTGTATATTTGCGAAATTTCAAACATCTTATGAAAATGTTAGACGAGCTTTCTTCTCAGGGTGAGTGCTGTCTGAAATTTACTGCAACATCTCTTTGTATAACGTAGTAGCTGTCACTAGATAGAGCAGTCTATTCAGGAAAACATGTAATCATGCTTCAGAAATAAATGAATCAAAGAGATGGGTAAAAGAGAGGATGGGATAGGTTGGAAGAGAGTTGGGGGAAAATGTAGTAAAGAAAAATAGAAGAATATAGTGCATGAAGGACACTAGAGGGTGGGAGGAAATGATAGAGACGTAACATGGAAAGTGGATATTCCAGAGACTAGGAGGAAAGGCACAGGACCTTTTTCTGTTGAACTGAAAAATGCCATCTTGAAGAGCTGCCAGTAGGGGCTGTTTCCTTCCAAGCACTTCTGGCCCCCTTCCCACCACCTAAATTTCAGGAGGAGAGCGATGGTGATTAGGGGGGTACAGATGTTAACTCTTTCTCTCCCCCACCCCCATCAAACTATCAGAGGTGGCAGGGACTCTTGCATCTCCTGCTCTAGTCTGCACATGCAGCTGCTTGACTGAGGGCCAGGGCCCACACATGCAGATGGACAGTCAGAAAAATGCTCAACAATAGGCACTCTTGCTTGTTGTGAAACATGCCTAAAAGTCTTTCAGACTCTTTTCTATAGAAAAGGAAAGGAAACAGGAGAAGACAGAAAAGATGAAAGCACAGGCGAGACAAAGCATAACTGGGGAAAAAAAACCTAGCCAACAAAAATAGAAAACTTAGTGCACATCTTGAGTTATAAGTCCCTTTTTGAAAGGTTTGAATTATGTATTAAATGCATGTTTAAAGCTGTTAATATTTATATGCAAAATGATTGGCAAGTAGCGCTGCTCTATTCTCTATTTAACATTAACTGTGTTCCTGCTGCCTCAACACCATCTGGCGCCTCTACTTCTGAACTTTTGAGGGGGGTGGGGCATGAAAGTCTGTTCATATCTGGGAGCACTGAAATAAATTATTTTTTATATACTGTCTCAGCCAGGTTTATAAGATCATACTTGGATATATGTGGTGCCTCCCCTCCACTCATACATACTCTTATAACTTGAAAACAGCTAGAGGTGGGAGAACCAAAATTTGTGACACAATGCACTCTTGGGACATTAGATTTTTCTACTTTTTAAAGTTTGTGTGATTTTGCGAGAACAAGAAAAGTTGACAGTTTTTCTCGTAAGAAATGCACGGGGGATTGAACCTAGGATATCTAGAATATCACACTTTCTGCTGATTATTTTGATTTTGCTTTTCTTTTCTCTCCCCTTCACTTCATTCATTCTTCCGCTGTGCTGGAGTGGATGCAATGTGAATTTTAGATTCAGGCTCCCAGCATTTTCCTTGTATATATGTGTGTGAATTTTATATGTACATCTTTACTCCTCATTAAATTCAGTTGGTGGATATTAAATGGCTTGTAAAATCTTTTATCTTGGATCTTTAGTGATAACTTCTTGCAGGATGCATATTCCTTGAAGGAGCACCACAATTACTAGGTGCCTACAGGCATGTTGTGTGTGTGTGTTCTGGTGCTAGCATACAACCCATGTCTGTGCACCACAGTCGCTGTTGCGCTGGGATGTCTTAGCTGAGAATACAATCCTATTCGGTCCATTTTTGGGGTAGATACCAGGCTACATTCCCCTTTCAGAAGGGACAGGGCCCTTAGGGGCCTTCTCCCTTATTGGCTTACACTCTGGATCCCCTTTAACGGGAACCTCCAGGACACATTCAGTCTCCAGTACATGGCTCCAATTGGGGGGGGGGGGGGTGATACAGCCCTTGATTCTCATGAATCAGTGCAGCAGCAGGGACCAGCTAGGTCACTTTTGCTGGTTTTTCCTGCACCTGGTTGCCATGTTGGCCCTAGTGTCCAACTAGGTGGCTACCAGCAACTGTTGTCAAGAGGATCTTATAGGTCAGTGATTGTGCCCTGCTGTCTGCTGGGGAGAGGAAGGGTTTCTGGTATCCAATTGATCCAGCTGAACAGTGTGCTCCCCCCCCCCCCCCCCATTATGATATTCTCTGTTTTATTCTCCATTCCTTTTCTAATAATTCTTAATATTCTATTTGCTTTCTTGGCTGCTGCTGCTGCACACCGAGCAGAAGATTTCAATATATCAATGAAACCTAGATCAGGAAAAGGATGTAGGTGTCATCCCATGCCCTTCCAAATTTAACCGTACTTAATTGTCCCCACCAACAGATGCATCCAATCTGGACTGGGGAGCTAATCTAAATGGGGTCCCTGATCCCTCTGTATTTTAAGATTATTTAAAATTGTATAAGGAGTGAGAATGCTTAATGCAAATTAAAATATTCTAATAAGTCTAAGGGACTTTATTTTAATCTGTTTACCAATGATCTGCAATAGGACTACAAATCACTTGCTAAGGTCTGAGTTAAATACTTGATGCAAATTCTTAATTGTCTCTTAGAATGTGAGGAGGGACTTTTTTTTTTTTATAATTTGGGTAAAGTCTATATGACTAGGATGAGAGAGAGGGAAAATCTAACACTGATTACTTCTTCAGGAAACAACTCACATCTTCCTATTTTCTTTAATATGTTACACACAGTATAGCTTTAATCCTCTTTCTTTTGCAAACTTTAAACACACATGCTCAATCATCTGCAATTATTTAGTCCTGGGGTAATTCTGCGCTACTGTGGAGCACAGAATTTGGCGGGCCCTGGTGTGCTGCGAGCGGAGGCTTTCCCACTTGTGACAAACATGGAGCATGCCCCGGTGAGAGTGTGTGTATGAATGCGAGCCTGGGGTGTGTAAGTGAGGGTGTGAGTGCCAAAGAGGGGGAGCCTATGTGAGGAGATTTGAAGTAGTGTATATGTGTGAAAGATTGGGAGATGGGATTTTGTGTATGAGAGGGAGCCTGTATGTAGGGGGGAGGGAGGGGGGGTGATTGAGTGAGGGAGCTAGTGTGCAGTGGTGTGTGAGAGAGACATAGGAAGTCTGGGTGAAGGTGTATGCATGAGAGTAAGGGAACAGACGTTTCAGTATGAGGAAACATAGAAATAACGGCAGAAGAAGACCAAACGGCCCACCAGTCTGCCCAGCAAGCTTTCACACTTTTTTTTCTCTCATACTTATCTGTTACTCTTGGCTCTTAGTAACCTTTTTTTATTCTATTTCCCTTCCACCCCCGCCATTAATGTAGAGAGCAGTGTTGGAACTGCATCTAAGTGAAATAGCTTAATTAGTTACGGGTATTAACCACCGCAATAAGCAAGCTACACCCATGCTTATCTGTTTATCCAGACTATGTAATTCAGTCCTTGTTGGTTGTTGCCTGAATATAGATCCATGTTTCTTCATTCCCCCCTGCCGTTGAAGCAGAGAGCCATGCTGGCTTTGCATTGAAAGTGAAGTATCAGTCTTGCTCCCCAGTTTTTTTGACTATTGTAGAAATGTGATAAGACATGATTAGCTTAGAATCTACTATAACGTTAAGATTTCACGCTTTGGAGACTGTGGGAATTGAGGTACCGTCTAGGTCAAGCTAAGTTGGAGGGCTACAAGCTGATTGAGGTATGGTGGATAGATATAGAATTTCAGTCTTGGAGGTATTAGCTTTGAGTTGGTTATGCGAGAGCCAGCTATTGTTTTAATGTATAGGCATTCAGTCAACAGAGTATTAGGCCAAGAATTGGTGAGGGATTGAAAGCCTGAATATTGTCAGTGTAAGTCGTGAATTAAATGCCTAGGTTATTTAATAGGTGACATAGGAGTATCAGATGTGAGTGAATCAGAGAGAGAAAATCCCTGTGGTACACCTGTGAAAATAGTGTACCAGTCAGAAAAATAGGGCCAATGTTTATTTGATAGGAGCGGTCAGTTAGAAAAGATCGAAACAAAATTGACTGTATGTTAAACCAATATATTGAAGTCTTGAGAGCAGAATGGAATGATCTAGTGTGTCAAATGCAGCTGATATGTCTAACAGTATTAGCATCGAAACCTCTATCAAATGAGGACAAGAGTAGGGTTTTGGTATTGTGGCCTTTACGAATCCCGTGCTGATTGGGATGCGGGTGGAGTTGGGACCTGAGAGGGCAGAGTGAAAGGAGACTGGCTAGGGGAGTAGGGAGAGAGAGTGGAAGAGATTTACTGTGAACGTCTAGGGAAATTCTGCTCAAAATATTTAAAATTCTTTAAGTAATTTTTTTCTGTATTACATTTTAAATTAGATTGCTATGTATATTATTGTTTTTGACCAATATAAAGTCTGCAGAATTTTGCATAATTTTAATTTTTTTGTGCATAATTCCACCAGGAGTAGCAATTGCAGTTTCTGCTATTAGTAGGTCAAAGATTGTAATGAAGGTGGTTTGCTATCTGGTGTGAGGTCAAGGTCCCAAATCCTTTTTTCCCCGTCAATAGCAGGGCTGAATTTGCCATGTTTGGGAGCGTACATGCGACCGGAGTAGGCGAAGTTTTCCTCAGTGAGTCAGAGCTTTGACTCTGAGGCTGCGCGGTTGTCTTCCCGTGAGTACGTCCAATTTCTCCTCAGTCTTTTTTTTTTTTTCCCGTGAGCCATTCGCACGTGGGGTTTTTCCCTCAACTTTTTTTTTCAACTTTTGCCACTGTGATGGCTCCGAGGCCATCGGGTTTCAAATACTGCCAATGTGGCAGTGCTACATTTGCCTCAGGCTGGACCACAACCAAGCCTCTTGCCGAGACTGTGGTCTGATGTCCCCCCTGGGCATGGCTTCGATCAGGCTCCTATGCCCCGACACAGTCGATGCACTCCTCGCCGGGACCGGCGAGGATGGCAGAAGGAAGCAGAAGATGGCAAAGAGGGCCAGATGGCAAAGATGGCAGAAGGAAGCAGAAGATGGCAAAGAGGGCCACCTCCTCACTTGGCCCATGGGACTCCTTCTGCGCCGCTCCAGGTGCCGGGCCCAGGTTAGATCAACCTCCAGTGCCCGTTAAAAAAATCCCAGGCACCGGCTGAGTTGCCTCCTCAGGGAATAAAGGGCCCCAGATGCAGGACTTGGGGACCTGTTCCTGACCGTCTGCATCCTTTGGTGCCGAAGCTGTTAAAGTGATGGATGCAACTGGAGCGTCCGAAGCCTGCGGCGCACTCGACTGATTCGGGGTGCACAAGAAACATCCGATGCATATGACGCATGCCACAACGCGGATAGTGCAGTCCAGCCATAAAGACCACTCATTGCATCCTAAGCAGTCGGAACTTGCCAAGCATGCCACTCGGGGACTCCGATCCACGCATTCTGAACATTCAGGGCACTCCATGCAACCTAAGCAATCACGAGAAAGACCTGACATGGACATAGAACTGCTGTCGGACCCGGATTCCACATCATCGAGATGTCCCTCGGGAAGTGGAGACTCCTTCTCAGACTTGCCATCGGTATCCCGAAGAAAGAGGTTGTCTCCTCTGTTGTAGGTACCGCTCTGACAGAGACATAGGGGGTCATTTATCAAAGTGCTATAATGGCGTTTTTGCATGCAAAAAATGCCATTAATGCATGCAAAAGCACCATAACGCATGGTGTGATACAAATAAGAAAAAGGGGAGGATATTGGGGCGGGATTTTTGGCCAAGTGGGCTGGGCTCACAGTTTTGCAAAGCCCTATCGCACAGCTTTAACGCAAATTTTAATTAACTACACCTTTTTCATTTGCGTAAAGCTGTGCGATAGGAATTTGCAAAACTGTGAGCCCACAAATCCTCCCCTCTTTGTTATTTGCATCATATCATGTATTATGGTGCTTTTGCATGTGTTAATGGCATTTTTTGCATGCGAAAACACCATATAGCACTTTGATAAATGACCCCCATAGGAGACTGTCTATCATTCCACCGGGTCCTCAATTGAAGCACACTGATGCGCAGGCTATACTTCTAGCAGTACTACCTACAAGATCACCTTCAACTGGTGGTCAGATGCTTCCACAACCAGGCAATCTGGCATCTAGGGCCAGAACTTAGGGCCTGTGAAATCTTGCAGATTTCACAGGCCCTAAGTTCCTTCCTTGAGAATTTAGAATCTTATGCAAGTGGGGTCAAAACCACCAGTGTCCACTCCAGTGGCTTCACCACCGACAACCCCTTCTAGACCAACTGACCTGGCCGACTTTCCGTCTCCGGCTCCAGTTCCTCCACGCAGCCCTGATTTGCAAATCTCATCCGCATCATCTCAGAGTTCCTCTACAGGCATGCCCTCAGAATCCACCAGAGGGATTATCAGAACCATATTCACCATCGGAGGATCTCTCCTATGCGAAGTTCATTGAAAAAGTGGGAAATCTACTTAACGTGGAGACCGGGAAGATTCTGGACCCACGGGCCAAGGTACTAGGCATATTAAAAATCTTTGAGATGCTACCATGGCCAACGGCTTTACCACCTCATCCAGTTTTGGATGGAGTCCTCCACAAGATGTGGGAAACCCCTTTTTCAACCATGGCCTCATCACTGAAGACAATCTAAAATTTCGAATGAGGAACTCTCCCATCTATGACTCCACCCAACTACCACACAATTCTATTGTGGTAGAATTTGTGTTGACAGAGGCGAAACAGTTGAAGCATCACGCAAATGCATCTCCCGGTAAGGATCATAAATCCTTGGATGACTTTGGACGTACAGTGTGCCATGCTTCCATGTTGTCTACAAAAATCTACCACCATCAATTCTACATGATGCGGTACTTATACGAGTGTCTCCAGAAGTTGCGTCCCATTTGTCTCTTGGCCAGGACACCTTGTCGCAACCCTTCCTGGATATGGAAGAAGCCCTACGCCATCTGCTTCGGTCAGTTTACGAGGCGTTTGAATCCTCTGTGAGGTCTTCTTCAGCTGCCATCGCTGCCAGACGCCTTGCCTGGTTAAGGGCAAGCTCGATCCACGAAGATGTCCATGACAAGCTAGCAGACATAGCTTGCATGAGAGACTTGTTCGGAGACAAGTTTGGGGAAACTGTTTCCCACCTTAAAGAGCAAAGTACTGCAGTGCTCTCTCTTACTTCCCCCTTGGAACATCACACAGTGTCTTAGAGGTTTTACCCTTCCTTCAAACGAAGGTCCTACATGAGAGGACAGTTCTGACCCTTTCCTGCATATCTGTCGCCACATTAGTCATCCAAGACCTGCAAGTCAACCCCATCAGTCATGGGGATATTCACGTCAACAGAGACAGCCTAGGCAAAGCCCAGCAGCTCCACAAAAACAGCCGCCAGCTTTTTGAGTCTCCATCGAGCCACCCCCACCACCTTTTATAGGAGGTCACCTCCAATATTTTTATAGCAATTGGGAGTCTAACTCCTCAGATCGCTGGGTTCTCGATCATCCGAGAAGGTTATTGCCTAAATTTTATAGCTCTTCCGTCCCTTCCTCATGTAGCCCCTCTTCGAAGAACATAAACCCAGTTAACATCACTCCGGGCAGAAATCTCAAGCCTTTTACTAGAGGTCTGTTCAAAAGATTTATTTATTTATTTATTTAACTTCTTTTACTATACCGATACTCAAGACCAGGTCTTATCGTACCGGTTTACAATAGAACAGGGGGAAACCAATTAACATCTAGGTAGAAGGTAAAGTTACATTAAACAGGGAGCGTAAAAACATGGGAGATGGAAGACAGGACAGATTTTAAACTATAACAACTGGAGAGTGATAAATATAATCAACAATAAACAATATGATTAGTGATACATAAACAGAGATTTATCCTAGGTGATTATTAACATGGTATGTTAATAATCTCTCTTTTTGCCTGGCACAGATTTTGTGCAGCCAATCTCAAACCTCTGCATGTCAAATACTTTGTCTGTTGGGTCATATGGCGAGACTACACATGTGCTGTTAATAATCCCCATTATAATAATCTCCCACAATAAGATTCCCCATCAACAACGGGATCAAAGGTTCTATTCCCAATACTTTCTCATTCCAAAAAAGTCAGGCTGTCTTCGTCCCATTCTACACTTACGGAACCTCAACAAACATATTCAGAAAGAGACGTTCAAAATTACCTCTCTCAAAAACATCCTGCCTCTCCTGCAACCCAACGACTGGATGTGTTCCATCGACCTGAAGGAGGTGTACTCGCATATACCCATGCACCCCTCCTCCTGGCGCTACCTCTGTTTTTGAATTCAGAACAGACACTATCAGTACAAGGTCCTACCTTTTGGCCTATCCTCAGCCCTGAGGGTATTTACAAAATGTTTAGCGGTGTTGGTGGCTCATCTCAGACAACTATCAATCCAGATCTTCCCCTATCTGGACGACTGGCTTTTAGTAGCATCAGACCCGACTACTCTGAGTGCACACAGTACGCACGATCAATTGCCTTCAAACCCTGGGTTTCCTAATAAACTACGAAAAATCGCATCTGCAACGTACCCAGTCACTGCAATTCATTGGGGCCCTCATCAATATGATAGACGAGAAAGCCTATCTTCCACAAGTCAGACTCCTAAATCTCTTTTTGCCTGGCACAGATTTTGTGCAGCCAATCTCAAACCTCTGCATGTCAAATACTTTGTCTGTTGGGTCATATGGCGAGACTACCCATGTGCTGCCTACAATGGGGCCTAAAACACCAATGGTCTTAGTTCCTGCAACCACTAACAACCAGAATACACCTAACCAGACCAATGATCAGACTTTCAATGGTGGCTCTCTCCCACCAACCTATCCACAGGAGCTCCCTTCCAAGTGCCTCCTCATCACCAATACGACAGATGCCTCCAGGAAAGGTTGGGGAGCCCATCTCGCTGATCTCAAAACTCAGGGATTGTGGTCTCCCCAGGAATCCAAATACCAGATCGACCTCCTAGAGTTACGTGCAATCTGGAGAGCGCTTCAGACCTTCTCTCAGGGCCAGGGAAAATGCCTCATGGTGTACACGGACAACCAAGTCGCCATGTTTTACATAAGCAAAGAAGGAGGGTCCGGTTCATGGATGCTCTGTCGAGAAGCTCTTAAGATACTTCATTGGGCGATCGCATCCGATGTGTTCCTTCAAGCCACCTACTTACCCGGTCTGGATAGTGTCATGGCGGATCGCCTGAGCAGGGTTTTTCACCCACACGTATGGACTTTGAATCGAGAGGTAGCCCTAACCATATTCCAACAGTGGGGTTTCCCCAACAATCGACCTATTTGTCACAGAAGAAAACCAGCAAGCGAAGGTCTCTTGCTCAATTTACCCCAGTACCATTCGGTATACTCGGATGCCTTCCTCATTCCATGGACGGAGGACTTACTATATGCCTACCCTCCCATTCCTCTAATATCAAGGACAATTCAGAAATGTATTCAAGACATAGCAGACATTCTCAAAGCTCCAGCTTGGCTGAGACAACCATGGTATGCGTATTTTTTTCGGCTTTCCATACGCCCACCAATTCCACTGGGAACCCACCAGCAACTACTTACTCAGGAAGGAGGCTCACTCTTCCATCCGATGCTTCAATCCCTCCATTTGACGGTATGGAGATTGAAAGGCAAATACTGAAACGCCTCTGTCTACCTTCCCAGGTAGAAGATATACTTATATCATCAAGAAAACCTTCAGCCAGACGCAACTATGTAGGGAAATGGCATTGCTTCGCTGAATGGTGCAAACCACGGAAGCTAGATCCGTTCTCCTCTACTGCTAAACATCTCCTTGAGTACCTCCACACTCTTTACCAAGCTTGTCTGGCTACCACATCAGTTCGAGTGCATATCAGTGCTATTGCGGCTTTTCATCACCCTCATAATGGCCTTCCCATTTCCAATCATCCTCTAGTCTCCAGATTCATGCAAAGCATGCTTGACCGCCGGTGACGAAGCAACCTGTACCTTGGGACCTTAACATTATCCTAGAACAGCTAATGATGTCTCCCTTTGAGCCTATGGAGACTTGCCACATAAAACACCTCACCTGAAAATGGTATTCCTGGTGGCCATCACATCAGCTAGGAGAGTGAATGAGTTGCAAGCCTTGGTTCACTACCTCCTTACTTAGTTTTACCACAATAAGATTACCCTTCGACCTCATCCCACCTTCCTTCCCAAGGTGGTCTCCCCTTTTCATCTTAATCAGACCATCACTTTACCAATCTTCATGCCGAAGCCTCATCACACTGAGCAAGACCACCTCCTATAACTCACTAAACTGTAAACGAGCTCTAGCTTACTATAAACAAAAAAACTCAATCACCTTCCAGGCTTTTTCAGCTCTTCCTTTCCTTTAACCCAAAAGATTCTGGTCAAGCAGTCTCTAAAAGAACCATTGCCAGTTGGTTATCACAATGCATTAAGTTCTGCTACGAAAAGCTTTCAATTTAAACTCGACGAGACCTCATGCGCACCAGATACTCACCACAGCAGCATCAGTTGCCCACTTAAAAAAAAGGTTCCATTACTGGACATCTGCAAAGTAGCTACTTAGTCCTCTATTCATACCTTCACATCACACTATTGTCTTCAGCAACAAGCAGCCTCTGATGCAGCACTGGGCACAGCAGCCTTATTTATTTATTTATTTATTTAAAATTCTTTTATGCCGACATTCTTGATAAAAATATCAAATCAAATCGGTTTCCATTAAAACAGAACAATCGCAGTTAAGGCGTTACATTACAACAAGGCGTGTTATAAAATAAAATAAATAGAACAGTAAAACATTAATAAACAGGCATTACATTAAACAGTCTTGTCAAACTTCACAACCGATAAGACTGTCTACTCTTCCTACGAGTTGGTGTCCTGAACTTCTAATACGTACTACGTGGACACAACCCAGAAGCTTGGGACTCCCAGACAGCATGGTTAATTCAGCCCTGCTATCGACAGGAAAAAGCAAGTTTGCTTACCGTAAACGGTGTTTCCGTAGATAGCAGGATGAATTAGCCATGCAATCCCGCCCACCTCGCTAGACAGTCCCACAAAGGACAATTTAGTTAATTCTTGCTTGGCTACAAAGCGACTAAGGAGAAAATGGATGTTCGCGCGGGAAGACTATCGTGCAGCTGCACAGAGTCCAAGCTCTGTGACTCACTGAGGGAAAACTCCGCCTACTCCGGTCGTGTACATGCTCCCAGACAGCATGGCTAATTCATCCTGCTATCTATGGAAACACCGTTTATGGCAAGCAAACTTGCTTTTCCTGCACTACACAGAAACTGCTTGAATACCTTCTATTTATCTGTCTGGACTCAGGTACATCTCTGACCAACTGGTGCATATCATCATTATGGAAGAAAGACCAATTTCTGTACAACCCAAGATTCATGCATGCATATCTTGCTTTATTAGAAGCCTCCCACTGTTGTGTTAAAACCACATTAAGGTTTCATAACAGATGAAATCCCCCTTTGAGTCTGACCTCATGTGGGCTAAAATTAACCCACAGCCTGGCCTGGTGACAGTAACTTCAGCTCACAGGGTTGCAGAGCTTCAGGCCCTACTAACTTACCAACCTTATTAAATGTCATCATTGTGGAATGGTGCTACGAATGTACACAACCCAAGTTTCTGCCTAACTAGTTCTTCCAACATTTACCCTGTAATGTAACCAAGGAAGACATGACATACAACATAGACACTACTCGGGGAAGACACAGCACATTCCTTCCAGTGCATACAACCCAGGACATGGACAATATCACAGTGCATGCACAACAGAAGGATGGAGGAGGAAGCGTGCACTCTGGAAAAACTGGACCAAAAGGCACTAAGCATGCCTCCCCCCCCAAACTCTGATGGACAAAGGCAGTCATTCAGGGAAATAGTCATGGTGGATGTTCTCCTCCAGCCACAGCTCATCTGAGGGTCCTTTATGAGCCAGCAGGGCACCCTTGCTGCCTTGTCTTTACCTCATGGTATCCCAGGAACAGGGTAAGCTGCATCATAGGATCTGAATCATTCTTGAAAAATACTAAAAAATAAAACACTTAGTTGACTGAGTCCAGAAACTGCAAAATATTAGTTGAAAAGACTTGTTGTTATGAAGGGCTCCTGGGGTGGAAGTTCTTATCCCAGAGAAACAGATGCAGGAAGGCTGGTAGGCGGTGGCTGGCTGCCATTGCAGGCTCTGTCACAGTGAGCCTGAGCACATCCTGCTGCCACTGCTGGGATAATACATTTTCCGTGTTTGAAAAGGGCTAGGGTTGTTGTATGCTGCCCAGGCATAGAAGTATATCTATCTATCTATCTATCTATCTATCTATATCTATAGAGATATAGATATATCTATATAAGAGGTGCCAAATTTTAAATGCCCCCGGTACCTGGGATTTTTAAAACATTTTTTCTCTAGGGCCTTTATTAATGAATTTCCCTAGAGGATGTGATGCTGTCTGGACCAGGTTAAGGAAGGTGATTATTGAGAGCATGGATTGGATGTTTGTTTTTATGTTAGTGTCAGCTTATTGACTTATTGTATTTTGTTACAATTGTGTATGTATTGTGATCCACTAAGATCTGTGGAATACTAATGTTTTAAAATCAGTTAATACTCCTGAAAATGGCATGTTTGTTTTTGTTTTCAAATCCTCTCTCAAAGATGCTTGTGAACCTTTTTGACTGCCACTGCAGATGGGGCTGGCATTCTTAGAGAGCTGTTTGCAGTGACTCCAGGATCTTTCCTCAGTGGTAATGGCCAAACTAGAATTGCTTGTGTTTTGAGAAATCCCTTTTGTAGCTAGCTCTGGAACAATTTTGTATCCTCATTGTTCTAGTCTCAATCATTTATGAATGTATTGAACAGCACTGGGACACCACTGATAAATATGACCATTTCATCCTACCTTTTGTTTATAATCCATGGTATTTTTTGGTAAGCTGTTTAACAAGTGACAGTGTTTAGAGATGTAAGATATTAACAGAACTGGTAATTCATGATTCTGCAAGCCTTCCAAATGTGATTTTGATTACTTTCTGTGAACTGTGGGAAAAGCAGAACATTCTGTTCCTGCACATGGCAAAAAACATTTCAATTGTTACTGTGCAATTTTATTTTTTTTTAATCTGTATGGACTAGATGTTAAACTAGAGTTTGCTGTTGGCAGCTGTTGTATTTTTCTGCAAATCATGTAATCTTTGTGAATGTAACATAGTCGTGAATTAAGTGAAGACCCTTTGCTGAGGTATGAGACAGTTCAAATTTAGAATTCAGTCTGAAGCTTTTCTCAAAATGACTAAGGATGATGGTGTGACAAATGCCTGGGAAACTGGTGCATTACTGTCAGTCTGAATTGTTGCAGTCAGCTTTCATTTCATTTGCAATATGAGTACTTGCCAACCTTCACCCCACAATTTCCATGTCTGTCATTTTGGAAAAGGTAGGTGTGTGAACTTTCCTCTGTCATGTTCGCGCTTATTCGTTTATATAGTGAAGTATTAAAAACTTAAACTGAAAGGAAAACCATAATGGTACAACTGCTAACACAAACTTTGTCTAGCTTAGATAGCCCTTTAATATGGCTGGACAGTACACATTTCCAAATGTGATCTTTAAACAGCCTGGTAGGGACAGAAGGTATGGACAATTGTATTTTATTAGGGATCCTAAGAGATGGAAATTGGATTCCCATTGGAATTATGGTTATAGTTTGTATTTTATAGGGAGGTTGAAGCTTGTTGAGCAAGTATGGTTGTGGAGATTGACTAGAAATACTGACATTGTTGGTTAACATCGTAAATGATGGCAGACAAAGATCAAAGTGGTCCATCCATCTTTCCAGCAAGTTTTTTAGGATGGTTGTAACTGCTGCTCCATGTAGGTTATCTTCAAGCAGAAATGTAAACTTTTAGGTGGAACATTCTCTAGCCCAGGTGTGAGCACATTTTTAGAGCTGTCCCCCCACTTCCATTCATGCAATTGCTTAGGACCCTATAAATATATATTACATATACATACACATGTGAAGGGTATTCACCAGGTAGCCATGCTGCAAACCAATGGTTCACAGCACACATTTTGTGACTCCTCAAGTTGATGAAAGGTCACCTATGCGCACAGACACCCCATACCCATGTTGTAAATCTGTAATTATGTTCATCTCCCTTTTCCCCTTCCCCTTGCTTGACTTTTCTGGCTCCTTTTGAGCCCCTACTCTCTTACGCATATCCTCTCCCAGTTCTCCCCCCCCCCCCCCCCCCCCCCTGTTCCATGTAATTTCAACCTTTCGTTACAATGTAAACCGATATGATGTGTATTTTAATGTCGGTATAAAAAAAGATGTTAAATAAATAAATACCCAGACAGAGAAACAGATATTTCATATTCAGAGACCCCAGACAGACACAGAAAAAGATACCCAGTCAGGCACAGAGACTGATAATGCACCTAGCAGAAAAAGACACACCACACCCAGGCACAGAGAGAGATATAGGCAGACTGACCACATTACACACAAACATAGACCACAATACACGCCAGATAAACACACACATAACATAAGAAATGGTCATGCTGGGTCAGACCAAGGGTCCATCAAGCCCAGAATCCTGTTTCCAACAGAGGCCAAACCAGGCCACAAGAACCTGGCAAGTACCTAAACACTAAAGATCCCATGCTACTGATGCCAGTAATAGCAGAGGCCAATTCTCTAAGTCAGCTTGATTAATAGCAGTTAATGGACTTCTCCTCCTAGAACTTATCCAAACCTTTTTTTGAACCCAACTACACTAACCACATCCTCTGGTAACAAATTCCAGAGCTTAATTGTGCATGGAGTAACAAAGAATTTTCTCCGAATAGTCTTAAATGTGCTACTTGCTAACTTCATGGAGTGCCCCCTAGTCCTTCTATTATCCGAAAGTGTAAATAACTGATTCCTATCTACTCCTTCAAGACCTCGCATGATTTTAAAGACCTCTATCATATACCCTCCCAGCCATTATTATTATTATTATTATTATTTATTGTTTTTGTTATACCGAGTTTCATGATAGGCATCACATCAACCTGGTTTACAAATAACAAGGAGTGTAAAGCATAACGTAACGTAAAAAAATCTCTTCTCCAAGCTGAACATCCCTAACCTCTTCAGCCTTTCCTCATAGGGGAGCTGTTCCATCCCCTTTATCATTTTGGTTGCCCTTTTCTGTACCTTCTCTAAAGCCTAGACAGATGGTGGTGGGGCCACTTGGCAATAGTGATCATAACATGATCAAATTTAAACTAATAACCGGAAGGGGAACAATAAGTAAATCTACAGTCCTAACACTAAATTTTCAAAAGGGAAACTTTGATAAAATGAGGAAAATAGTTAGAAAAAAACTGAAAGGTGCAGCTGCAAAGGTTAAAAGTATTCAACAGGCATGGACATTGTTTAGAAATATAATCTTAGACGCATAGTCCAGATGTATTCCATGCATTAAAGGTGGAAGGAAGGGAAAACGATTACCGGCATGGTTAAAAGGTGAGGTGAAAGAGGCTATTTTAGCCAAACTAATATCCTTCAAAAACTGGAAGAAGGATCCATCTGAAGAAAATAGGGACCGGTTGGTATGCATCCCATTGTTCTAAAGGAACTCAAAAATGAAATTTCAGATCTATTAGTTAAAACTTGTAAACTATCAATAAAATCATCCATTGTATCTGAAGACTGGAGAGTGGCCAGTGTAACCCCAATATTTAAAAAGGGCTCTGGGGTGATCTGGGAAGCTATAGACTAGTAAGCCTGACTTCAGTGCCAGGAAAAATAGTGGAAACTATTCTAAAGATCAAAATCACAGAGCATATAGAAAGACATGATTTAATGGAACACGGTCAACATGAATTTACCCAAGGGAAATCCTGCCTCACAAATCTGCTACATTTTTTTGAAGGGGTTAATAAACATGTGGATAAAGGTAAACTGGTAGATGTAGTGTATTTGGATTTTCAGAAAGCATTTGACAAAGTCCCACATGAGAGTCTTCTAAGGAAACTAAAAAGTTGTGGATTAGAAACTGGTTAAAAGACAGAAAACAGAGTAGGATTAAATGGTCAGCTTTCTCAATGGAAAAGGGTAAACAGTGGAGTGTCTCAGGGATCTGTACTTGGACCGGTGCTTTTCAATATATTTATAAATGATCTGGAAAGGAATACGACAAGATAATCAAATTTGCAGATGATATAAAATTGTTCAGAGTAGTTAAATCACAAGCAGATTGTGATAAATTGCAGGAGGACCTTGCGAGACTGGAAGATTGGGAATCCAAATGGCAGATTTATTTATTTATTTATTTATTAACTTTTATTTACCGATATTCGTG
Source organism: Rhinatrema bivittatum (assembly GCF_901001135.1). Lineage (NCBI taxonomy): Eukaryota > Metazoa > Chordata > Amphibia > Gymnophiona > Rhinatrematidae > Rhinatrema > Rhinatrema bivittatum. The sequence goes on from NC_042618.1 coordinate 482,503,163, forward strand.
AAGCACATCATGCCGGTTTACAATGAACTCAGGCGGAAAATACAATAAAACAATAATACAATAAAACAAACCAATAATAACAATAAAAACCAGAGGAGCAATAATATAAGGGAGGAGAGGGGAAGGAGAGGGGGGGGTAGGGTAAGCAGGGGAGGCGGGACTAGGGGGAGGGAGGGTAGGAGGTAGGAGGGAGGGGGAGTGGGAGGGAGGGGATAAGGATGGGAAGGGGAAAAACACAGAAAGATAGATGAAGTAAAGAAACAAAATAGAGGGAACTATGTACAATTGATAATATGTGCAGGTACCATAACTTAAGTGGAACTAAGGAAGTGTTGAAAACCGGCAGTATTAACTGGGCGACGGTATTCACTAAGATATAGCTAATTTACAGGGTATACTGGATGGTGTACTGGAGGTAAGGGGTATACTGGAGGGGTTTAGGGGCGGCCGGGAGGCAGTGGGATCGTAGGGTAACTAGGAGGGTAGTGGGGTAGGGATGGGTCGGGCGGGGAGGGGGGGGGAGCAGGGGGGGTAGGAGGTCGAGCAGATGAAATTTAATGTGGACAAGTGCAAAGTGTTGCATATAGGGAAAAATAACCCATGCTATAATTACACAATGTTAGGTTCTAACTTAGAAGTAACCACCCAGCAAAGAGATCTAGGCATCATAGAGGATAATACATTGAAATCATCAGCCCAATGTGCTGTGGTGATCAAAAAAGCAAAGAGAATTGTAAAGGGAATGGAAAATAAAACGGAGGAGGACATAATGCCTCTGTATCGCTCCATGGTGAGACCGCACCTTGAATACTGTATGTAGTTCTAGTCACTGCATCTCAAAAAGGATATAGCTGCATTGGAGAAATTTTGGGCGCCCTTTTCTGCACTAAGGGGCATGGAACGGCTGCCCTTTGAGGAAAGGCTAAAGAAGTTAGGGCTGGTCAGTTTGTAGAAGGGACGACGGAGGGAGGGATATGATAGAAGTCTACAAAATCATGAAAGGACTTGAAAAGTTAATGTAAATCGGTTATTTACTCTCTCGGATACTAGGGGGCACTTCATGAAGGATGTGGTTACAGCAGTAGTGTAACTGGGTTTAAAAAAGGTTTGGATAAGTTGCTAGAGGATAAATCCATAAACTGCTATGATGGTAATTAATAAGCAATAGTAGCTTGTGATCTTTCAAATGTTTGGGTACTTGCCAGTCAAAAAAGCAAACAATGTTGGGAATTATTAGAAAGGGAATGGTGAATAAAACGGAAAATGTCAATGCCTCTGTATCGCTCCATGGTGAGACTGCACCTTGAATACTGTGTACAATTCTGGTCGCCGCATCTCAAAAAAGATATAATTGCGATGGAGAAGGTACAGAGAAGGGCTACTAAAATAAGGGGAATGGAACAGCTCCCCTATGAGGAAAGGTTGAAGAGGTTAGGACTTTTCAGCTTGGAGAAGAGATGGCTGAGGGGGGGATATGATAGAGGTGTTTAAAATCATGAGAGGTCTAGAACAGGTAGATGTGAATCGGTTATTTACTCTTTCAGATAATAGACTAGGGGGCACTCTATGAAGTTAGCATGTGGCACATTTAAAACTAATCAGAGAAAGTTCTTTTTCACTCAACGCACAATTAAACTCTGGAATTTGTTGCCAGAGGATGTGGTTAGTGCAGTTAGTATAGCTGTGTTTAAAAACGAATTGGATAAGTTCTTGGAGGAGAAGTCCATTAATTAAGTTGACAGGTACTTGTGACTTGGATTGGCCACTGTTGGAAACAGGTTACTGGGCTTGATGGATCCTTGGTCTGACCCAGTATAGCATATCTGATAATGATATGATATCTGGAAGCAGGTGCAGGAGGTGGCTGAGCAGCTGCTTCAACAGCAGCAAGACACCCTCATGTCGCTGGTGCACAAGGTCTGTGCAACAGATGTTTTCGAAATGGCATCGAGAGTCTCTTCAGCAGGAATTGGTGCCTGTGGAATGGCATGGCTGCATGCCTCAGATCTCTGACCGGAGGTACAGAAATGACTTGCTGACGTGCCTTGTACTTGAGAGAATCACTTCAGAGATAAATGAGGGATCTGTGGCCTAACTTTGGGACCACCATGAGACCCTCCAACAACTCTCCACCAGTACGCTGGAACAGTCCTCATCCAGGAGGCACTGGGGCCAAGGAAGTCTTTCTTTCTCCAGAGGAATTACTATTCTCTGCTTCCTCATGTCCGTCAACACTGTCAGGGCTCCTGTGGTGGCCCAGGCAATATAGAGCCCCCAAACCCCAGCCAGCTCCTCTGTCAACACTGGGGATGGGATTTTAACTAGGCCGTAGGGAGTGTAAGTCAGTTGCTCGTACACAGGCCAGTGGACCCTCCAGTTAGGGGCAGGCTGCAGTTCTTTTGTGAACCAGTGGCCCAGTTGTAACCTCTGAGTGGGTTTTGTCTGTTCTCCAAGTATGCAAATTAAATCTATTGGGTATCCTGCCAAATTGCCTTCCGTGCCAGTATTGGGGGCCGGTAGTGCATCAGGAGGTACTACAAGTGGCGCTCTCCTAATGGCCAGAGCAGTCAAGCCCACTCGTCTTGACAGATTGCCTGGCCGTGGTGGTGGGGCACCTCCACAGACTGGTAGTGCATGTCATCCTGTATCTGGGTGATTCGCTAGTGAAGAGCATGTCTCGGGCAGGAAGCTGTCAGGTCCATGTGCTTGACCATTGAGGTGTTGGAGTCACTAGGGTTCGTTCTTTGGGTAGTAAAGTCCCATCTCAGCCAATGACTTCGGTTGGACTTCATAGGAGCCCTGCTACACACTGTTCAGGCCAAGGCCTTTCTACCTTACCATAGAGCTGTTGCCATGACGTCCATTGCAGCAGAGGTTCAACAGAGCCAGCAAGTGTCACCCTGGCACATGTTGAGGCTTTTGGTACGTATGGCTGCAACTGTCCATGTTACTGTCTTGGCAAGTTTACACATGTGCAAAGCCTAATGAACCCTGAGGTCACAGTGGTGCCAGGCCACTCAGAGCCTCCAGGATTGCATCCAAATCACCCCGTCTCTCTGGGACTCTGTCCTGGTGGCAAGAACTTTCCAATCTAGAAGAGATCTTGATTTGGAGTCTTCCCACTCAAATTGTCCTAACCATAGATGCATCTACCCTGGGGTGGGGAGCTCATGTAGATGGGCTCAGTATCCAGGATCTTTGGTCCACTCGGGAAATTTCTTGTCAAATCAACTTCCTGGAGCTTTGGGCAATCAGGTACGCGCTATGGACTTTCAGAGATCAGCTGTCCAGCAGTTATTCTGATCTAACCAGGTTGCCATGTGGTATGGTAATAAGCAGGAAGGCTTGGGATCGTACCTCCTATGTCAGCAAGTGGTCCAGATATGGTCATGGGCCTTGTCCTAAAGGATGGTGCTCAAGGCCATGTACCTGGCTGTAGAATGTGGTAGCAAGACAGATTGAGTCGAGTCTGCAGACCCCACGAGTGGTCCCTGGACCAGGAGGTAGTGAAACAAGTATTCCGCTTCTGGGGGAGACCAAACAGATCTAGTCACATCCCCCTGCAGTAGGAAGATGCCTCGTTTCTGATTTCTGCACAGGACAGATGACAAGCCAGTGTTCCATGCTCTTGCCCATTGTTGGGCAAGGGTTTCCTGTATGTGTATCCACAGATTCCTTTGAAATTTTGCGAGGATAAAGGGACTATTTATTTTATTTATTTAAGGTTTTTTTAGACCTGCATTCATGAAGCGTTCACATCATGTCGGTTTACATAAAAAGCAGGGGTGCAATGAATACAACAATGAACATAAATAAATGTGATGAAGAGATGCAGTTACAATTAACAAGGGCTATTGAACTGGGGTGGAGGAAATAAAGAGAGATAGAAGAAGTTAATTATATACAAGTATACAATATATACAGTGTACAATATATACAGCTGCTGTGAAGAATGTTTGCTGGTGAAGCGTATTAGTTGGAGTTAGGGAATGCTTGTCTGAATAGCCATGTCTTGAGTCTTTTCCTAAAGGTTAGGAGGCATGGCTCATTTCTGAGATCTGGGGGGATGGAGTTCCATAAAGGTGGGCCTGCTGTGGAAAAGGCTCGGTCTCTTAAGGTGCTGTGATTAGTGGTTTTGGTAGGTGGAACATGGAGGCATCCTCTGTAAGCTTCTCTGGTCGGTCTTGTGGATTTGTGTAAGCGGAGGGGAACTTATTTTTATTTAGCACTTTTATATACCGATTTTCCAATAACAGAGCTACTGATCAATTCGGTTTACATTCTAAACAGAGCAATGACAAGTTAATGTCTTACAATGAACAGGTAAAAGTAACTTGGATACAGCTATATGGGGTAATAACATAACATAACGTAAATGCTACAGAGCCTAATGTAGGCTAAAACAAAGAAGCAAGGTATCAATCTGGGAATGGATTTAAGTCTGTTAAGGATTCAAAGAAGGCCTAAGAGTTCTGGATATGATCTATATAGTTCTCTGGGGGGGGGTTACTAAAGAAGGGTCCTTGGCATGAATAGTTCGGCAGGCTGTTGCTTATGAGAACGCTTGATTGAATAACCAAGTCTTAAGTCTTTTTTTAAATATAGTGGGGCATTGCACTAATCTGAGGTCTGACGGGAGAGTGTTCCAGAGTTTGGGGCCGGCTGTAGAGAAGGCTCTTTTACTTAATGATGATCTTATCGGTGGAATCTGAAGGTTGTTTTTATAGGCTTGTCTCACTGGCCTGGTAGAGGTGTGTAGTTTGAGAGGGATTTTGAGCTCGAGTGGGGCAAAGTTATGTAGTGCCTTGTGGATTGATGAAAGCACTTTGAAGTGTATTCTGAATTTAACGGGAAGCCAGTGTAGGTCTTTTAAGATAGGAGAGATGTGTTCTCTTTTGTTAGTCTTGGTTAGGATCCTTGCAGCCGCATTTTGCAACATCTGAAGTGATTTTATGGCGTTAGCAGGGAGGCCCAATAGAAGTGCATTGCAGTAATCTATTTTTGTGAGAATGATTGCTTGTAGAACTAATCGGAAGTCTTGAAAGTGGA